>NW_020954592.1:16356839-16401338 GCF_900497805.2 Vombatus ursinus
TCTATCTATCTATCTATCTATCTATCTATCTATCTATCTATCTATCTATCTATCTATCTATCTACCTACCTACCTGCCAATACATGGAAAAATGTTTAAGATAGACTTTCAATTACCACATAGTACAAATTCTGATTCAGTATTTAGAAAAGTTCAACTTTTCAGAGAAGGGAGTAGTGTTACAAGAGGGAGAAGAATTGAAAAAAAATCAGCACCAATCTTTATCAGAGGCAGTAAGTGGAATAATGAAGCACTTACATCAATTTGTGATTTCATTGCTATTTTTTCCATAAGTATATATCAGACCATTTGTATATCCTTATCCTATCCATTGACTTCTGTCCGTATTTTCCATACATATTTTATATTCAGAATCAGAGAAAATTTCAGGTCAGAGAGAAAAATGTTGACTTTGAAATCAATGTGAAAGAAAATCAATATTTGGAAAAATGTTTCCTTAAGAAATCTGAAGAAAAATAAATGAATAAGAATGTCTCTGCATAGCATTGGTATTATTATTAATATTACTGATGTGCAATTAGGAGTACAATTTCCTTACAAAACTTCGCTATTTTGTCAACATTTTCAGAAGTTTTAACAGAAATACTTACTTAAGCACCTTTGATAAAACAAATACAAGTGTTATTTTAATTATTATAATATTTTTTACTATTGCTGTGACAACCCATTGCATTAACAAAGCAATTTTCATTATTCTTAAATCTGAAAGGTTTATAATGTTTTTATATGTTTATTGTGAGTAAAAAATTTACTTTGAGTTTCATGGTCTTAACTGCTGATTTTACATGTGAAAAATGGAAAAATGTTAGTATAGATAAGTTCATATTTGGTTGAAGTATCATATGCTGATAACTTTCTACCATTTTTCTCCTTAAAGGTCAGTCATATATAGATCACTCAATACTGATTGTATCGTTTCAGCCATTAGTTATTACCATTCAATCATGATAAACTGGATCTCTCATTCTTTTTCTCAATTCATGAGACATTCATTTGCCTTTGAGATTTGGCATAAACTCGCTTTAGTCTGTTATGTCCTATTGTGCAGTTTAATGATTTTTTCCTGTCTTTGTGGAAACAGTGCCTTTATTTGTCGAATATATTTGTGTGTGTGTGTTTGTGAACAAGGTCATGTTTTTGCTCTGAACTGTTATTTCCTTGGTGCAGGGATTTCTGCCCATGGAAATTCCCTCCACTTATGATGATCATGATTGACACCTCATCCTTAAAGCTTAGAAAGTGGTGTGAGGGAACTGGAGGTTCCCTCAGGCAGGGCGTGCATCCAAGTCTTTTTGAGTCCTCAAATGGTTTTCAAAAATTGCTTTGGTCAAGACCTATATTGCCCTGTGGACAAACTGGTGATGGGCTTCTACAAATTTAGCACTATTCATCTTTAGGCAACAGATATATAGTCTCAAGACTGAAGTTACTCTCTTAACTACTCTTCCTCCCTGTTGTCATCTGTCTTCTGATCTTGAAGAAAGCTCTGCCCTGAGGCTCTACTCTCCTAGTTGGTAACTCTTTCTCAGACCACTGTTTCTGGAAGGCACCCAGCCATGTTTCGCCTCTTTCATGTCTCATCTCACTCTAGATGTCACTTTTTCCTCTATAGATGCCTGGCCTCTGAACAGATGTTGTGCCTCTGACATGTTATTCAGGGAACTATACAGTCTCTATGGGGATGTGTCTTCAGGGACTAGCAATCCTTGGCCTCAGCTTTCCTCCATCTTTCTCAGACCCTGGAAAAAGCAAATCTCTAGCCTCTCAGCCAAATTCCTGGACCTTCTCAATGCCTACATGCTATAGCAACAATTTTGCTAGGAGATACTGAATCAGATAAGTTATTCCCCAAACCTGGTACACATGTAATATAGAGAATGGACAATTTTCCTCTCTCCTGGATGGTTGCTGAGCTTAGGAAAATCCCACGTTTTGTTATTTGTAGATCCAAAGATGAAGGAATGAGGGAATTTTTTTGCCCTTTTTGATTGATTCTAGATCATCACAGGCTGTGTAAGTAAGACTATTATAAGTAAGAGCTATGTAAGTAAGAGCTACATAAAAGATGTATTGTATAAGGGACAGATTGAAACCAGAGGGCTCAATAAGGAGATCAAGTGGTGGGAGGCTCTACTGGAATAATATCTAAATGATGGAAGTCTGAATAAGATGAGAGACATGAGACCTTTATCTGAGAATCTGTCTATAAATTTTTTTCCAAATATTTTTTATAGACAGATTCTCAGATAAAGGTCTCATTTACAACTTTTGGTGACTAAGTCATTTTGACTGTTGTAAATACCCAAATAAATTACAAAGGACATATAAGGGAGGACACTATCTGTATCCAGGGAAAGAGCTGATAAATAGAAGTATGTATAGAATGATTTTACACACATATGTATATATAGGTACTAAAATGAAGGTACAAGAAGGGAATAGACAAGCTACCACAACATTACAGCCACAAAATTAACTGAAAGATGGAGAGAATATGAAATGATATTGTGCTTATTGTTTGTTGGCTTAAAAACAAAAACATTTGATAGCCCTTCTTCTGACCTCTGCAATGCATGTCTAGACTCATTAGGTTGTAAGGGTTAGTGACGCCTATATAATTAACTCTGGAACAAGCTCATCAGGCTCTTGTATAAAACTGTGTCTCTTATTTCTACTATTAGCAAGGAAGAACACTTAAGGAAGAAGAGAATATTGTCTATGAATGTACACGTACCACTTTCATTTTGTCTCTGTATTTTTCTTGTCCTCCTGTATTTCTTTTTCCTTTAATATATGATGCCTTCTCCTTCTCTTTATTGTATTTTTCTTTTCCTATCATGCTTCCTTCATTAGAATCCATGTTATCTTTTCCTTTCTTCTTCGTCTTGCATCTTCTCCCCTGCTCTTCCCTTTCCACTAGTAATTCTCTCCTTTTTTCACTAACCCCAGTCTTATTTCACATTCAGTCATTGAATACACTATGGTCACTGTCCTTCATCTGAAAAGCAGCTGAGCTGAAAATTTCATATTTTTTTCTCTCTTGTAAGAAGGGGAAAAAACCCTTAATTAAAAAAATCCTGTATGTGGCTATTTATTTTTCTGGGTCAGTGGGCTTGGATAGAAAAATAATTTTTCACTCCTGTAAAATATCTGATACTGGACATTCTACCAGCTGAACTCTTTATTAAACAGTACTTCTATTCTTTTAATATTAACCCTAGAATGTATGGAAGATTAGAGTAAATATTTGATTTTTTTAATGGTTAAGTGTAGGTGATAACAAATATTTTTATAGAAAATAGTGGAGTACATATAAATAAAAAAAGAGATATTACCTGTTAATTTTTTCCTGTTGTTCTGGATATTTAAAAAATAAAAATATTATACTATAGTCTTCAATTCTTTCTGTATTATTTTTAAATACAATTTTCTCTTTTTGTCATAATCTGTTCTACAGACATGTAAAATATCTTTGTTTCTGATGAGTGCAAGGCAATAAATTTTTGCAAATATTCTTATATTTGCAATTCTGGCAGGATATAGCTCCTGAATCATGTATGACATCTGTGTTTGGGAATGCTAACAAATGTAAGGATACTAATTAATGGCTTTCCATGAAACCAATCATTATTGGAGCTGGCATTAGAATATAGAGTTATGGATGTTTCTATACTCAACATGTGACTCCAATCAATCAATCAATCAATCAATCAACATTAAATGCCTGGGACACAAATCATACAGAGGCCAAATCAGGCTTTCACATGTTTAACACTGGCTTCCTCAGCTTCTTTTTATGAAGAAAAAATATCCCAGCATATGATAATTGATTTAAATATATGACTTCAAGTTCCCATTATCCTCAGTAGATTTCAAAACATATATATTCAAACATCTATTTTCTGTTCCTTATTCTGTCTGCTGTTTATCCTATGCAATCTTCTTTGGTCATACCCCAAAGACAATTTAAGGTTCTATATGTACGGGGCTTGTGATAGGGTGAATACACAATTAAATATAGGAAAGATGCTGGTATAAGATGTTGTTTAATCATAATTTCTACCAAATTGCTTTCTAATTTTCCTAACTATTTTTAGACCAATATGAGCCCGGAATGTTCTACCACTGGTTGGCACAAATAGGATACCTATGGGTTGCCTGAACACTGTTCTGCTATATTCAATTGCTTCTGGGTCCTTTTTACATAATCTATTCCACTGGTCAACTTTTCTATTTTTTAATCCACACCAAATAGTTCTGATAATTATTGGCTTGGAGTAGAGTCTGAGCACTGGTACTGGTAGGACTCCTCAATTCCTACTTTTTTTCATTATTTTCATTGAGATTACCAACCTACATTTCCAGGATAATTTCTCATTTTTTCTTCTCATATGCCAACCAAAGTGACCTATTTGCTGTTTCTCACACACACCATTCCATTTCCCATCCCAGTGTCTTAGCACAAGTTGTCTTCTTCTCCTGTGCAGCTTTTTGGTTAGTGACCCACCTCATGGCTTGAGGTATGTATGGATTTCTATATGTAGTATGGTTGGTTGTTGTCCTTCATTCTTGAATAGGACCAAAATGACATCACTATGCTAGAGTCAAGTTACAGTGTGTCAGACTGTGGCTGATTAGACCAATATGAGCCTGGAATGTTTTACCACTGGTTTTACCACTACCACCTAGTCCATGGGAACATTTGGAGTGGATTATCTAAATTTGTGCATCTCATATTTCTTTTGAGCTACTTCAGTTTTGCTTTGCTCATAGAGCACAGCACCTTCTCTGATGTTGGCATGCCATGTTGAGCATCCTGTGTCATGTTACACAATCAATTCCAAAGTATAGCTGATACAACAAGACCATTATTAAGATGACCATTTTCCTCATGTACTTGATGGAGTTCAGTTAGAAATTATTCTGGGACAAGTTGCAGTCCTATTATTTTTCTTTCATATTTAATGTGCTGTTGAGTATTGCACAAGTGGATAAAAGAACTGCTTTTTGCAGTTGAATAAATGAAAGGATAAGGATGACAGCTTGTTTTCTGTAAGCTCACTGAAGGCATACTTGGTACAATTCCAATAGCAGATAGGATGATGAAAATATGTGCCTCAACCTGGGAAAACTGGGAAGATTTAAATAAACTGATGTAAAATGTAGTAAGAAGAGCAGAACCAGGAGGCCAATTTATTTAACTACA
This sequence comes from Vombatus ursinus, assembly GCF_900497805.2. NCBI lineage: Eukaryota > Metazoa > Chordata > Mammalia > Diprotodontia > Vombatidae > Vombatus > Vombatus ursinus. The sequence goes on from NW_020954592.1 coordinate 16,362,067, forward strand.
ATAATAAAAAGAAGAAGAACAACTTTGAAAGCCATTAGAACTTTCATAAACATAATGACCAATCTTGACTTCAAAAGATGGATGAAGGACATATTTCAACTCTTGGCAGGTAGGTGACAGAAAGTGGATAGGATGATGGGAATGAAATTTTACTTTCTTCCTATATCATTTGGATTCTCGCAATTTGAAAACATTCTATGGAGCTTGGATATTACATAAGTAATTGATACAGCATCATCTATTAAAATTGTTATTAATTTTTGAAGATCAATGTTATATACATGCATATTATATATATACACACAAGATTTTGGTAAATAATTCAGTTTATGTTCTAGTTCTTTGGTGGCTCTCCTCTAATTTTTTTTCCTCTTGCTTTTCAAGTCCCTGTAGTAAAGGTTTTTTTGTTTTGTTTTGTTTTGTTTTTTTACTGATTTTGAATTGCTTTTGTACTATTTTGGCTCCTTATATTACCTAAATTCACTTTGATTGATTGGTTGCTTAAGGTCACAGACATAGTAAATGACAAAGTCAGAATTTAAACATTGGTCAAGAGACCTATTCTAAATTCAGCACTCTTCCCATTGTATCACAATACCTCTGAAAACAGGTTATTTCTTCCCAGTAAATGTAAGCTCCTTGAAGTGAGGGAGGGCTTTGTTTTTGTACACTCAAGCACTTGTCCAATAATATACAAATTATAGGTTACTTAAATAGAATAAAATTATTATTGGGCATAGTTGTAATTTCATTGGTGTGAGTGATGCTTTGCCCTAGACTTCTTAAATTTGAGTGGTTTTTTTAGAACTTATGGAGCTTCTAATTCAGTAGTTTTATGCCAGAGTCCCAGAATCAACTGATTTTAGCACCTTGTTATAAAGAATAATTTTTCTTTTTTTATAGATTTATTTATTTATTTATTTTTAGTTTTCAACATTCAGTTTTATAAGATTTTGAGTTCTGAATTTTCCCCTTATCTGCCCTCCTCCTCCCCGAGACAGCATGCAATCTGATAGGTGCTATACATATACAATCATATTAAAGGTATTTCCACATTAGTCATGTTGTAAAGAAAAATCAGGAACAAAGGGAAAAAACACAAGAAAGATAAAACAAAAAAAGAAAGAAAATGGTATGCTTCGATCTGCATTCAGATTCCATAGTTCTTTCTCTGGAAGTGCATTTTCCATCATTTGTCTTTTGGAATTGTCTTAGATCATTGAATTGCTGACAAGAGCTAAGTCTATCAAAGTTAGTAATTGCATAATGTTGCTGTTACTGTATACAATGTTCTACTGCTTTTACTCATTTCACTCAGCATGAGTTCATTCAAGTCTTTCCAAGTTAGAGAAGGCTGCCTGCTTATCATTTCTTATGGAATTATATTGCATTATATTCACATACCACAACTTGTTCAGCCATTCGCCAATTGTTGGACATCTCCTCAATTTCCAATTCTTGGCCTCCACAAAAAGAGCTGCTATAAATATTTTTGTACATGTGGGTCCTTTTCCCATTTTTATGATCTCTTTGGGATACAGACCTAGAAGTGGTATTGCTAGGTCAAAGGGTATGCACAGTTTTATAGCCCTTTGGGCATAGTTACAAATTGCTCTCCAGAATGGTTGGATCACTTCATAACTCCACCAACAATGTATTAGTGTTCCAATTTTCCCATATCTTCTCCAACATTTAACATTTTCCTGTTTTGTCATGAGCCAAGCTGGTAAATGTGTCTAAGAATTGTTTTAACTTGCATTTCTCTTATCAATAGCAATTTTAGAGCATTTTTATATGACTATAGATAGCTTTAATTTCTTCATCTGAAAACTGCCTGTTCATATCCTTTGACCATTTCTCAATTGGGGAATGACTTGCATTCTTTAAATTTGACTCAGTTCTCTATATGTTTTAGAAATGAGGCCTTTATCAGAAACACTGGCTGTAAAAATTGTTTCCCAGCTGCTTTCTTTCTAATCTTGGTTACATTGGCTTAGTTTTTGCAAAAAACTTTTTTAATTTAATCTAATCAAAATTATCCATTTTGCATTTCATAATGTTCTCTATCTTTTGTGTGGTCATAAAATCTTCCCTTCTCCTTATATCTGACAGGTAAAGTATTCCTTGCTCTCCTAATTTGCTTATAGTATCAGCCTTTAAGTTTAAATCATGTACCCATTTTGACCTTATCTTAGTATATGGTATATGATGTTGGTCTATGCCTTGTTTCCGCCATACCACTTTTCAGTTTTCCCAGCAGTTTTTGTCAAATAATGAGTTCTTATTCCAGAAGTTAAAGCCTTTGGGTTTCTCCTTGAGTACTGTGTTTTGTGCACCTAACCTATTCCACTCATTTACCACTCTTTCTTAGCCAGTACCAAGTAGTTTTGTTGATTGCTGCTTTATAATACAATTTTAGATCTGGTACAGCTAGACCACCTTCCCTTGCATTTCTTTTCATTAATTCCCTTGATATTCTGGACTTTTAGTTCTTCCAGATGAATTTTGTTATTATATTTTTCTACTGTATAAAATAATTTTTTGGTAGTTTGATTGATATGGCACTAAATAAGGGCCCTAAGTGAATAAGTAAATTAATTTGGGTAAAATCATCATTTTTTATCATATTAGCTTGGCCTACTCATGAGCAACTGGTATTTTTCATGTTACTTAGATTTGACTTTATTTGTATGAAAAATGTTTTGTAATTCTGTTCATATTGTTCCTGGGTTTGTCTTGGCAAGTAGATTCCCAAATATTTTATATTGTGTACAACAACTTTAAATGGTATTTCTTTTTCTATCTCTTGCTGTTGAGCTTTGTTACTAATATATAGAAATGTCAATGACTTATGTGGGTTTATTTGATATCCTGCAACCTTGCCAAAGTTGTTAATTATTTCAGGTAGTTTTTTAGTTGATTCTCTAGGATTCTCTAAGTATACCATCATATTATCTGCAAAGAATGATAACTTTGTTTTTTATTTGCCTATTCTAATTCCTTCAATTCTTTTTTCTTCTTTTATTACTTAAGCTAACATGTCTAGTACAATATTGAATAACAGGGTTGATAATGGACATCCTTGTTTCACCCTTGATCTTATTGGAAATGCTTCTAGCTTATCCCCATTACATATAATGCTTACTGATGGTTTTAGGTAGATGCTACTTATCATTTTAAGGAAGACTCCATTTATTCCTATGCTTTCTAGTGTTTTTAATAGAATGGATATTGTATTTTGTAAAAAAAAACTTTTTCTGCATCTATTGAGATAATCACATGATTTTTGTTAATTTTATTATTGATATAGTCAATTATGCTGATAGTTTTCCTAATACTGAACCAGCCTTGCATTCCTGGTATAAATTCTACCTGGTCATAGTATATTATCCTCATGATAAGTTGCTGTAAATGTCCTTGATATTGTATTTAAACTTTTTACATCTATACTTATCAGGGAAATTGGTTTATAATTTTCTTTCTCTGTTTTGGCTCTTCCTGGTTTAGGTATCAGCACCATATTTGTATCATGAAAATAATTTTACAGGACTCCTTCTTTGTCTATTTTTCCAAATTGTTTATATAGTATTGGAATTAATTGTTCTTTAAATGTTTAGCAGAATTCACTTGTAGATCCATCTGGTCCTGTAGATTTTCTCATAGGGAGTTCATTGACAGGCTTGTTCTATTTCTTTTTCTGAAATGGTGTTATTTAAGTATTTTATTTCCTCTCCTGTTAATTTGGGCAATTTATACTTTTGTAAATATTCATCAATTTCACTTAGATTGTCAGATTTATTGGTATACAGTTGGGCAAAATAACTCTTAATTATTGTTTTAATTCTCTCTTCATTGGTGGTGAATTCACTTTTTTTATTTTTGATGCTGGTAAATTGGTTTTCTTCTTTCTTTTTTTCAAATTAACCAAAGGTTTATCTTTTTGTTTTTTTCATAAAACCAGGTCTTAGCTGTATTTACTAGTTCAATAGTTTTCTTAATCTCAATTTTATTAATCCCTCCTTTGGTTTTCAGAATTTCTAATTTGGTATTTAATTGGGGATTTTTAATTTGTTCTTTGTTTACCTTTTTTTTAGTTGCATGCTCAATTCATTGGTCTTCTTTTTCTCTCTTTTATTCATGTAAGCATCTAAAGACATAAAACTTCCCCTAAGAATTGCTTTGGCTGCTTCCCATAAGTTTTGATATATTGTTTCATTATTGTCATTCTCTTGGATGAAATTATTGATTGCTTCTATGATTTGTTGTTTGACCCACTCATTTTTTGGGGGGTTAGATTATTTATTCCAATTAAGGTTTAGTCTATCTTTCCAAGGCTCTTTATTACATGTAATTTTTATTGCATCATGATCTGAAAAGGATGTGTTTAACATTTCTGCCTTTCTGCATTGGAGTATGAAGTTTTTATGCACTAATCCATGGTGAATTTTTGTGTAGGTGTCATGTACCACTGAAAAAAAAGGTATAGTCTTTTCTATCTCCATTGGAGGTCTACCATATTTAACTTTTCTAAAATTCTATTCACTTCCTTTAACTTCTTTCTTGTTTATTTTGTGGTTAAAATTTTTTAGTTCTGTTGAGGTCACCCACTAACGTAGTTTTGCTGTCTATTTCTTTTTTTTTCCAGTCAAAGAAAAGGTTTATTAGAACATCTGTCATATTGGGCAGACTCTTAAGAAATCTAAGCATTTGTATCACTAATGCAAGTAGGCCAGATTTTAAGAATCTGAGCAGTGGCTAGATTTTATTTTATTTTTTTTTATTATTCATTTATTTACTTAGGAAATTGGGGTTAAGTGACTTGCCCAGGGTCACACAGCTAGTGTCATGTGTCTGAGTCTGGATTTGAACTCAGGTCCTCCTGACTCCAAGGCTGGAGCTCTATCCACTGTGCCACCTAACTGTCCCTTTAGTGGCTAGATTTTAAGAATCTGAGCACCTTAATGAATGCAAGATGGACCTTATATACAGAAAGACTGTGGGAGTGATTCAGGAGTGGCCAAGTAGTCTGGGGTGACTGGAGAAAGGGTCTAAAGAGGATCTGGATGGGAGTGGCCAGTAAGCTGGGGTGAACAGAATGCCGGGGACCTAGACCAAGGGAGAATGGAGTCTAGATAGGATTAAGGGTGGGAAGTGGCCGGTGGCAATCAGGAGGTAACAGAAAAGAATTGAGAGAATGGGAGTAGGTACAATGAATGGGCAGTTGAGTGGATTACAGCCTTAGGCAAATTCCAGAGATTTCAGAAAAGTCCAGAGATTTTCTTTTTTGGGGTCCAGATCCCAAAGACATGGTCTTTTCCTTTTAGGGGTTCTGATCCCATTCTCATTTTTCCCCCCTGAAACAAATGGGACCCAAATTCTTTTGGGGGAAGGGGTGAAGGTCTAAGCTTCTGAAACTGCTTCCTATTGACAAGGGGCATAGCTGTCCCTTGCTCAAGGGGGTCCCAAGGAGGAGGTTGACTGGAACAGGCTGTATCCAGGGAATGATGGGGGGACATTGGTTGGTACCTGCTGTTTGCTACCAACTGTAGGTGAATGACCTGTAGGCTAGAAGAATGACAGAAAAGACTGCAAGGCCCAGATATAGGGAGAACTAAAAGTGTAAGAGCCCCATTAAAATCATTTACATTTGACCTGCAGGATTATCTGATCTAGTTTCTAACTTAATTTCAGTTGTTTGGGGATACTGAATGACTACACATTCAGGTCAAAACAGCAAGATCTCACACACTTGCACTGATCTTTTACTGACCAGTTGCTCTGATTATAGAAATATGCTATAAAAGGATAAAACAGGGACAAGATTTAGGGCCCAAATATGACAGGATAAAACATCCTTAGCTCTGCTTGGATTCAGATAATTCAGTTTTCCAACCATGTAGTATCCAATCCACCTCATAGCCAGACTCAGGAATAGTCACTTGGGTAACATTCCTTTTCAAAGGAACATAATGGGGAAACTGAGCCAGGAGGATCCTATCTTAGACTAAGGTTAAAATTGTCCTCTCTCCCTGGCTATTTCTTCCTGTAACTGCCTTAACTTCTCCTCTAAGAATGTGGATGCTATGCCACTTGGTGCATATATGTTTAGTAATAATATTACCTCATTGTCTATGGTATCTTCTAGTAGGATATAGTTTCCCTCCTTATCTCTTTTGGGTTTCTTTTTCTTTCTTTCTTTCTTTTTTTTTTTTGGCTAGGCAATGGGGTTAAGTGACTTGCCCCAGGTCACACAGCTACTAAGTGTTATGTGTCTGAGGCCGGATTTGAACTGAGGTCCCCTGAATCCAGGGCCGGTGATCTATCCACTGTACCACCTAGCTGCCCCACCTCCTTATCTCTTTTAATAAGATGTTTTTGCTTTTGCTTTGTCTGAGATCAGGATTGCCACCCCTGCTTTTTTTTTTTTTTACCTCAGTTGAGGCATAATATATTCTACTCCACCCTTTTACCTTTACTCTATGTCTATTTCTCTGCTTAAAATGTGTTTCTTACAAACCATATATTGTAGGATTATGGTTTTTAATATACTCTGTTATCCTCTTCCATTTTGTAGGAGAGTTCATTCCATTCACATTCACAGTTATGATTACTAACTCTGTCTTTCTCTACATCCTACCACCCCCTCCCATTTATGCTTTTCTCTCTCTTTTCTCCCTTTCCCTCCTCACTAGTGTTTTGCTTCTGACTACCACCTCCTTCTATCTTTTCTCCCTTCTATCGGCCCCTCTTCCTTTTTCTTTTCCCTTTCCCCTCCTACTTCTTATAGTTAAGTTAGATTTCTATACCTAAGTGAGTGTGTATGTTATTCCCTCTTTGAGTCAAATTCTGTGAGAGTAATGTTCAAACAGTGCTCTCCCTTCTTTCCCTCTACTGTAATATGTCTCTGTGCCTCTTCATGTGATGTAATTTACCCTTTTCTGCCTTCTCCTTTCCTATTTTCCCAGTACAATCCCTTTTTTCATCTCTTAAAGAGGTTTTTTTTTTATCATCACATCAAAGTCAACTTATGCCCATCCCTCTGCCTATGTATACCCCTTCTAAATGTCATAATAAAGATAATTCTTAAGAGTTACCAGTATCATCTTCTCAAGTAGGGATACAAACAATTTAACTTTATTGAACATAATTTTTTTTTCTTTTCTGTTTACCTTTTTATGCTTACTATGGGTCTTGTATTTGAAGATTTAATTTTCTGTTCAACTTTGGTTTTTTCATCAAGAAAGTTTGGAAGTCCCCTATTTCATAGAATGTCCATCTCCTCCCTTGAAAGACTAAGCTCAATTTTTCTAGGTAGTTGGTCCTTGGTTGCAATCCAAGCTCCTTTGCCTTACAGAATATCATATTCCAAGCCCTATGATTTTTTAATGTAGAAGCTGTAAGGTCTTGCATAATCCTATGATTCCATGATATTTAAATTGTTTCTTTTTGACTGCTTGCAGTATTTTCTCCTTGACCTCATAATTCTGGAATTTGGCTACAATATTCCTTGGGGTCTTTATTTTGGTATCTTTCAGGAGGTGATAGATGGATTCTTTCAATGACTATTTTACCTTCTGCTTCTAAGATCTCAGGGCAGTTTTCCTCAAAAATTTCTTGAAAGATGCTGTCCAGGCTCTTTTTTTTTTGATCATAGCTTTCAGGTTTAATTGTTAAATTAATTGTTAAATTATTAATTTGTTAAATTATTGTTAAATTATCTCTCCTAGATCTATTTTCAAGGTCAGTTGTTTTTCTAATGAGGTATTTTACACTTTTCTCCCTATTTTTTCATTTTATCGACTTTGTTTGACTAATTCTGGATGTGTTATAGAGTCATTAGCTTCCACTTGCCCCATTCTAATTTTTAAGGAATTATTTTTTTTCAGTTATCTTTTATACCTTCTTTGACATTTGGCCAATTCTACTTTTTTTGTCAGTTGTTTCTTTAGTCAATTTTTGTCCTTCCTTTTCCAAGCTGTTGACTCTATCTTGCAAACTTCTCATTTCTTTTCCCAATTTTTCTTCTCTCTCTCTCTTATTTGACTTTTAAAATCCTTCTTGAGCTCTTTCAAGAAGGCTTTTGGGGCCTGAGACCAATTCATCTTCCTCTTTGAAGTTTCAGATGTAGGTATATTGGCAATATTGTCCTCTTGCGAGTTTGCATTTTGATCTTCCCTGTCCCCATAGAAAGATTCTATGGTCAGTGTTAGTTTTTGCTTCTTGCTCATCTTGTTTGCCCATTTCTTGGATTAAATTTGAGCTCTGCTTCTGGGGCACAGTCCCAAGCTTCTTTTGCTGGTGTCAAGGGCCTGGTCACTGGCTTTGTATTCTTAGGCCTCAGGTGCTGGCAGCTTAGTTGGTACTGAGCTGAGGTCCTAGAGGTGGTGTCTGGCTGTGTTGAGGCCAGGTAGGTGTTTTCTGCATTTCCCTGAAGCTTATGGGGGTTTGGGCACTGGAAGACACCTTTCTACTTGGGGTTGCCCTAGCACATGTGATGGTTCTTTGAGCTGGAGTCTGCCAGTTCCCTGGCCATGCTAGGGCATGTAGGCGTCCTGGTGTTGGTGTTCACCTGCTCTACCACCCTGGGGCTCAGGATCTCCTGCTGGTTTGCTGAGGTGGGGCTTGTTGCTGGTTTTCTGGGGTGCTCACTCCACTTTGACCCTAGTGAGACAGACCTTTCTTACCAATCCTCCAAGTTTCCTAGGTTAAAAGACTGTTTCCCCCTGTCTTGCTGGCTCCACCATTCCAGGATTTTTCCTGGGGTGCTATTTTCTGTTTTTTTTTTTTTCCAGAGGTCAATAAGGGAGAGTGGTAGTAACTTACCGGTTACTCCATCATCTTGGCTCCTGGAATTAACAAGGATAATTAAAGTGGGAAACTACACTCAGGCATACAAAAAATACTAGTTATAGTCCTGTCACTTCAGAATAGTGAAAATGAAACTTCCATATGGGGCATAAAAAGGAATTTACTTCACCCTGAAGATTTATTTTGTCCTTCCATAGTTGACATACAAATTCAGGAAAGATCCAGCTAAGCCATTTTCTGGAAGAAAGAAAAGTTGTGCATGACTAATGTCCCATTTACTATTCTGCAGTGTTTGTCACTTTGAAGATCTCTTTGAGGAGCCTCGATGTCTTTGTGGCAGCCAGTCACAGATAGAATATGATGCCTTTAGTCAAATGACTGGCTAATATCCAAAAGACACTCTTCTTCCTCTCAGTTATTATCGATGTGGAGGAGAGCTAAAATTTTCTATATTAAACTTAGAAGGGCGAGTGACATTTCTATTAAGAAAGATGGAAATCAAGGTGTTCTATTTTCCAGACTCTCATATTCAAGAAGTTAGTAGAAAAGAAAGTTTTCTGTGTTGTTAATTTAACTTAATTTGCTGTGCGCTGTCATGGTGCTTCAAAGATTCCCAGGTTCTATAATAAAACTAATAGCACCTTTCTCCAGCTATAGAAGCTACCCTTCATCTAGACTTTCAAGTCAGTCCTAGGAACTGAATACCATTAAATAACCTTTAACCATTACTCTTTTGTTTTTGACTTGTATTTATCATTCAAATCACTAGAGCATGAATTTTATAGATTTCTTCTTTTGTTATGGCTCTTCAATAGGTCTGAGCAAACAGATTGAAAGCAAAGAGGTCAGTTGCATGTGTAGATTTTTGTGAGTTATCACACTTTTCCAAATATTTGGTTTACCTCAACTTTTTTCTCCCTAAATTCTGTATGTTGGATAAAATTAGTTTTGTTCTGTATTTGTATAAAGCTATCTTGTGTATGCATGTCAGAGCAAAAGGAAAGTCAAAGCATGATGAAATTAGTGAGGAATTTGACATTTTATGGAAAAATGTGTTAAATGTATTTTTAAAAGCAATACCTTTTTTATGTTTTTAATGATGAAGAGGCAGGCAGACAAAATAGCAAGAAAGCTGGCCTTGGAATCAGGAAGACCTGGGTTCAAATTCTCCTTCTGACATATACTACTTTTGTGATCACAAGTAACTTTCAGTATTCCTGGTCAATTCTCTTAAGATTGCAAACTACAGAATAAATGTCTATTTTCATCAGTTTCCCAAACTTACAAAATGACAGATTTGGGCCAATGAATTATAAGTGTGTAAATTTATGTTCATTGAATTATGTCCAGTGATGTCCATCTATATTTATGCTTAATGTAGTTTTTGAGTATATGTGGAAGTCATCCACTACTGATTATTAGATCATGTATTAAGTTTTGTTAATTATCCAAGAGAAATTCAGGACTCATTATTAATTCAAAAGTGCTTTATATCTGTTAACTTATTTAATTCTCCCAATTAATTAATTCAAATTAATTCAAAAGTGCTTTATATCTCTTCACTTATTTGATTCTCCCAATTGATTCTGTGAGGTAGGCATTATTATTATCCCCATTTTACAGATGGGGAATCTGAGGTACAGAGAAGTTAAGTAATTTGCTCAGGGTGACACAGCTAGTTTTTGAAGTAGGATTTGAATTCAGCTCTTCCTTATTCCAAGTCCTGTAGTCTATTCACTGTAGCACCAACTTGCCAAATAGGAAATGTGGAAGGAATCCCATTATACTATGTCCATTAAGTGATTGTCCAGCCTGTACTTGAAAGCCTCTGAGGAACAGGAACCTATCACTTCTTGAGGAAGGCCATTCCACTTCCGGACAGTTCTAATTGTTGGGAAATTTTCCTGACGTGAAGCCTATTTTCACCTTTGCAAATTCCACCTAACTCTCCTGGTTTGGCTGTTGTTGTTCAGTTGTTTTTCACTTGTTTCCAACTCATTATGACCCCATTTGGGATTTTCTTGGTAAGATAACTGGAGTGGTTTGTCATTTCCTTCTCCAGATCATTTTATAGATGAGGAAACTGAGACAAACATGGTTAAGTGACTTGCCCAGGATCACATGGCAAGCAAATGTGTCAGATTTGAACTCAGGAAGGTGAGTCTTCCTGACTCCAGGCCCAGCACTTTGTGCACTGTGGTGCCACCTAGCTGCACTGGTTTGGCACCCTGGGGCTAAATGGGTCAAGTCTAGCCCCTCTTCCATGTGACACCTCTTCAAATATAAACAGCAATCTTAGGGTTATTGCTCTACAAGGTAAGAACTGAGTCGTCTTTGTAAGTCTCTTTCATGTGTATTAGCAGTAAATACCATTCCCATGGTCACCTGTTATATGTTGTCAGTTAAATCATTGCTTGTATCATCTACAAATTTAAAAAAAGAGAAACGTCATACTGCAAATTTCTCATTTAACCTTAAATCATTTAACCTTAAAATTTAAACTCTATTTGGAGTTAAATCAACTTTTTTAGACCATAAAGGTACTGGCCTGTCACTAAAACACTAATTTGAAGAGTAATCTGTCAGTTTGCTATTAAGTATTATTTAGCAAATTAGCACTCTAATTGGTTCTAACTCCCAAACTTCATCACGATATGCATATAAATCTAAGTTCTCAAGGTCTTACGACAAGAGTCCAAACGCAGTCCTATGGAAACTAATCCAGTGACAGTCATCTAAGGACAAATTGAGCCAAATTTACAAAGACACATTACTAGAAGGTTGGCCATTAGATGATACATTATTTTGACCACAGCTTCCATGAATAAATGCCTCCTAAAGTGTGAAGGGATTGTGGTTTGCTTTGGTAGAGGGATTAGCCACATGATGAAACCACAGATCTTTTGAAGTGCTAAGGTAACAAATCAATTGTTTATGTATATCGTATATTAACAGACCACAGGAAATAAATAACTTCCACAGCATTTCTAATTTGTAAATAAGATGCATTTTGCATAGTAGAAAGATCTGGTTCTATAATTACCATTTTTGCTAGTTGAAAGTAATAAGGAAAATAGACATCTACTCCAAAAAAATTTGGCATCTACTCCAAAGAACAAAACAATACAAAATTGAGTAGGCTGATACCCACAGTACTCTGGAGTTTCTGTGCCAGAACAATGTCTGAATCTGTGTGCATTTGTGTTTAGGTATTGGTATTGTACTTAAACTGGTTCAAGTTGTGCTGATTTGATCAACATATGGTCAGTAGTTGGGAGAGTTTGTGGTTGTGGAGAGTCTTATAGGCTGATAGATCTAAAGTTGCAAGGAACCTTAGGGGCCATTGGGTCCAATCATCTTATTTTGCTAAGGAGAAAACTGAGACAAAGAGATTAAGTGACTAGCCCCAGGTCACAAGTTAATAATTAATAATTATGATAGATGAACAGATAGTTAGATGGATAGCATTTCTATCATCCTTTAAAGGTTGCAAAACACTATACATATTATCTTATTTGAGTCTCACAACAACCCTGGGAGGTAGATGCTATTATTATCTGAATCTTACAGATTTGAAAATTTGTGTTGAAAGAGGGTTACGTGATGCCCAGGGCCACATAGCTAGTAAATGTCTGAGAAGGAATTTGAACCCAGGTCTTCTGACTTACAGTCCCACCCTCTATCCACTATACTATGCTGCCTCAGCTTATGAGGGATTTAATGATATGGCTTGAAGGCAGAATAAGTGAAGGCATCAGCTTTTGATGTGTTTGATATACGTACCATTGTTTGGTGTTGGTACTCCACACAAAGGAAATGCAGAAATCTTTCCTGTACTTTTGAGATCGTCAGGGCATCTAGGTGGCACAGTGAATAAAGTGCCGGAGTCAGACACTTATCTTCCTGAGTTCAAATCTGCCACTTACTAGCTGTGTGACACTGGGCAAGTCATTTAACCTTCTTTGCCTCAGTTTCCTCACCTGTAAAATGAGCTGAAGAAAGAAATGGCAAACCACTCCAGTGTCTTTGCCAAGAAAACCCCAAATGGGGCACAAAGAGTCAAACACAACTGAAATGAGTAAACAACAAGGACAGATCTTGAGATCTCTCTCTTACTTCTCCAGAGGTCAGGCTAGGACAGTTTTACTCTTTCTATCTATGGTTGCAATGTTCAGCTTCTTAAGGATCTTGTTTTAAAACAGGTATTATAAAGTATGTAATTGTCCTTTTTTCTTTAAGATATCAGACATTGATCATGAGGATATCAGGTGAGACTACAAAGCTCATGCAAACAATTTAGAAAAATCAGCTTTTATGATATAATTTTGTTAGGGATGTGGAATTAGTATTACTCTTCAGGTATAATCAATCTCTTTCTATCACATATAATCTTTATGAACAGACATTGAGATACAATCAGTAACACAGGCTTCACACACATATAACACACACATATAGAACACACTCCCTTGACTCTCCTTTCATTGCTTGCAGCCCACTCCCATCTCATGTATCTTGAACAAGGGAGGAAAAGGGCAGTAATGCTAATGGCAGAGTCATTTAGCCTGTTTATTAAAGGGCAAAATGAAGGCATGAACAGTAAATAGGTAGACTATCTTTAATGGAGGAATTGCTTTCTAATTAAGTGGGAAGCAAGGTCAGCAGGCTGAGACCAGTTCTCCCTAGCCCTCAATATCTTGGGCACTGGACCAGTACAGTATCAGCTGAACGATATATTTCACTTTTGTTGTAACTTGTAGAGCTATAATACCAGTGCATTGGTCTGTGTTTTCAATTTTTATTAAAATTTGTTAAAATTTCTATTTTCTTAAAGCCAGATTTCTTTAAGTTTCTGGACAATCCAATTTTATTCCTGACTTGAAGTAATGTTTATTCTTACTAGGATTTAGAACTATAAGGGACATCAGAGTTCAATTAATCCTAACCTCATTTTACAGATGAGGGAAATAAGACCCAGAGATGTTTAAATGACTTGCCCAATTCCACATAGTTAATAAGTGACAAAGACAGGATGTGAACCCATGTCCTCTGACTTACAAAACCAGTGCTCTTACTGTTAATACTAGAGAAAATGGAAATAATTTATGCAGAGAACCCATACTTAGAGAATCATATCTAATGCTCTCCTTCTCTTTTCTGCTCTCACAACACCCACTATTTCCACCATCATTTACTACTAGTTTAACCTTGACAGGCCATTATGATGAGTACATTCTGAGGATCCAAGTGCATCCAGTTCTGTGGGAATGCTATCGAAGAAGATTCATGGTTTTCATTAAAAGAGAGAAAAGTGTTGGTAGGTGCTGTGTACTGTTGAAAATGATCATATTAATGTTTTCCTTGGAAGCAATTACAGGATGATTTCATACCCTCATGTGATTAGATTACCAGTTCACTTCACATAGATGCTTTTATATTGCATTTTTAATACCAGCTCAAATAAAATTGTTGTCTGTTTACTATTTTTCTAGAGGTGTTACATGATTTCAGTTGCTTGGATGTGCTCTTAGTATGGGGGAAATGACTGCTTTGGATATGATAAATGGGAGAAAGAAAGTATTTGGAAGAAGTCTGGGTGCATATCGTTTCTATACAGTCTATGTAGTCTCCCTAACTCTAACTTTCAAAGCATCACTTAATAGATTATGGTATCTTGAAAAGTATGTTATGCTTTGGATGTTAGTATTTTCAAACAGAATACAATAAATGTTTGGAATTTCAATACCTAAGGAGAAAAATTGAACTCATTTAAAATTAAAAGAATACTTCTAAGGGAAAAATAAAAGCTAATTCCTTTCAATATCATGGATCGTAGATCGTAGCTCATTAGATTATGGACTGGAAAAATCATTAGAGGCCATTCAGACGATATCCTTACTTTACAGATTATAAAACTGAGGCCCAGAGATTCTTAAGTAATTTGCTAATAACAATTATTATAATAGTTAACATTTATATAATGCCTACTATGTAAGGCATTATCCTAAGCACTTCAAAAATGTTATCTCATTTGATTCTTACAACAATCCTGGGAAGTAGGTGCTATTATCATTCTCATTTTATGGATGAAGCAAACAGAAGTTAAGGCACTTGCCCAGGATCATAAAGCTAATGTGTTTTAGAGGCCCAAGATCACAAAAGTCAGAGGCAGCAGAGCTGAGATTTGAACTCCGTCCTCTTACTCTAAATCATTACTCTTCTACTATATCATTATATTCAATTTTATTGCTATTCATATAGACTCTTTTCATGTATACAATGTCTGGCACATATAAAATATTTAATAAGTGCTTATGACTGACATAAACTGTTCTAATTTTTTTATCTTATTTTTACATTATCTTCATGTCCTCACATGAACCCTTTTCTTTTTACCTCCCAGAGAGCCATCATTTATAGGAAAGAATAATGCAGAGCATAAACAATTGCAGCCAAACTAATCAATACATCACACCAGCCCAATATTATATGCAGCATTCCACTTCCAGAGTTCTCCAATTTCAGCAAAGAAGGGAGACAGAAGAATATTCTTAAAGATTTTCTTTCTTTGTAGCTATGCATGGGCATTTTAATCAATGTCCTGAGCTATTATTTAAAGAAAAATTTCCTTTTTCTGTTATTTTTAAAGGCAGAGCAAACTATCCTTCAGAAAGGCATGAATTTAGTGACCCCCAAATGTTACATTTTTTCACACTTTAAAAAATAATGTTACACTACTGCTGCTACTTGCTTTGAAAACACAAGCCTATGGACCTGTTAATTTGCTCTTTGGACATGTATGCATTCTAAACAAAGGCAGATCACTTTGCAGCCTTGTTGTCTGAGGCTTAGGATAAATAATATCACATATGAATTGCCCATTAGCATCAGTAAATTTGATTCATTTGAAAGCCAAGGTGATGAAACTATTCCTTGGAAGTAAGCTGCTCACCCATGTGAGGCAAATTCAGTGCACTGGATGAGGCAATTTACTAAATGGCACCCTAGTGCCCCCAAAGACTTAATTCACCTCAGTTGAATGAGCAGTTGGATCAGACTCAATCATTGAAAGTTACATGTTCATACTTGAAATCATCTAGATCTCAAATGGAATGTTCTTTAATTGAGTGAACAGAACTCCAGAGTAACCTGGGTGTGTGATTGGGAAAGTACAAATGAGTACTATCTAATTAGGAAGCCCCACTTAAACTTGCTTTTCAAATTACATTTTCAGAGAACTAAACTGCAATGACCTCAGAAGATGAATTATTTTCTGGAAGGAGAAAAGTGAGTGGCAGTCTTGTTGCTTAACTATAATCACAAGCTCCAGATTTTGGAATGGCTACCAGTGAGTTGGTGTTTAAGTATAGATTTAACTATAACCTAGTGAACTGTATTTTTGAAAGGAAGAGCTGGCAAAGACTAATACCGGATTGTAAAACAGACATATTAAGAAATAAACAATGAGAAGGAATAGGTTTCAGGGGCAATAACATATATGGTTCAAAGGTGGTACATAGTAAGAGAGAACAGTGTGGTAGAAGACAGAACACTGGATTTGTAATCTATCTCTGCTGCTTACCAACCTAAGACCTGTAACCCACTCTGGGCCTTGTTTTTCTCATTTGCAAAATGAGGAGATTTGATCAAGTGTGCCTTCTAGACTTCGAACCTATGAATGGACTCTGTGTGTATGTGTGTGTGTTTGTGTGTGTTTGTGTGTGTGTGTGTGTGTGTGTGTGCAGCCTTTTTTTCCCTCTAGTATTCCCCTCTTCTCTCCTACCCTAGTCCTGCATAGCCTTTCAGTCAGTCCCCTTATATTTGACCTACTTGTATAACCTAATCTGGACCTTGCCATTTAGCCTACTACTATGTCTTAGAACTTCTGGACCTTTCCATCTGCCCAGCAGCTGAATTTTCTTTTATATGCTGTCTCCTCCAATGCATGAGCTCCTTGAGTGCAGTGACTCTCTTTTTTTTTTTTCTTTTCATATCCTTAGCACAGCTTAGAACATAATAAGTAATTAATACGTTGTCATTCATTTTTTCCATTCATTTACAAAATGAGCATCCCATCTCACGCAGGCTGACTTATAGGCCCAAACCCACTACTTAACAGCACAGGAGTCTGACCTTCTCTTTCAGATCTAGGCTGTTTTGCCCTTCCTTAGTCAACCTGTATTCCCTTCCCCCCAATCTTGGGTGTTCAATATATTATTGTGGGTACTCAGTGCTGATGCCTATTTGGTATAGGCCATTGTAGCTCAGAACTTCCAAGATCAAGAGATCTTTCTGCTTTAGCCTCCCTGGTAGCTGGGATTATGGACATGAACCACTATGTCTGCTTACTATTTGTGTCAGATATCAAAATATTGATCTTGAAGAATTTCCTTCAAAAAACTCATAGGAGCTTAAGAATACACCTGAATTATACTTTATTAAAAATAAATTACTCAATTGGGGCAGCTAGGTTGCACAGAAGATAGAGCACTGGCCCTGAAGACAGGAGGGCCTGAGTTCAAATCCGACCTCAGACACTTACTAGCTACCCCTGGGCAAGTCACTTAACTCTGATTGCCTTCAGAAAACAAAACAAAAATTACTCAGTGAAATTCAACAAACATTTATTAGTTTCTTATTGTATTTGAGGACACTAAGCCAAAAATGGAAGCAGTACTTGCCTTCAATAACCTTATATTCAACTAGGGTAATACAACATATACACAGATAAGCAAGTTTTAGGAGTGAAAGAACAAAAAAAACAAAAACAAAAACAAAAAACTGGTGGAATAAAGAAATGCTTTGAGTAGGAGGAAGTCCTTGAGTTGCAACTTGAAGGAAGCTAGAGATTTTAAAAGGCACAGGTGAAAAAGAATATATTTTAGGCATGAGAGAGGGCAACCTCTGCAAAGGCATGGGGAGGGAATGTCAAGCCTGTATAACCTGTAGTAAGTCAATTTGACTTGAAATGTAAATTTCATGAAAGAGAAAAATATAAAATATCTAGAAATGTATTCAAGTGATCTCTCTGGAGCAGTGGTACCAAGCTCCAGAAGAAATAGATCCCTGAGGACTTCATATTGATTTACAAAACCACAAATTAACATTACCAATTTGTGTTTTTATTTATTTAAAAGAATTCCCAATTACATTTTAATTTGGTTTTCCTCTACTAGGGAGTTTTGTTGCTGTGTGGGGCCACTAGTTTGATGTCTCTGCTCACTGTTCTCATAATATTGGGGGCCCAGAAAGACACTTTAGAGGGACACTGTGGAAGATCCTAAATTCCACCATGAGGAAATAGTTTTTAATCTAGGAGGAAGATTAACTCCAGCATATGTCAAGTAGCAAATGAAGGCCACTGACCTTTTTTTGACTAGGGGAGCAACATGGCCAGACCTTTACACTTGAGAGAATATTTTGGCAGATATATGAAAGATAGATTAGAGAAGGGAAAGATTAGAAATTGGGAGATCATTTAGGAGTCATGATGTCTGACAAGGCACCTGAAATATAGTAATAATCATGTGAATGGAAAGAAGTGGATGCTCTAGTAGAGTAAGAGAGATATAAACATTTTGGCTGAAGTCAGGGTCTGAGAGAACAACAAGACCACTTTGGCACCATGCTGTATGTTCTCGTAATCTGGAGGCCCAATGCAGAGAACAACACTTCCGGATTTTAGAGCTCTGGTACAAATCACCAGTTGTCTCACCTTACTAGGTGAGGTGATCTCTGCAGAGAGAAGAAGATTAAGAACTGAGAAATGAATTTGGACTTCATTGTTAAGAGTTCATTGGGGAGAGGATTCTGGGAAGGTGATGGAGTAGGTCAGAAAATTCCAAGCTCTCCAGATTTTCTCCCACAAAAGAGAGGCAAACAAAGTATGGATAAAAATAAATAAGAATAGAAGCACCACAGGGGGCCTTCTGGGACAATATGAGAAGATCTAAAGAAAAATTCCAGGACATGTTTGGTCCCTGGGAAGAGTAAAAACCTCCAGTCTAGGGTCCTAACAATGAACCACAAGCCCTGGGGTTAGCTGGGTTGGGAGGCTGCCTCAGCCCCAACTGAAAAAGTAACACCAGACCCAGGTGTGCTGTGGACTGTGGCAAGGAACCAGAACATGCCCAGTGAGCGTAGAAGCAATGGGGCAGGACATCTTTGACTGTGGACACTTATAGGAAGCTAGAGATTTGGCTTTGGTTCCAGGCTAGAAGGGAGAACTGAAGATCTGAGGCCAGAGGCACCATTCCTCATACCCCAGGATTACTACAAAAAAAAATGCACAGGCAAAGGAAAAAGAATCCAACCGTAGAAAGTTATTATGGGAAAAGAGAAGATCAGAGTTCATCTTCAGAGGAGGATATTGCAGCAAAGAAACCCTCTTCTACCCCAAAGAGTAATGTCAAATGGTCACCTGCCCAAAAAGAATTTATAGAAGTATTTTAAAAAGACTTCAAAAATCAAATGAGAGAGATTGATGAAAAACTAAAAAAAGAAAAAAATAAGAACAATCCAAGAAAAACAAGATTATGAAAAGAAAGCCAACTAATTAGAAAGGGAGATCCAGAATCTTTTTTTTTTTTTTTTTTTGCTTTGGAGGAAGTTTTTATTTTTTATTTTTTTGAGCTAGAAGAAATTAATATATAGTTTTAAAAATTTTTAACATGTGTTTTTAAAACTTTGGGTTACAAATTTTCTCCCTTCCTCCCTCCCCACACACCCTCATTGAAAAGGCAAGCATCTCGATACAGGTTATAGATGTGTAGTCATGCAAAACACTTGCATAGTAGTCTTGTTGTGAACAACTAAATTTGTTTCCCTTCATCCTATCCTACCCCCCCATTTATTCTATTCTCTCTTTTGACCCTGTCCCTCCTCAGAAGTATTTGCTTTTGATTATCCCCTCCCCCAATCTGCCCTCCCCTCTATCAATCTCCTGCTCTCTTGTCCGCTTCCCCCCTTATTTTCCTGTAGGGGAAGATAGATTTCCATACCCCATTGGGTTTGTTATTCCCTCCTTAAACCAAATCCTATGAGAATAAGATTCACTCATTCCCTCTTACCTCCTCCCATTTCCCCTCCACTGTAAAAGCCTTTTCTTGTCTATTTCATGTGAGATATTTTACTCCATTCTACTTCTCCCTTTCTCTTTCTCCCAGTATAATCTTCTTTCACCCCTTAATTTTATTCTCCAGATATCACCCCTTCATCTTCAAATCACCCTGTGCCCTCTATCTATCTATACATACATATGATTTTTTTCCCTCCCACTACCCTAATGCTGACAAAGGACTCATGAGTTACAAATAACATCTTTCCCTGCAGGAATGTAAACAGTTCAACCTTAATAAGTCTCTTATGATTTCTCTTTCCTGTTTACCTCTTCCATGTTTCACTTGAGTCTTGTATTTGAAGGTCAAATTTTATATTCAACTCTGGTCTTTTCCACAGGAATGCTTGAAAGTCCCCTATTTCATTGAATGACCATTTTTTTCCCTGAAGGATTATACTCAGTTTTGCTGGGTAGGTGATTCTAGGTTGTCGTCCTAACTCCTTTGCCCTCCAGAATATCATACTCCATGCCCTCCAGACCCTTAATGTAGAAGCTGCTAAATCTTGTGTTATCCTGATTGTGTTTCCACAATACTTGAATTGTTTCTTTCTGGCCGCTTGCAATATCTTCTCCTTGACCTGGGAATTCTGGACTTTGGCTACAATATTCCTAGGAGTTTTTCTTTGGGGATCTCTTTCAGGAGGTGATCGCTGGATTCTTTCAATTTCTATTTTGTCCTCTGGTTGTAAAATATCAGGGCCGTTTTCCTTGATAATTTCTTGAAAGATGATGTCATGGCTTTCAGATAGTCCAATAATTTTTAAGTTCTCGCTCCTGGATCTATTTTCCAGGTCAGTTGTTTTTCCAATGAGATATTTCACATTCTCTTCTATTTTTTCATTCCTTTGGATTAGTGCCTTGATTTCTCAAATTGTCCCTATCTTCCAATTGCTCCATTCTAATTTTTTCAGTGAGCTTTCAGACTTCCTTTTCCCTTTGGCCAATTTTGCTTTTAAAGGCATTCTTCTCCTCATTGGCTTTTTGGACCTCTTTTGTCATTTGGGTTAGGTTATTTTTTAAGGTGTTATTTTCTTCAGTATTTTTTGGGTCTCCTTTAGCAAGCTGTTGACTTGTTTTTCTCTTAGAATCACTCTCAGTTTTTCCTCTACTTCTCTTCCTTGCTTCTCAAAATCCTTTTTGAGCTTGTCCATGGCCTGGGACCAATTCATATTTTTCTCGGAGGCTTTGGATGTAAGAGCTTTGGCTTTGTTGTCTTCTGGTTGTATGTTTTGATCTTCTTTGTCACCAAAGTAAGATAATATAGTCTGACTCTTTTTGTGCTGCTTACTCATGATCCTGGCCAATCACTTGAATTTTAAACTCTTTGTTAAGGTAAAAGTCTGCTTCCAATGTGAAGAGTGTACTGTCCCAAGCTTCAGGGGTTTGTACAGCTGTTTTCAGAGGTACTTCTAGGGACCTGTAAATTTTCAGTTCTTCCAAGGTGCCATGATCAAGGGTGAGGTGTTTACTCCTTTCCTGGCCTGTGCTCTGGTCTCTGATCAGCCACTGGATTCCCCCTCAGTCTGTGGGCTGGAAGCTCAGGAGGCAGCTGCTGCCCGGCCAAGCTCGGGGACTGGAGCTGAGACCACCAGCTTCTCTCTTTCATCGCAGACACAGCCTTTTCCCACTGACCTTCTAGGTTGTCTTTGGGGTTCGTGGGTTGGGAAGTCTGGAAACCAGCTGCCCAAGATTCAGTCCTCTGAGGCCTGCTCCAGGTTTGATTCAGCCTGCGTGCGCACACCGAACTGCGCTCCTCTCCCAGCCTGGTGCTACATACCTTCCCGATCAATCATCCAGGCTGTCTTGGGCTGCAATTTATTTTGCTCTGTCTTTTTGTGGGTTCTGTTGCTTTAGAATTTGTTTAGAGCCATTTTTTATAGGTATTTGGAGGGGTTTTGGGGAGAGCTCAAGCAAGTCACTGCTTTTACTTTGCCGTCTTGGCTCCGCCTCTGCCCATTTTCTTTGGTTGTCTTCCATGCTTGGAACTCTTTGTCTTCTTATCTCTGCTTCCAAGCTTCCCAGGATTCTCTTGATGTTCCACTCAAGTCTTATATTTGAAAATCAAATTTTCTATTCTAATTTTTCATTCTTTTGGATTTGTCTTACAGTGTCTTGATTTCTCATAAAGTCACTAACTTCAAATTGCTCCATTCTAATTTTTAAGGAAGTATTTTATTCAGTAAGCTTTTGGACTTCCTTTTGCATTTGGCCAATTTTGCTTTTTAGGTCATTTTTCTCCTCATTGGCTTTCTGGACCTCTTTTGCCATTTGGGTTAGGCTGTTTTTTCTTCAGTATTCTTTTGGGTCTCCTTTAGCAAGCTGTTGACTTGTTTTTCATGATTTTCTTGCATCACTCTCAGTTTTGCCTCTACTTCTCTTACTTGCTTCTCAAAATCCCTTTTGAGCCCTTCCAAGGCCTGGCACTGATTCATATTTTTCTTGGAGGCTTTGGATGTAGGAGCTTTGGCTTGGTAGTCTTCTTCTGGTTGTATGTTTTGATCTTCTTTGTCACCAAAGTAAGATAATGTAGTCTGACTCTTTTTGCACTGCTTACTCACGATCCTGGTCAATCACTTGAGTTTTAAACTCTTTGTTAAGGTAAAAGTCTGCTTCCAATGAGAAGAGTGTACTGTCCCAAGCTTCGGGGGTTTGTACAGCTGTTTTCAGAGGTACTTCTAGGGACCTGTAAATTTTCAGTTCTTCCAAGGTGGTATGATAAGGGGAGAGGTGTTTCCTCTCTACCACCACAACAAGCTCCACCGCACCAGCGCTCTTCCTTGCCCCAGGACTGCCCCTCAGAACTGTGACCCAGATCCAAGTACCGGTAAAGCAAGAGATTCCTGCCTCAGCACTGGCAAAGAGACCCCTGCAAACTGCCTCTGATAACTAGAGAGTTGTGGCTGAGACCTAGCTCCTCTGTCATCGCCTGGCGTGATATACCTTTCAGATCAACCATCCAGGCTTTCTTTGGCTGGAATTTTGTTTCACTTTGTCTTTTTGTGGGTTCTGCTGCTTTAGAATTTGTTTAGAGCTATTTTTTTTTAGGTATTTGGAGGGCTTTGGGAGAGAGCTCAAGACAGTCACTGCTTTCCCTCTGCCATCTTGGCTCTGCCCCCCCCCCCATGACTCCGAGATCCAGAATCTTAAGGAAGAAAATGACACCTTGAAAATTAGAATTGGGCAGGGGGAAGCCAGAGAAGTTATAAAAGATCAAGGCATAATAAAACAAAATATAAAGGATGAAAAAATAGAAGAGAAAATGAAACATCTTATAAGAAAAATAAATGATCTAGAGAACAGATCAAGAAGAGAAAATGTAAGAATAATTGGATGACCTGAAAGCTTTGATAAAAACAATATTGATACAATAATACAGGCAATAATTACAGAAAAATGTTCTGAAGCAGTATAACAAGGTGTGGGGGGAAGTAGTGATAGAAAAAAATCCATTGATCACCACTTGAAACAGATCCTATAAGGAAAGCTCACAGGTATATTGTAGTAAAATTCTGAAACCCCCACCTCAAGAACAACAAGAAAAGAAGGAAAACAACAAGAAAAGAAAATTAAATATGACAGTGCCACAATTGCAATCATACATCAGAGACACTAAAGGACCTTAGGTCTGAGAACACTATATATCAAAGAGCCAGAGAACCGAGGTACTGGTCAAAAATATCATACCTAGCAAAGTTAAGCATAATTGTGAATGCAAAATAATGGATATTTGATCAACTTTCAGACTTCCAGGTCTTTGTTGAAAAAAAAAACAAACCTGAACTTAATTGAGTATTTGAGACACAAGAGCCAAGGGAAACATAAGGTACATACCAGAGACTGACTATAAGGGATTCAGTAAGGATAGACTATTTACCTTTTGTGTATATAAAATGTGAAACATATGTCTAAGACTGTCTTAGTAATTGGATAGTTTGTAAGAAAAACTGGAGTAGACCTGAGTGTGATATGACTTTAAAAAGTAAAACCATTTAGGAACAGTTAAAAAGAGTACTTATTTTATACAAATGAGATGTAGGAGGAAGAAACTGACACAGAGGATGAGGGAGAAAGCCTGGTAATTCTGGAAATCTACTTTCATTGGAAGTGGGCTCAAGAGGGAACCATACATATATATCTAGAAGAATATGAAAATTTTCTAAATTCAGGAGAAATAAAATGGTAAGGGGATAGGAAGGGGGGAGAGGATAAGGGAGGGATGTCTAGAGAGGAGGGTGAGGGAATAGGTAAAAGGGGGGTATAGAAGGGTATTTAGATTTATGGGAGTTGGGGGGTAGACTAAGTAACAGGAGGGCAAGGTAGGGGGTAGAAGTAAAGTAGAGTAATCAGGAGGGGTAGAAAATAAGAGATATGCACAAGCACAAAAACAAATGTCAAGAATAGAATTTGTTGGGGAAAGAACATGTCTATATTTATATGTATGCATGGATGTATATATGTATGTATGTATGTATATATGTATATATATTTATATCTCCATATAAATATATCTACATCTATATCTAAATACATCTGCACCTAATTGAAGCTTTTGGGGGGGGAATGGGGGAAAAGAACAAAGCAAAAAGTACATAGCAGAGATAAAAGAAAACTTACAAGGAAGCAAAGAAAAGATGCACAGCTCTCAACAGAATGTGTAGTATTTATCATGCAAGCTTTCTTGAAATGAAAATTTATTGCTATATATTTTGAATCCTCTCGTTCTACTGTGCACATGACATGCTTTTTTTCTTACTTTGTATTTAAGTTTCAATATTTAATATTTAAGTTTATGATATGTTTCTTTTTCTTTTCTCTATTATGTCTTTGAGTTCTGGTGTTTAAGTTTAAAATTAAAAAAAAAAAGTTCATTGGTATCCAGAGAAAACAGTTTCAGTGCTTTTATCTGCGTCTCTATCCAGATAACTCTTAAATTTACACATTGGTCTCAATTTCTCCCTTGAGCTCTAGAATCATTTTTCCAATTGACTGCCAAAAATCTTCACTTGGATATCCTGCTGCCACTTCAGTCTTAACATGACTAAATTTTAATTAATAATTTTGCCTTTTCTCACAAATTTTTTTTTCTTTTTTTTGTTAATGTCATCATGATTTTAAATACCTGAGCTAAATACCTAGGCTCAAATCCAGTCTTCTTTGACTTTTCTCTGTCTCATTCTTCACATTCAAACAGTTGTTAAGCCCTAGCTATTCCACCCCTCTAACTTCTCTATTATTCATCTTTCTATTTATACTTACACAAGTATAGTTGAGGTCCTCATCACCCTTTTTCTGAGCTTGAGCTTCCTATATCTCCTGTCTCCAATCCATCCTACATCCATCATGGCCATTAAAATAGTTTTCCTAATGTTTGATTCATATAATGTTACCCTCCTTGCTCAAAAAATCTTCAGTGATTTGTTGTATAAAGGACAAAATACATATTCCCTAGCTTGCCATTTAAAGTCCTTCGTGATCTGTTTTCAACTTACCTTTCCAGTTTTATTTCACATTCTTATCTTTCAAACAGTCTCTTTTCCAGCCAAAGTAAAATTAAATCTGTTCTTCAAATTCAAGGACACTGAAATATAGGCTATGGAGAAAATAAAGGACATTTTCTCAGTGACTACAACAAAGGAAAAAGGTAAGTGAAGATGTAGCTGGATTTTTGAGGTATAAAATAAGTAAGAGCTTACAATGGAAGGCCTTGATTTTCTCACTAAAGCAGAAGGTGAAATTATAGACCAGGTGGTGATGGTAGGGGTTAAGAATGCAATTTGGGGGGGGGACAAGATGGCAGAGGCAAGATGGCAGAATAAAATCAGTGACTTGCTTGATCTCTCCCCAAAACCCCTCCAAATACCTGTAAAAATGGCTCTAAACAAATTCTAGAGTGTCAGAACTCACAAAAAGAGAGAGTGAAACAAATTTACAGTCCAACACAACCTGGATGGTTGATTGGAAAGGCCTATTGTGCTGGGCTAGGAGAGGAGTGCAGTTCAGCATGAGTGCTCAGGCAAAGACCAGACCTCAGCTACCCTGGAGTGGGCCTCGGAGGACTGAATCATGGGCAGCTGTGGTGGTTTCAAGACTTCTCAACCCATAAACACCAAAGACAACTTAGAAGGTCAGTAGGAAAGGTCTGTCTGACTGTGGTGAGAGAGAAGCTGGGTCCCGGCCCCAGTCTCAGCACAGCCGCAGGATGGCAGCTAGTTCCAGAGCTCTCGGCCCACAGACAGAGGTGGAAATTGAGTGGCTGATCAGAGGGGCATTGTAGGGATCTCTTTCCTGGTGCAGGATTCTCTTGCTTTGCCTGTGCTTGGTTCTGGGTCACAGTTCTGGGTGGTAGTCTTGGGGCAAGGAGGAGTGTAGGCATGTGGAGTTTGTAGTAGTGGTGGAGAGGAAATCCTCCTCACAGTTTCAAGGCAGAAAAGAGTGCTTGTGGTCACTCACAGACCAGAGAACAGGCCAGGAAAGGAGTAAACACCTTGTCCTTGATCATACCACCTTGGAAGAACTGAAAATTAACAAGTCCCTAGAAGTGTCTCAGAAAACAGCTGCACAAAATCCCCTAAGCTCGGGACAGTACATTCTCCACACTGGAAACAAAGAGTTTAAAAGTTAAGCAATTGGCTGGGAATATGAGCGAACCTTGCAAAAACAAGTCAGACCATAGAATCTTTCTTTGGTGACAAATAAGATCAAAATATAAAACCAGAAGAAAACAACAAAGTCAAATCTCTTATATCCAAAACTTCCAAGAAAAATATGAATCAGTCCCAGGCCATGGAAGGGCTCAGAAAGGATTTTGAGAAACAAGTAAGAGAAGTAGAGGAAAAACTGGAAAGAGAAATGAGAGTGATGCAAGAAAATCATGAAAAACAAATCAACAGCTTGTTAAAGGAGACCCAAAAGATACTGAAGAAAATAACACCTTAAAAAACAGACTAACCCAAATGGCAAAAGACGTCCAAAAAGCCAATGTGGAGAAGAATGCCTAAAAGGAAAAGGAGGTCCAAAAACTCGCTGAAGAAAATACTTCCTTAAAAATTGGAATGGAGCAAATGGAAGCTAGTGACTTTATGACAAATCAAGACACTGTGAAACAAAAGTAATAGAATGAAAAAATAGAAGACAGTGTGAAATATCTTACTGGAAAAAAAACTGACCTGGGAAATAGATTCAGGAAAGATGATTTAAAAATTATTCTACTATCTGAAAGCCATGATCAAAAGACTAGCCTAGACATCATCTTTCAAGAAATTATCAAGGAAAACTGCTCTGATATTTTAGAACTAGAGGGTAAAATAGAAATGGAAAGAATCCACCAATCACCTCCTCAACAAGGAAAACTCCTAGGAATATTACAGCCAAATTCCAAAGTTCCCTGGTCAAGGAGAAAATATTGCAAGCAGCCAGAAAGAAACAATTCAAGTACTGTGGAAACACAATCAGAATAATTAGCAGCTTCTACATTAAGGGATCAGAGGGCTTGGAATATAATAGTCTGGAAGTCAAAGGAGATAGGATTACAACCAAGAATCACCTATGCAGCAAAACTGAGTATAATGCTTTAGGGGAAAAAATGGACATTCAGTGAAATAGAGGACTTTCAAGCATTCTTGATGGAAGACTAGAGCTGAATAGAAAATATGACTTTTAAATGCAAGATTCAGGAGAGGCATGAAAAGGTAAACAGGAAAGAGAAGTCATAAGGGACTTATTAAGGTTGAATTCTTTACATTCCTACATGGAAAGATGATATTTGTAACTCATGAGACCTTTGTCAGTATTAGGGTACTAGGAGGGAAAATTATATGTATATATAGATACAGAGATAAAGGGCACAGTGTGAGTTGGAGATGAAGGGGTGATATCTGGAGGATAAAATTAAGGGGTGAGAGAGGATTATACTGGGAGGAGGAGAAAGGGAGAGGTAGAATGGTATAAATTATCACACATAAAACAGACAAGAAAAGACTTTTACAGTAAATGGGAAATGGGGGAAGGTGAGGAAGAATGAGTGAATCTTATTCTCATTGGATTTGGCTTAAGGATGGAATAACATACACACTCAATTGGGTATGGAAATCTGTCTTCCTCTACAGGAAAATAGAGGGGAATGGGATAAGAGAGGAGGAATGATAGAAGGGAGGGCAGATTGGGGGGAAGGGGTAATCAGAAGTTAACACATCTGAGGAGGGACAGGGTCAAATGAGAATATAGAATAAATGGGGAGTAGGATAGGATGAAGGGAAATATAGTTCGTTTTTCATAACATGACTCCTATGGAATTCTTTTACATGACTACACATGTATAAACTGTATTGCATTGCTTTCCTTCTGAATGAGGGTGGGTGGGGAGGGAGAAAGGGAGAAAATTTGAAGTTTTAAAAACAAATGTTAAAAATTGCTTCCACATGCAACTGGGAAATAAGATATACAAGCAATGGAGTATAGAAATCTATCATGCCCTACAGGAAAATAGAAAGGAAAGGGGATAAGTGAAGGGAGGAGATAGAAGGGAGGACAGATTAAGAGAAGTGATATTCAGAATGCCTGCCATCTTGAGGTGGGAGGAGGGATGAGATGGGGAAATAATCTGGAACTCAAAATCTTGTGGATGTTGAAAACTAAAAATAAATAAATTAATAAAAAAATAAAAGAAAAGAATGGAATTTTAGCACAAGAA
Source organism: Vombatus ursinus (assembly GCF_900497805.2). Lineage (NCBI taxonomy): Eukaryota > Metazoa > Chordata > Mammalia > Diprotodontia > Vombatidae > Vombatus > Vombatus ursinus. The sequence goes on from NW_020954592.1 coordinate 16,390,683, forward strand.
GAGAATTTGGAATGGTTACCCTCAGATACATGATGCAGAATAAATCAGGAAAGAATAAAAGAATTGCAAAAAGCAGTGAGAGCCAGGTTCAGATCAGATAACGTGAATCTATTGAGAAACTATTTAGTACAGTTGGGTGACTTTCTCCCAGCAGTATTCAGCAGCACAAAAGTAGGGTTGGAGAAGTCCAATAATCAGATAGGGGATGTAGTTGAGGATTGTTAGGTGTCAGGTTAATAAAGTAAGGTAAAGGGGAAAATAGGGCTAAATATTTAAGGATAGAAACTGATTCATAAGTGAATTAGTTAACTATCAGGTTAAGATTGGCAGAGCCACATCACAATTAAAATTAATTACACCTGGGGCTAAAACAAGTTGAAGGGTCATTATGGAAGCTCAGAAGACAGTCATGCTAATAGAACAAACCTTGGCTCTTGTTTTTATAGAAGTAATGGGAGTGGTGAAGGAGGCAAGGTGATTCCACAGAAGCATAGGGATAGATTGAGAGACAGAGAGATGATGCATTTATTAAGTACTATGTGACAGGCATTGTAGTAAGTACTAAGAATATAAACAAAAGCAAAAAAAAAAAAAGACAGTCCTTATCTGCAAAGAGCTTACATATGAATGTGGAAGACAACCCATAAAATGCATATGGAAAGTGGAGGGGAAAGGAGGAGGGTACTTAGCCAAGGCTACTGTAGAGGAGGTTGAAAAATCTGGAAAATTAGGATTGGAGCCAAGAGTGTTGCAGGGGCAGAAGCATCTCCAGGCAGAAACTGGAAATGACTGAAAAGTCAGGAGTGAAAAGGCATGGGGGGGGAAGCTATTAAAGAGGGGCCAGGGATGTTTTCTACCATGATTCAATGCTAAGGGAGTCTCTCCTCTTTCATTACCCCGTATTACTTAATGTTCTGAAAATTTGAAAGGGAGGAATGTGAGACCAGAACAAGGGTAAGGAATTGGCAGAACAGGAAGGGATAGAGTGACTGGTGATTACAATAAATATAGACTAGTTTTAGGAAGAGGGAAAAAGAGACATGAAATGACCAGATATTATCATCCTTGTCATCTTTCGTGAAACTTGTCTGGTTCTTTCCATTCACAAATTCTCCTTGATATCTCTCCTTTGCCCCATCTCACTCTGTCTTTTGTCATACATCATACATCCTATAGAAAAGAAGCTCCTTGAAGGCAAGAACTATGCCCTTTTCACCTTTGTATCCCTACCACTTAGAACAGGGCCCTGCACATAGTAGGTACTTAAAATACTTGTTGAATTGAATTCACTTCATTCTTACTGATTAAATAAGAATTCACTTCAAGACAGCTCAGTACAAAGGTTGAAGAATACTTTGCAGATTTTCCAAATCAATATCCTTTGTTTAGTCAGCCCAGCCTTAAAACCTTATAATCTGGCAATTTGAAGCCCCAAAGCTATGCCAGAAATCAGTGACCATGTCAAAGACTAGAAGATTTAAAAGTTCTCAAATTAGAAAGATCATCTCATTATCCAAGATGATTGTTGAAAGAATAATAATAAAGTTAAATCTGAAAACAACAGAGCAGCTAAGTGATTAGGGTCTGAGGCATTCATCAGAAAAGCATGCTGTTTGTTGATCCAAGAAAGCTTCTATTTCAGATAAATTGCCCAGATAAAAAAAGAATAGCTTGCACATTTGCTTAAAATGCTGACTAATGGATAAAAGTAAAACCAGATTAAAATAACATTGTGGTTTTATCAAATGAAAGAGTACAAGTGATTTTATGTTGGCAAACAGCATACAAAAACTTGCAATGTGGGTTTTGATTCCCAAAGTCCATTTGCACATGTATCATTGACCTTTTATTTTGCACAGTGACATTGATGTTTATAAATGCTGCAAGTTTGGCCATTTGTCTTTGGTGACTTGTCCATTTCATAGTAAGTACTTTGTGCTCAATCTCAATTAAAGTCTGTTTACTAGAGAAAGGAGAGAGACAAGAGACAGTAAGGTAACAGAAGGCTTATGAAGCTGAATGGGTGAGGGGAGTTACCAAAGATGTGTGGTCAGAATTTCTATTTGTCTTATGGGAGCATGATTTATTACCTAGATGTAATTTGTGTCCCCTGAAGGTTAAATCATAATGAAATAATAGGGAAAAAGTGGCATTTGGAATGATAGCTCAGTAGCAAGGTCACAGAGATAGTGACTTTTCTAAAGGTCTCACAGTTTTTAGCTTGCGTTACCTTCAGAAATTTATCAAATATCCTGTAAATTTTGGAGAAATATCTACACTCTTGGAATTTTATCAAATGAGAAAGATTTCCCAATTTGTTCGAGGGGAACTAATTTCCTATAACTTCTTCCTTTATTTTATTTTATTTTTGCTTAACATTTTTTTCTTTTCTGCTGTCATAGGGATCAGTGTGAGCCAGGCTGTCATTACCTTTCTAAGGAAAGCACTTTGTAAATTGCAAAAGGCTGCACAAATATAACATATTATTACTTTTCTGCTGGATTATTGCAAGTCCCTGAATTATCCCCCTTGCTTCCAGTTTCTTTAACTTAGTAAGGACTTTGGGAAAATTCCCAGTGTGATCACTCCCTCCACTAATTCAGATTGCAAACTACCCATGACTTAGGAGATAAATCCTAGAGAATATCATAAAACATGGTTGTTTCTTGCATATTTGAACCTAAGTCTTCCTCACTTCAAGTCCAGAACTTTACTCACCAAACCATGTTACCTCTCGGACATCCTATAATAAATAAAATACAGTGAATAATGTCTACAATTCTTAATGGTCAAAAGTACATCATGTACATTATCACATTTGCAGCACTGCTTAATAGTTCCCTGTTAACTGGAGTTCGAATTCTTCAATTTAACATGTAAGAGCTTCTACAATTGGGCACCAAAAACCTTTTCCAACTTAACACATACTTTGCACATAAAACTCGTCATAACCTTGCCCCCCTTTTCCTTTTCGAGTCCTCTTAAACTTTATTGCCTTCTACATGCTCTTTGACCCAGCCATACCCACTTTCTTTCTGTCACTTGCACCTTAAATTCCATCTTCCATCACTGGCTGTCCTTCCATGCTAGAATGCTGTTTCTGTTCATCTCTCCCTCTGAATCCCTGGCAACCCTCTAAACTAAGCTCCAATGCAACCTACAAGAGGATTTTCTTTTTCCTTTCTCCCAGATTCTTTAAGTACTAAATAACAAAGAAACAGACACACATATAATTCTAATATTTTGTTACCACTTGTGCTTACACATTTAAAGGATGTATCAAAGTTAGTATTATATAGTAAGCTATTTTGAGAAACTTCTTTTTCCTCAAATAAGTTGTTAAAGGTTACTCCAACACATATATTTCTAATATGTAAAATCTTTAATTTTGTTAGATTAATAGATCAACTAACTAGAGATAACTTATAATGTTCATTACTACTTACACTTACACATTTAAAGGATTTGTCAAAATCAGCATTATATAGTAAGCTGTTTTGAGAAACTTTTTTCCTCAATTGTTAAATTGATAAAGTTTACTTAAACACATCTCTTTTTTCTTCCAAAAGCTATATTCACGTATTATGATTATCATGCTCTATCATAATGGTTATTAATAGAACCAAAGATATGCAAAAAACTGAAGACACTTTTTCATCAGTGTAATTTTTCTTGAATTATTTATAGTACCTGCCTCAGTAAACAATGATCTCTAATTAATATTTCCTTTATTTTCTTGCTGTTCTTCAAAGCTGAGATTAGGGGTGTGTGTGTGTGTGTGTGTGTGTGTGTGTGTGTGTGTGTGTGTGTGTATTTAGCTGATCTCTCCAAGAGCAGGGTGAATTGAAGTTGTCTCATTTTTATGAGTTATTTGTAGAAGGCTCTTTAGGAGTCAGTGCTGGGCCTTTATTACTTTCTGTATACCTCTTTCCCCTTGGTAAACGGATTAGATATCAGGGATATCATCTCTATTCTGATGGTATTCACCTCTATCTTTCATTTTCTACTTTCTCTTTTGACATTTGGTCTCCTATTATTCATAGCTTAGCAGGTTACAAAGTGCTAGAAGCGTTAGATCTTCATGTTGAACAAGTACAAAACTATGGCTCTATTCCTGACCTCCAATGATCCCCTAAATAGTCTCAAAGGATTTAGTGGCTGGTAACAATTGTTTTAGACTTAAGATAGGCTTCAGAAGCCTTTGAAGAGCTTACTCAAAATCTCTACAAGAACAACAGTTATCAAGAATACTATAAATATCTTTCCCTCTTGCTTCTTTTGGTGGGATCCATTCTATTATTTATGAGGTTCTATTATTTATGGATTATTTATCCTTGGGAGAAAAAAATTTGAAAGCCCTTGTCAGATATGACCTTTACAGCATTGCTATTAGCATTTACTTATTGCCATATAGCTTTTGTGTATTTAATGTTTCTGAATTAATCAATTTTAACTGAGGCAACAGTTAATATTTAATTTCTTCTCCATTATTATTTATTGAATGACTACTGAATATATAACACTCCTCTCTTTTTCATTTCCTAGTATAGTATCTGACGCATAGGAGGCACTTGCAAAATTCTTGCTAATTAATTTTTGTTCCCACTCTAATTTCTTCCTTTTACCAATGTTCTCTCAGGTAATATTTCTGAATTTATTAGTCAATCAATAAGCTTTTTGAAAGTAATGTTCTTCCCATTTGGAACTCACATAACACTCTGATTTCCCAATGCATTCCTTATGCATTATACATTACTATGTGTACTATGTAGTTCATCATGTTCTGTATATGTGCCATTATGTACTATGCAGGCAGTTAGGTAGATAGAATGCTAGGCTTGGAATCATGAAGACTGATGTTCCTGAGTTCTAATCTGACCTCAGACATTTACTAGATGTATGGCCCTGGGCAAGTCACTTAACCCTATTTGTCCCAGTTTCCTCATCTGTAAAATGAACTGGAGAAGGAAATAGCAAACCACTTCAATATCTTCGCCAAGAAAATTCAAAATCGGAGTCACAAAGAGTCAGACATGACTGAAAACAACTGAAAATGTACTATGTAGATTATGCATTGGTATTTGTTTTCCCAATGAATTATGTGCACAGATGTCTACATATCTATACACATAGATAATATATATTATTTATTTGTATAATATCCTTCTAAATAGAAAGCTCCATAAATCAAGCAATAAGCATTTATTAAGAACTTTCTATTACACATAATTGAAATACTCTCTGCCCTCAAGGAACTAACTTTCTGTCAGGGGAGATGTACACATATACAAAATAAATACAGTGTAATTTGCGGACTCTAGAAGTTGGGAGGAATTAGAAAAACCTTCATAGAGCAGGTAGTTTAATGTTGAAGGAAACTAGGGGTTCTAAAAAGCAAAGTGCATTCTAGGTATGAGGGCAGCCTGAGCAAAGACATGGAAATGGGAAGTTGAATGTGATACATGGAGAATAGAAAGTAAGACAGTCTCAGTGTGTTGTAGAGTGTGTGAAGGGTATGTATAACATGAAAATTTGTTAAGGCCTTTGAATGCCAACCAGGGGAGATTGTAGTCGATAGTAGAGGCAATAGGGAGTGTTTGAAGTTTGTATGGTGAGATACATCACAGGCATATCACTTTGGTAATTAGATGGAGTCTGACTTGGAGTGGGAGAGAATAAATACAGGGAGTAATATGCCTGATTGGATATGGGGGTGTGTTATATATTTGAAATTTACTTCTTTTTGAACTTACAAAAATGTTTTTGAAAAGTTTTTATTATTTTTAAAGCCTTACTTTTTTTTTTTTTTTTTAGCACTAGTGTGTTCCTGTCTACCAGGCAGCAAACAGACTGGTTCCCATGCAAATGGAATGTTTTTGGCATATAGTCCTTAACATACATATATACAGATATACTATACTAGCTGGGCACAGTGGCAAATCACCTACAATTCCTGCTATTGGAGAGACTGTGGCTGGCAGATTGCTTGAAGTCAGATGTTATGAGTGCAATACGACTAAAGCTGATTGAGTGTTCAGACTAAGTCTGGTATCAATATGGTGAGCTCCTAGAGAGTTTGGTGGTAGGGGAATCAAGTAGCCTAAAGAAGGGAGAAATAGCCTTGGATGGAATTGGAACAGAGTAGAGTTTCCATACTGATCAACAAAGGTAAAAGATTATGAATGGTGGCTGTGATTCTAACCTGAGCAAGTTTCAAAGACCCAGTTTCAAAACAACAGCAACAACAGTGGCAGCAGCAGCAACAACAACCCCAAACAATATCATACTTTGTAATACTATTATTTGCTACCCAAGACCAATCAGTAGTAATTACATTAGTTATCCATCCTGAGAAGTATGGGTTGGTGGGTAGAGGGTTGGACTTTGACTCAGGAAGACTTAAAAGTCCTGCCTCTGATACATACTAGCTGTGTGACCATTTATCATTTAACGACTCAATGTTTTCTAAGACTAAATATTACAAATCAACATTGGTGAAAAGACTTTCCAGACTGAGAGGTCCTAAATCTATGTATTCTGCATTAGAACTTATCGAAGACAGATTTCCTCTTATGCCAGAAATGGTATATTGAGATAAATTATTTTGTTTCAGTCTTCTACATCTCAGTAAAAACCTATATTTTCTTTTTGGTTTAAAACTGAATAAATCGTTTGAACAAATAATAAGTATATAATACTTTGTTAAGACAATGGCACAAGGGAAATGTTAATAAGGTATATAATGTATAATGTTAGCAATTTACATTAGTCCTGGAAAATAAATATGATCTATTTTCCATTCATTTGTGTATGAGCTCATTTCTACCACCTCCAGAAATCCATTCTTTAGGCCGAGTGGCTACTAGTCTGCAAAAAGACACCAACAATGACCAATGCTTGAATCTTACAGTTACTGCTATTTATATCTAGGCCAAGAGATCCCAGGAGTCTAACTATTGCTAGAATTTGGGAGAGGTACTGATGGATTAATAGTTTTTTAAAAAAATCATTCCTTTTGGGCTTATTCTTTTCTTTTTTCAAAAGCAGAAATAGTAAGTTGTACCCCATGTGCAATTGTCATAGGAGAAATGGGGTAAGGGATTATGCATCAAAGGTGTTATTGCAATGTTGATTTTTATACAGTTTCTGTACAGTATTTTAGATGTATTTTAGCTGTTGCTAACCTGCTGTATGACCTAAGGCAAAATGCTTAACTTGGTGCTAGATCTGGTCTTCCTGTCAATAAAGTTAGGTGGATTAAGTTGATACCCATTGTAAGTTGTAGCAGTTTAGTTATCTGAAACCTACCCCCCAAAAAAACAAATATAGTAAGCATAAGTTTTATCTTCATGGATACACTAACTTTCCTATGTTTGGTGGCACAGACTAAGATTTGGAGCAGTGCCACAAATCACATAGTAGTATTTTACCTCAGGCATTCCATTATCCCTCTTCTCTCAGCAGTCCCTTTCTCTCTTCAGAGAACCTCTTTTTCTATTCTCCCATGGCATCCTGGATCTAAAGTCTGCCTAGTAACCTTTTCATACCTATGCAAAACAACCTACATGGCAGGTGAGATGGGGTAGGACAGAAGTACTCTGCTATTTCTTTTTGTGGAATTTGACTTGTACTTAGGAAATTGTCCAGGTAGGGGGCAGACTAGTGGATAGAGAAATTACCTTTTGTATCAAGATCTATTTCTGCTGTGTACTGCTTATGTGACCTTAGAAAAGTCACTTAACCTCTGAGACAATGAGCTGCAGAGCAGTTGCTTACCTTTTTTGGTTGAAGGAATTTCCTTAGCAGTAATTCTCTTCACCAAGAAAATCACTGATCTGGTTCATTTTTTTTGTGTTAAGGATATTTATAAAGGAACCCAAGGATGTGATAGTGGGAAGAGACCTTTGGGGTTCTCTACTTCAAACCCCCTTGTTTTATAGATAAGGGAACTAGAGGAATTGAGGACTAGAGAAATGAAGTGGTAAAACCCAGATTGGAATCCAGGTCTTAGGACTTCAAAATGAGCACATTTTCCACTATACTACATATGTTGCCTCTCAGTTTTGACATTGAACCTAATGTCAGGAAGTAAAAATTTGGTTCATTTTTGCATACTATGATTTTATGCATAGGAAAATCCTCTATGGTTGGCACATTGCAGGAGTTTGCTGTATTATTATTTGTGTATTTTCTATACAAAATTAAATACAGTGACTTCTGTAAGAGGAAGCCATTCCAAAGTAAAAGCCGAGCTCATTTCAAGAGAATCATTCCATTAATAGGTTACAGAAGAGAGAAAAGTTTCATGTTTTACCTCAGGGCTAAGAGTCATAAAGTAGTCATTTTCTCTGAATGAAAAAGGCAGAAGAATTCACTGATGTCTGAGGCTGACATTTGTGATAAGTAGAAAAGAGACCTTAGTAATAGAAGCAATACCCTCGATTATAATAAATCAGTATGAATGTTTCTTCTCAATCGGGAAGAGAAAAACAAGGTATGTCTCCGATTCTTTTTTACAAGTAGGCAATACTATATACTGCATATAAAAACTCAACTGTGACTCCTTTAAATAAAGCTGTCTGACTTTAGGAATAAAGCTTCCTGACTTTAGAGAACTCAAGTCATTAGATGTTAAGAAAGCGACTGACTCAATTCATAAATTGGACATTTGGAATTATCTGTTATATTCTGTGTTCTTATCCTGGTCTAGAAATGTCAGTCCTTTTACACAAAATTATGGACTTCGGGCATCGAGGTGGGGCAGCACAGAGGATAAAGTACGGGGCCTGAAATCAGAGTCTTCTTCTTGAGTTCAAATCTAGCCTCAGACACTTATTAGTTGTGTGAACCTGGGCAAGTTATTGCTGTTTGTTTCAGTTTCCTCATCTGTCAAATGAACTGGAGAAGGAAAGGCAAACCACTACAGCATCTTTGCCAAAAAAACTCAAAATAGGGTCATGAGGAGTTGGACACAACTGAAATGACTGAAAAATCAACAGCATAGACTTTAAAAATGGACCTTAAAAGTCACAGAATCCAATGCTTTCATTATGTAGATGAAATTGAGACCCAGAGAGGTTTAAAAATTTTCCAAGGTTACAAAGTGGCAAAATTGAGATTTGAACCTAAATTCTTTAACTCTAAACCTTTTACTCATTCCATGCTATCTTCAATAAAGACTTGCCATTAAAAAAATCACTAGGACCAGCAAAAACTTGTTTTGGTTTCAAACATTTGGATATTACTTTTTCTACTACTAACTTGTCTATAAACAAACTACTATAACTACTAGCAGTAGTCATAGTTATAGTAGTTCTTAAACTACTAACTAAAACTATTGTAAAAATAGTTTTAGTAAGTCATTCAACTTAGGTTTATAGCTTATTAAGCCTATGGATATATAGTATCTTGATTTTCATAATGGCTCAGTAAGAAAGATAGGACATGTGCCACCCATTTTACACCCATTTTATAGATGGATGTGAGATTCATATGAAGTAAATGAAAGAGTTATGATGTTAGTAAGTGGCAGAGGTAGAACTCTGCAGGTTTTCTGATTTCTACTACATCATATTGTCTTCTACCAAATCATACCCCTTCTTTTCTACTTTACTTGTTGAGCATCTTTAATTATCATCTCTATGCAGATGATTCCTAGATTATATATTCAGCCCTAGTCTCTCCTGATTTCCAGTCTTACACCATCAATTGTCTGGTGTATAATTAAAAGTGGAAGCCCTATAGACATCTCAAAATCAACATGTCAAAAGAGAACTCATTTTCCTTTTCCTGGAACCCACTTTTCTTTCAAACTTTCCTATCACTGCTTAGGACCACACCATTTTCTCAGTCATCCAGGTTCTTAACCTTGGTGTTATCCTCAACTATTCACTCTCACTCACTCTACATATCCAACCAATTGGCCAAATCTTGTCATTTCTATTTACTCAATATCTCTACCATACATCCACTTTTTGCACATCATCATCATCCTAGCTCAGGCCCTTGTCCATTTTCCCCTGGACTAATGATGTAGCTTCCTAATTGGTCTCCCTGACCAATATCTCTCTATTCCAATCCATACTCCACATAGATATCAAAGTGATATTCTTAAATCCTAATTTTCTTAAAATCTGATCATGTCACTTCCTTACTCAATAAACTTCAGTGGCTCTATATTATCTCTAGGGTCACATATAATCCCCTCTGTTTGTCATTGGAATCTCTGCACAAGCGCATCCCTTCCCATCTCTCAAGTTTTCTTACCCAGTACTCCCCTCTATGCATTCTGTGGTCCAGCCATGCTGCCTTACTTTCTGTTACTCATACATGAAGCAACTTCTCCCAACTCTGATAGCCCCTACCTCCCAGGGTTGTTGTGAGGGTCAAATGAGACAATAATTGTAAAGCACTTAGTACAGTGCCTGGCACATTGTAAGCCCTATATAAATATTAACCATATCAGGTATCTATGCTTACATATTGGCTGTCACCCATGCCTGGAATGCTGTCCCTCCTCACCTTTGCATCTTAGAATCCCTTGTGTCCTTTAAGACTTTTGCCAAGGACCACCTCTGCAGGAGACCTTTCCTGATAATATCATCATCATCATCATCATCATCATCATCATCATCATCATCATCATCATCATCATCA
>NW_020954592.1:16401348-16742348 GCF_900497805.2 Vombatus ursinus
CATCATCATCATCATCATCATCATCATCATCATCATCATCATCATCACTAGCATTTCTATAGTTCCTCCTATGTGCCAGGCACTATACTAAGCTTTTTACCAGTATCTAATTTGATCCTCACAACAAACCCTGGAAGGTAGATGCTATGATTAGCTCCCTTTTACAGTTTGGGAAACTGAGGCAAATACAGGTTGAATAACTAGCACAAGGTCAGACAACTAGTAAGTGTATAGTGCCAGATTTGAACTCAGATTTTCTTGATTCTAGGTCCAGCATTCTAACCACTGCCCACCTGGCTGCTGATCTTCTAATGTGGCTAATGCTTTTTTTCTCCCCTAGTACAATGTAAGGTCAGACCTGCTTTTGTGACAACTCCTCTTTCCATCAGCCTCAGGTAACTTCTTCAGGAGGATTTATAAGTGGTTGGAAAAGGCAGATAAGGTGGTAGCTAGAGTAGATGGTTGAAATCCTGAGGATCTGTGTTAAAGTTTCTCAATCACCAAAACGCATTAAGCTTAATCTCCTGACACCAGAGAAGTTGTTGTTACTGCACCTAGGCAATAACTCTTAATCTCATCTCTGGCATTTCCTCCTCTACCTTCCACTCTCTCAATTTATTTACTGCAATTAACAGTCATACCTAGATTCCATGTGATCTCAAGGAAATGTTCCTTGAAGGTCCCACAGAGCAATTTGGATTGTTATACAGGGTTTGGGGAAAAATAGGGAGCAATTGCTCTTGCTTTAAATGGCAAAATACCTGGCACATAGTATGTGTTTAATAAACGGCATTTAAATGGGATTGCTCATATTTGATAACGGTTGATGATTTCACAGTCTAGTAATAGAAAGCAGTCGATTAGATTCAGTTGGAATACGGTCAAAACAATTACATTTAATTAGTACCAATGCAGCTTTAAGGTGAACATGGTAGCTGCTCAATTATTCCTCTTTTGGCTCTTCTAAGGATTAAGAATGGATGAGTAAAAAATCATGTATTAAGCACTTATTATGTATTGGGCTAAGTAAATATATAGTTACACAATATATAGGTATGTATGTGCACAGATATACACATACACACACATAATATCAAACGTAACTTAATATATTACATATAAGACAGAACATACAAACAAATAAATGGACTCTGTATGTGTGTGTGTCTACCTCTGGGCTAGACCCTAGGGAAGGAGCTCCATAGTACCCAGGTATGTTGATGTGAGGATTGAAGCCACAGGGATGTGTTCCTTCATCACTGAAATTACAGCTTTCATCTTTTTTACAGAAGCCCAGCACTTTTTCTCTGTTTTGTTATATAGCTAATAGCATTGTTGAGCACATTACTACTTATAAATTGCTACCATATATGCTCGTAATGGCTAACAAGTCTATACCATACCTGATGGCTTCTGCTTCTTGTGGAGAAAGTATGTGCCAAGCATATTGTTATAGCTCTACTTTTCTACTTTTATATCAGCTATAGCTTTAGAGTTAATGAAACTGTGATGGGTATCAAATAAATAGGTTCAACTTTTATCAGTTTCAATTTTAATATAATTCAGTATGTAATCATTTTACTGTCAACCTTAAAATGAAAGCAATTATCTACCTATTTGTGAGAGTCTAGAGTATGTTGTCTGAAATTTGATGGCAATGATCTTTTGATGATTAGAGATATGACAAAAATGTATTATTAACAATTCATAATGACTGCATGTAGATTCATATCTACAATTTTGTGTTTGCCCTCAGTTGAAAAATCATGTATTTATTTTCTATGTTCTTAGGCCTGTATATAAATATAACCACATATGCTTATGGTACATCTTAATCTTCTTTACTATTATCTTTTGTGTAATCATGTAGTTTTTAGGGAACACTAAATGTTATCTATCTCTTTGCTACTTAAAGCAATCTTGGAACAATTTCCATACATTTATGGGAATGAGTCATTCAGTTATTTGTTGCCTTTCTTCTTTAAACTTCCTCTTACTTCAGTCACACTGATATTATCAATAAATTCACTTAAAATTGATGTAATTTTGAAAACTCTAACACAAGACATGCTCTCTCTCACACACACACACACACACACACACACACACACACACAAACTAGTAATTTCTGTTTCCAGTTTCAAGAGTACTGTATTTTTGTCTTTCTGTAACTGTTTTCTTAGAACTGAATATATATGTATACATGCATGTACATACATACTCACACATATATAAGTACATATGTATATATCTATATCTATATCTATATATCACCTTCCTTTTAGAAATCTTTTTTAAAAGAATCTTGATTTGTCTTCAGTGGTGCTAATGGCTTACACAAATGGACAAATTACTATTGATAGTAATTTGGTATATACCTATTATGTGTCTAGAATTATTTTAGAAATTATGAGGCACAAAAAAATTAAAAGGCCCATGTTATCTCAGACTGTTAAAACCTTAAGGTCAGTGCTTAAGTGATAGCTTTTTGGGTACCTATTTGAAACAGTCTAGAGGCTTGAACTGTTATATATATTACCAATAGTCTTATTTTAATCTATGCATTTGTTACAAAATATGTTAAGTAAAAATTCGATTCCATTGTAGTGGTATATATCCTTTCTTTCACATAAAAATTTTAAATTGTTAGCATGATAAATAGAAAAAAGAAAGATAAATATGATACAGGAACACATTCTAATTTTACAGGATTATATTTAGCAAAAGAAGAAAATAGAGACTATAAAGATTCTGTAAACTTTAAAATTAAGGGCTCAATGCTTGTTCCTAGAAATTCAAGCATAAATGCACACATGATCACTTGACCTCACTCAAAAATGGTTGTTAATGCCTCACCAAGGTTCATAATCCAATTTTTAAGTGACAGATTTGAAGGTCTTTCTTTCTTTCCTTTTTTTTTTCTGCTGAATTACCAATAGGGAAGTATGAGAGTGTTTTTTTTTAAAGCAATTATGCTGAATCATTGCAATGATAATAGAGTTTCTCTGTGTTCTATACATGTATTCTTTCTCATATATACGCACATCTCTGTCTCTCTATACAAGATATGCCAAAAGTCTTAATGCAGTTCATACGGTTTTACAACCTGCACTGATTTTTTTTTTCTTTTTTGGTAAGGCAATTGGGGTTAAATGACTTGCCCAGAGTCACACAGCTAAGTGAGTGTTACGTGTCTGAGGCTGGATTTGAACTCAGGTCCTCCTAACTTCAGGGCCAGTGCTTTATCCACTGTGCCACCTGACTTTTGGGGTACCTTGGGATAGCTTCAGGTTACAACAAGGCTCTTCCAGAAACGTTTCACTCTGGAGGGATCCTGAGCAATTCAGATGAAAAGTCCATTGGCCCCAAGGTCTGTACTACTCTAAGTTCCTTGCCTTTAGCCTTAAGCTTCAATACTGCACTAAGACTTTTGGGAAACCCTGTATCAGGTGTAGTGTAGAGCTTTGTGAAATAATGTAGGGTAAGTGGAACTTTTTTCCCCTTGAAAGTTCTATATTCTCAATGAAAATTGTGGTTACTTAACCAATTCTTCCTATTTTAAGCCACTTTACAATATTTTAAGGGCATCTAGGGCATCTATTTTAAAGGCATCTACAATATTTTAAGGGCACAGTGCATAGAGTTCTGGGCCTAGAGTCAGGAAGACTCATTGTTCTGAGCTCAAATCTGGCCTCAGATACTTACTAGCTGTGCAAATCTGGCCTAGTCACTTAATCTTGTTTCCTTCATTTTACTTGTCTGTAAAATGAACTGCAGGAGGAAATGTCAAAACACTAGTATTTTTGCCAAGAAAACTCCAAATGTAGTCATGAAGAGTTGGAAACAACTTAAACAACTCAATGGCAACAACAACAACAATAGTTTTGAAATGATTTTTCTTTCAAAGAATCTTTGAGGCTTGTTATGAAACATTGTATCTGTTAAATTCAAAAGAGGATATAGAAGGACCAGAGGAATGTATTTTGTTCACTGACATGCATTATATCAATCATGAGTCGTAAATGGGATGCACAGACTTCTGATACATGGACAGAGTTTCACGTGCTCTAAGAACACAGTAACATCTCGTTAACCCCCCCCCCATACTCCTTTAATGGAGATGTCAGTTAACAAAGAATGAATGATATTTAAAAGGTAATTATGAATCTTTAATGTAAATTATATTGAATTTTTTTGGGTGTATCTTAATAGAGCAAAAGAGGAAAAACATTGTTGTATTTACTATTTCTTAATGATTTAAGTAGAATAAAATATTTAAAAATTAAATTCTTAGAATAAATGACTAATTTTAAGTTTTCCAGAAAGCTTATTTTAATGGTGTGACCTTGGTTCCACCCAACCTATGAAAATGGAGTTTTATTTTGATAGAAAATAAAGTTCCTTCCTTACATTCTATATAATGTCACAATAGTTCTAATTTGCCTTTCTAATGGCATTATAAAATGGCATTATAAAATCTAATGGGATAATAAAAACTTTATCACTGGAAATCTTTGACTTAAAAAATGGTCCAGTACTCTCAGAGGCTCCCAAAGTGGGTGATACTGCCTCCTGGGGGCACTGGAATGATACAGGGGGGCAGTAGTAGCCTCAGGTACAATTGGGGAACATTTAATAGAAATAGGGGGGAGGTAGAAGCTTAAGAAGAGAAGAAAATTTTGAAAAACTGTTCATGCATGTTTAATTCATTGTGTAACAGTTAAAGTTGTAGTAATTACATTATTTTCCAAATAAACACACAAAATACAAGTTATAACCTATCTGTGGTCAAGTCTGCTGATAGGTCTTAACAAGCAAGTGCTGGCAGGCAAGCATGTCACACATTGTTGGGAAGTCCAGAGTGTATCGGCAGGAGTATCTGTCTGTGATGACATGTTTATAATGTTACTATACGGTTACATGAAACAATATTGCATCATCAAAATTTCAATGTAGGAAAACTCCCCACAAATTTATAATAAATTATTAAATTTAAGATGCATCACTTAAAAAAAAACTTAGAATTTTTTGAAATGATGCAAATAAAAAAACATTAAAGGGTTAAAGAAAGTAGATTTCTGGCACTGAGTAATTTTTTTTTGAGAAGGGGGTGGTTAGTCAAATAAATTTGGGAACGTCTGGATAGTCTAACCATGATGATTATTTTTTGTTATAGTGGTGTTTTACCTTAATAATGTACAGTATTTAAGCATTTTCCTCTTTTAAAAGTGATATTTAGATAGTTATGAAGGGAATGAATAGCTCAAACAATTGGTATTGAGTACAGAGATCTTTACTTTTGGTTTGTCACTTCAAACTAAGTTGGAAGCAACTTATGGTTAATATCATTTCAAGGTTGTTTGATGACCTATGCAAACTAATTTATTTCTGGAGGATAGGAGTCCTCTTCTAAAGAAAATGTCACAGTCTGATATTCACTCTATTGTTGACAGTCTCAAGAAAAGGAGATTCAAACAGACTCAAAGGAAAGAATTAGCAAAGATTAAGAACTCAAGCATTTTCCTAAACATAGTGGTGTTATTTAATTTTTAATTCAAACACTGACAGGATACAAAAGAACTGATAAAAAAATGTACAATAACTTACTTTTTGTGACAACACCTTCCAGGCGAATGATGTTTGGGTGGTCAAATTGTCCCATGATACTAGCTTCTCTTAGAAAATCCCTTCTTTGCCTATCCACGTGACCACCTTTCAAAGTTTTGATAGCAACTGGGATCTCTCTTTTCCCTTGTGTTTTCAAACGTCCACTGCAAACTTCTCCAAATTCACCTTGAAATAAGAACAAGAGTTTAAATACAGTGTCCATATTTGAGAAGAATTGTAGTTTTAGTCCAATTTCATTCTTTTAATAAACATGGCTCCTCCCCAAAGGTATCATTTTCACATGAAGAACTTTTAAAAAAATTGTGAAGCTCACATGCTTGTTCAGCAGCCCTGATGATGAACTGCCATGGAATAAATGTGCAAAAGAGCAGCTAGGTGGTGTAGTAGAGAGAAATGATGAAAATTTAAAAAAAAACAACTGTTAAAGGGTTAAAGAAAGTAGATTTCCAAAGGGACACTGAGTAATTTTTTTTGAAAAGGGGGCAATAGGCCAAATAAGTTTGGGACCAGGCCTGAAATAAGAAAGACTCATCTTCCTGAGTTAAAATCTGACCTCAGACACTCACTAGCTGTGCTGACCCTGAGCAAGTCACTTAATGCTTTTCGCCTCAGTTCCTCATCTATAAAATGAGCTAGAGAAGGAAATGGCAAGCCACTCCAGTATTGTTGGCAAGAAAACCCCAAATGGGATCACAAAGAGTCAGGCAAGACTGAACAACAAAACAAACAAGTGTTGTATTGCAGAGTACCTACTGGTGATGGATATTCTTGAACAACTAAACTATTATAGCCAACACAGTAGATGATGCTAGTGATGACCAACAGAAAAAAATTAGTATGTAAACTTTTTGAGTCTGCTATTAATATCAACTTATCAGTCAAATACACATTATGTTAAGAGAATACATATGCCTAGATTTTTCTCTGCAAGTTGGTCATCTCTGAATTTCATTTACCTGTAAGAAAGGAATCTTGAGGTCATGCATCCTAAGACTATAATTAGGATCATGCTTAACATTAGAAGGAACAGAATTTAAGAATACTTTGAAGGACCAAGATATATTAATTGATGCAGTTATATTTTTTATCCACAAGACAATGAAAATAAATATAGTAGGATGAATTTCTTTAATCAGTTGACATGCCTGGTCCTTCTGGTTAACTCATTCATGATCATCTGGCTAAATGACAAGTCACATGTCTGCAAATAGGAAGCTCCCCAATATAAGTTATGAATTTTCTTTGGCTTCACTGTATGAAAACTTATTTGAGGATTTACTATACTTATTAACAAATATCTCTGAAAATTCATATCACACTGTCTTATATACACAAGGTTCTTGGTGACGGCAACCTAAAATTAAGAGTAAGATAGCTAAGATGTAGATAGAGAACAGATTTGGCAAAGGTATAAATCATAAGTCCTGATTCCTGGGAATCCTTTTTTCCCTTTATTGAGTCCTCATTTAGTTCCCCTTAGATGTAGCTTTCTGCTGAGCTCCAAGGGTCTGTGCCTTTATAGAATCCGTAAGAATAGAATCCATAGAATCTCTGCATCCCTCAAGGAGTCCCTTTTGTTGTTATTTTTAGTTTGTCATTGGTATGCCTCTCAGCTCCTGATGCAGATTCTACCATCAACTAGGGGCACTGCCATAATGCCAATGGGAGCTCCCGGTCTTATAATCTTTTGAAGTTAATCACATGGCCAATAGAGTTTTCTCTCTTCTCTTCTCCTCTCTTTCCCACAAAAAGGTGATTCCTTTACTACTGGATTTGATCATCACAGCTTTGAATCTTGTCTACTTTGCTGTTTTTAAAACACTCCCTACCTCCCCCCGAGGATATAACTGATTCTTATCAATATATTTCCTATGTGGCATTATCTGCTTTTTTTATTCAATAATACAAATCTCTATAATATTTCACATTGATTAAGGACTTATTCATGTCTCATTTATTCTGTGATTATAATAATTAAGGTAGGGATAGAAACCCCCATACCTTACTGACCTAACGAACAGTTTATGTACTGGGACAACATGTTTGAATAGGCAAGGAGGGGCCTGGTAAACAATGTGGGAAATGAATTTCATGCGTAAATAGGCATGTTATATTTAGAAATTTTTCAGGAGTAAATTATGTGCTTGTATACCAGTTAGTATCGGTACTTTCCCCTATACTTTTTTTGTATGTTTCTTCTGGTATTTTTTTAATAAAGGCAGTAAAATGAAAAGAAACAAAAATTAACACAGTTATTAATTTTGTTAAATAACATTAGTTAAAAGTCTGGTGGAAAGGAGTTTGAAGGTCATGGACTACAAGTTAGGTTTCTGATTTACTATGGAGAACTTCAACCCCATTAGAACAGATAAATGAAAGTTTGCTAAATTCACCTGGAGGTCTAGTATGATGCTAGTATATAAAAGAAAAAAGATGCAAACTAATGTAATGATAAATGCAGAAAGGAAATAAAGAAAACTGCATAATATAAAACATTATAATTACATTCAAGGATAATGTACTTGTTAGCTTTCAAAATGTCAAGAAATATAGACAAATATGTAAACATACACAGATATATCTTTGGCCAGGAATGATTAAGTTTTCTAGTAATTCAGTACAAAGGTGCTCATATTTTATTCTTTTTAAAAAATAATTAATTTATTTACTTTTAGTTTTCAACATTCACTTTCATAAGATTTTGAGTTTTGAATTTCTCCCCCACTCTCTCCTCTCCCAAAGATGGTGTGCAATCTGATACAGGTTCTATTTATGTATTCATATTAAATATGTTTTCACCTTAGTCATGATGTAAAGAAGAATTAGACCTAATGTGAGGAATCACGAGAAAGAAGAAACAAAGCAACAAAAGAAAAGGAGAGTAAACTTCCGTCTGCTTTCAGACTCCAAAGTTCTTTCTCTGGATGTGGATATCATTTTCCATCATGACACTTCTGGAGTATTCTTAGATCCTTGCATTGCTGAGAAGAGCTAAGTCTATTAAGGTCAGTCATCACACAATGTGGCTGTTACTGTGTACAATGTTTTCCTAGCTCTGCTCATTTTACTCAGCATCAGTTCATGTAAGTCTTTCCAGGTTTTTCTGAAGTCCACCTGCTCATCATTTCTTATAGCAGAATAGTATTCCATTATATTCATATAGCATAACTTGTTCAGCCATTTCCCAATTGATGAGCATCCTCTCAATTTCCAATTCTTTGCCACCACAAAAGGAGCAGCTATAAATATTTTTGTACATGTGGGTCCTAATCCCATTTTTATGATCTCTTTGGGATACAGCCCTAGAAGTGGTATTGCTGGGTCAAAGGGCATGCACAATTTTATAGCTCTTTGGGCATAGTTCCAAATTGCTCTCCAGAATGGTTGGATCAGTTCACAACAACACTAACAATGCATTAGTGTTCCAATTTTCCCATATTTTCTCCAACATTTATGATTTTCCTATTTTGTCATATTATTCAATCTGATAGGTGTGATGTGATACCTCAGAGTCATTTGGTTTGCATTTCTCTAATCAATACTGATTTAGAACATTTTTTCATATGACTATAGAGAGCTTTAATTTCTTCCTCTGAAAATTGCGTGTTCATATCCTTTGATCATTTATCAATTGGGGAATGACTTGTATGTTTATAAATTCAATTCAGTTCTTTATGTATTTTAGAAATGAGGCCTTTATCAGAGACACTGGTTCTAAAAATTGTTTTCTCTCTTTCAGTTTCCCTTCTAGTCTTATTTGCACTGACTTTGTGCAAAAACTTTTAAATTTAATGTAATCAAAATAACTTTAAATGGACTTTCTATCTTTTGCTGTTGGCTTGTGTTAGTCATATAAAAATGCCAATGATTTATGTGGGTTTTATTTTATATCCTGCAACTTTGCTAAGTTTGTTTATTATTTCAAGTAATTTTTACTTGATTCTCTAAGTATACCATCATATCATCTGCAAAGAGTGATAGCTTTGTTTCTTCCTATTCTAATACCTTGAATTTCTTTTTCTTCTCTTATTGCTAAAGCTAACATTTTCAGTACAATATTGAACAACAGCGGTGATAGTGGACAGCTTATCCCCATTACATATAATGCTTGCTGCTGGTTTTAGATAGATAGCATTCTAGACTCCATTTATTCCTATGCTCTTTAGTGTTTTTAATAGGAATGGGTGTCATATTTTATTAAAAGCTTTTTCTGCATCTATTGAGATAATCATAATGATTTCTGTTAGTTTTGTTGTTGATATGATCAATTATGCTGATAGTTTTCCTAATATTGAACCAGCCCTACATTCCTGGTATAAATCCTATCTGGTCATAGTGTATTTTTTCAAGATAAGATGTTGTAATCTCTTTGTTAATATTTTATTTAAAATGTTTGCATCCATATTCATTAGGGGAATTGGTGTATAATTTTCTTTCTCTGTTTTGGCTCTTTCCAGTTTTCATATCAGCAACATATTTGTATCATAGAAAAAATGTGATAGGGCTCCTTCTTCTCCTATTTTCCCAAATATAGTATTGGAATTAGTTGTTCTTTAAATGTTTGATAGAATTCAATTGTAAATCCATCTGGCCTTGGAAATTTTTTCTTAGGGAGTTCATAAAAAAAGATATATTTCATTCTATCCCCTTTCAATTTTCTCCAGAGGTCAACCATATCAAACCTTTCTCAAATTCTATTTATCTCCTTAATTTCTTTCTTGCTTATTTTGTGGTTAGATTTATCTAGTTCTGAGAAGGGGAGTGGGAGGTCTGCCACTAGTATAGTTTTGTTATCTATTTCTTTCTGTAACTCCCTTAACTTCTCCTCTAAGAATATGGAAGCCATACCATTTGTAATGATATTACTTCATTGTCTATGGTACCATTTAGCAGGATGTAGTTTCCTTCCTTATCTCTTTTAATTAGATGTATTTTTGCTTTGTCTGAAATCAGGATTGCTATCCCTGCTTTTTTTGCTTCAGCTGAAGCATAATATATTCTGCTCCAGCCTTTCATCTTTACTCTGTATATACCTCTGCTTCAAATGTGTTTCTGGTAAACAACATATTGTAGGATTATGGTTCTTATTCCATTCTGCTATCTGCTTCCTTTTATGGGAGAGTTCATCCCATTCACATTCACAGTTATGATTACTATCTGTGGGTTTGTTTGTTTTTTTTTGGCTAGGCAATGAGGTTAAGTGACTTACCCAGGGTCACACAGCTAGCAAGTGTCAAGTGTTTGAAACTTGGATTTGAAGTCAGGTCCTCCTAATTCCAAGACTGGTGCTCTATCCACTGCACCACCTTGCTGCCCTGTATCTCTGTCTTTCTTTCCATCTTATTTCCCCCCATTTATGCTTTTCTCTTTTCTCTCTTTTCTCACTATAGTTTGGCTTTTGACCACTGCCTCCCTCAGTCTGCCCTCCCTTCTATTAGCCCTCTTCCTTTTCTTCCCCTTTACCCTCACCACTTCTTCCCTCCTTTTTATCCATCCCCTCCTTCTTCTTTCTCCTTTGCCCTCTTCCTTCCTATAGGGTGAGTTAGATTCTGTACCTAACTCATTATATTGTTCCCTCTTTGAACCAAATCTGATGAGAATAAGGTTCAAATAATGCTCATCTCCCTCCCTTCTTTTCCTCTGCTTTAATAGGTTTTTGTGCCTTTTCATGTGATGTAATTTACCCCTGTCTTCCTCCTCCTTTCCTCTTCTCCCAGTAAATCCCTTTTCACCATTTAATTAGTTTTTTTATCATTACCTAAAAGTCAACTTATACCCACACCCTATGTATACCCTTTTTAAATGGTGTAATAACAATACAGTTCTTAAGAATTACAAGTGTCATCTTCCCTTATAGAGATGCAAACAGTTTGCTCTTTAAAATAACATATTTTTTTCTTTCCTGTTTACCATTTTATGCCTCTTGAGTCTTGTTTTTAAAGACCAAAATTTTTTTTTGAGGCAATGGGGGTTAAGTGACTTGCCCAGAGTCACATAGTTACCTAGTAAGTGTCTGAGGCCACACTGGAACTCAGGTCCTCTGGGGCCAGTGCTGTATCCACTATGCCACTTAGCTGCCCCCAAGATCAAATTTTCTGTTGAGCTTCAGTTGTTTCATCTGGTTTGGAAGTCCCCTATCTCATTGAATGTCCTTCTCCTCCCCTTAAAGATTAGGCTCAATTTCACTGGGTAGTTGATCCTTGGTTGTAATCCAACCTCCTTTGCCTTATGGAATATCATATTCCACATCCTCCGATCTTTTAATATAGAAGATGCCAGGTCCTGTGTAATCCTGACTGTGGTTCCATGATATTTAAATTGATTCTTTCTGGCTGCTTGCATTATTTTCTCTTTGATCTGGTAATTTTGGAATTTGGCTACAATATTCCTTGGCATCATCAACTTGGGATCTCTTTTAGGAGGTGATTGGTGGATTCTTTTGGTGACTATTTTACCTTCTGGTTCTAGGACCTCAGGGGAGTTTTCCTTGATCATTTCCTGAAAGATGCTGTCCAGGCTTTCTTTCCCCATCATGTTTTTCAGGTAGACCAAGAATTTTTAAGGTGTTTCTCCTGGATCTATTTTCCAGGTCTGTATAAAATACCAGTGAGGTATTTTATGTTTTCTTCTGTTTTTACATTCTTTTATTTTTGTTTGACTGATTCTTGATACCTAATAAAGTCTTTAGTTTCCGCTTGCCCAATTCTAATTTTTAACAATTTTTTTTCTTTTATTAGATTTTGTACCTCCTTTTCCGTTTGGCTCAGTTTACTTTTTAATGACTTGTTTTCTAAAGTCAATTTTTGTCCTTCCTTTTCCAAGCTATTGACTCTCTCTTTCATACCTCTCATTTCTTTTCCCAATTTTTCTTCTACCTCTCTTAATTGACTTTTAAAATTCTTCTGGAGCTCTTCCAAGAAAGCTTTTTGGGCTTGAGACCATTTTCCCCTTTGATGTTTTGGATGTGGGCATATTGACAATGTTGTCCTCTTCTGAATTTGTGCCTTTATCTTCCCTATCCCCATAATAAGAATCAATGGCCATTGTCCTTTTCTGCTTTTTGTTTATGGTGTTTGCATCTTGGCTTTTAGAGTTGAGCCCTCCTGAGGGAACACAGGGGGCAGTGACCCAAGCTTCTTTTTCTGGTGTCAGGGGCCTGGTCACTGGCTTTGTATGCTTAGGCCTCAGGTGCTGGGAGTTGGAGGCTGTAGGTGTCTGGCAGCTTTCCTGGTGCTGAGCTGGGGTCAGCAACACAGGAGCTCTCAGGGTGGGTGTGGGGAATCTGGCCTGCTCACCTGGGCTTTGCACTAAATGTTTGGCTGCTGGAGGATGTCTTCCAGCCTGGAGGTGTGCCTTCTGGAGTTGTGCTTCCTGGAGTTGTGCTGATGCACTGGGAGATTTGGCTACTGGAGAATGCCAGTGCACCTGGTGGTTTTCAGAGCTGGTGTCTACTGGTTCCCTTGTCAATGCTGAGGCACTTGGAGGGTAGGGAATCCTGGTGTTGGCACTTGCTCCACCATTCTGGGGTTTAGGATCTCCCCTTCGTTTGCTGAGGTGGGGCTTGCTGGGACACCTCCCATCCTGTACTCCTCCCCCTCCCCCAAGCAAGAGGGGCCTTTGCTTAATCCCCAAGCTTTCTGGGCTACAAAACTGCTGTACCCAGTTTTCTGTTGGCTCAGCTGTTCCAGGTTTTTTCCTGGGGCGGTATTTTCTGGGTTTTGATAGGGAGGGTGAGAGCAACTTACTTCTTACTCAGCCATCTTGACTCCTGGAAGCAGAACTCTCACATTTTACTCTTGTAATTATTCTAAAATCAAAGATAGTAAGCCACTTTTGTTCAAGTTGAATCTTAACAAGTTGTGAGAATCACTGTTCTTGTGAGCATAGAACAAAGACTTTCCTGTTATTCGATTCTCTTTGTAGGAGTAGTTTGCACTTTTTTTTTTTTTAAAGCTAAAGCTAATGGAGTGGAGGAGAAGAGATGAAACAAACCAAGCCTGGAATTCCTTCTTCCTCCTCTTTCAAACAGCAAGGAAATTAAGCCCACATGTACTGTACTTTTCTTTAGCTGGTGTCTTGTGTATATTTAGTTTGACCTGATTCCCTATATTCTCCCTCTATCTCCCCCCACAAAAAAAGAACAAAACAGACAACAATCCTCAGTTCTTTTAACAGATTAAATTTTATTTTGCCTTTTGGTTTTCTTGTTAGGAATGGTTGGTCAAAATAATAAGCTACTTCAATGCACATGAGGATTTTAAATTATCTAAAAAAAAATCAATGTGTTTTTAAAGCAAAGTTTTTGAGAGGGAAACATGAAGGGGATATTATTTGCCAAAACAAGGATTGAGGATGTTGGTTTTATACTGACAGGATTTTCCTTCCTAAGGTCCAGGTCAGAAAATGCAATACAGCAATATCATGAACTCCAGTTAGAACAAACTTTTTCAGGGAGTCCATGAGTCATGCAGTATCCATGATTAAGTCACTTCTTACAGATGCCACTTGTTTATAGTTCCAGAGTATTCATTCTCTTAGGTTGTGGAGGGGTTTGTTATTTTGTCTTTATTTTTTCCTTGGGGTTGGATTCTTATCTTTTGGGAGGTTTAACATCAAAAGCCAGGATGGGAATTATGCTAAACTGTAGGAACTGAACTTGTACAGTTCTTGAGTTTAGAAATGTGTATCAGGAGCAGGGATGGGTCTTTTCTAAATCATCATGGAAAGAATGTTTTCCAATTTGAATTTTGTTTGTACAATTCTGTAAATACTTTGTGGTTTTCCTTTTTTTTTTTTGAAAGTAGACAAAAATCTGTTTTGTGAGTTTGTTTTTTCTAAAACATTGCAAAAGAACCTATTTATTTACTTGCCAATAAATTTCTTTGATAAGAAGAAAAAAATAAAGCTCAGACTAAAGCTTTTCTGTTGTGGATATTAATGAGCAAAAAAAGGAAGTTGATTGAACCTTTCCATATTTTTCTTTAAGGTAGAGAACTTTGAGGGAGGCAATGGGGACTTTCTATTTTAATATGTGGTCTGTCTAGGCACACTGAGGTAAGTGAAGATTCATCTTCAGATTACTTTGCTCATTGTTATGAATATTCCAAGTAAAAACCAGATTTTACTATTTTCCCCACAGTAAGGCTGCTGATGGATAGAAAGAGTCAACATCAATTTAACACCTCACATCTGCAATAAGATGCTAATCCATGGAATTTTTCTTTCACATATCATAGTGTTTCAAGTAAACTTCTAAATATAATGAAATGAATGGACTAATCTATTGGTATTTTACCACAAGTGATACAACATTGTTTTTCTTTGATTTTTTTTTTGTTGTTGCCTGAATTCACATATCTTATTAACACTAGGCAGGTGTTTCTTCACATGAAGCATCACATTATCAAGCTGTTATTACACTCATTCTATTGACACAGTTGTCTCAATTAGGAACTCTGAAGGCATTCTTTCTGTATATTCCAGAAGTTCAGTCAGAGGGCATATCTGAATCTTTGTCTTCCAAGCTAGATTTCTTGGGCAGATAAGTGAAAATAAATGAATTTAACTGTATAGTTTCTGATACTACTGATGACATTTTTTTTAATGGTATGGTACCTAGTAACATTGGGCAACTAGGTAGTGCAATGGATAAAGTGCTGAAATTGCAGTTAAAAAGCCTCATCCTCTGGAGTTCAAATCTGGTCTCAGATATTTACTAGCTGTGTGACCCTGAGCAAGTCACCTAACAGTTCCTCATCTATAAAGTGAGCTAAAGATGGAAATAGCAAACCACTCCAGTATCTTTCCCAAGAAAACCCCAAATGGGGTCATGGAGAGTTATATATGACTGAAATAACTGAACAACAACTCATTAGCATCAGAATAGTCTGATTTGTATGTCTGGACTTAATATGTAAATCTTAGAGACATTAAGTCTAATGAAGCCTGAAGTGGGGAAGGCAAAAGGAAGGCAAAAAAGCAGGCCCTGACCTAAAGAAGCACACATTCCAATGGGCTGGTAACATGGAAATAACTAGGTATATACAAAGTACAAATAGAGCGTATTAAAATAATCTGAAAAGGGAAGGCATTCATAGGTTTGTGTGTGTGTGTATGTGTGTTTATGTGTATAAAACCTGTCAAAGCCTCCTACAGAAAGTAGGAATTGAAGTGAAACTTGAAGGAAGTAAGAAGTAAAGATGAGGTCTTGGCACATTCCAGGCATGAGGGATAGTTAGCTCAAAGGCACAGAAACAGGAGATGGTGTGTCTTGTTTGAGGAACTTCAAGTAGGCCAGAATGGTAAGGAAATAGAGTATGTAGAGGGAGGTGGAGTGTTAAAAGCCTGGAAAGGTGAGAAGACTCTAGATTATGAAGAGATTTAAGTGCCAAACAGAAGACTTCATATTTGATACTGGAGATAATAGGGATCCAATGAAGATTATTGAGTAGAGGGATGATGTGATCCGAGTTATGCTTTAGAAATATCATCATGGTAACTAAGTGGTTGATGGGGAGATTTGAAGCAGGGAGACCAGTTTAAGGCCTTCACAATACCCCGGGAAAGAAGTAAAGAGGATCTGAACCAGGGCACAGAGTTCACAGAGGAGTGGAGAGAGATTGGATAAAAGCTATCAGTAATAGTCAGATTAAATGATGGTTTCCAAGGATGGTGGAGACTATATTTGTAGGCAGCACAGGAGTGAGTACACAGGGAGAGATTGAAGATGAGAGAGATTTTCTGAAGAAGTCTGAAGGGAATTGAGTCAAGGGTGCATGTAGATGGATTTGCCTTGGAAAGGACAAAGTTAAAATTTTCACCTGAGCCTTTAATGATGGATGAGGTAGTAGAAGAAGATGTCTGAGTGGTGTTAGATTAGGAGGCATGTGATCAACAAGATGTCAGAGTAGATATTTTCTCTGATCTTCATGACACCTAAAGTCTTTCCAAAATGGAAATTATGTACTCAAGATAAATCAACTTAAGCTATTTTCATGGTCTAGTACATCCAGTACCCAAAAGAAGGCAAACAAAACAAAACAAAACAAAAAAACTCAAAACCAGGAAGTGATACTTAGTGACTCTGAGCTCATTCAATACTCCTACTCTACCTCCCACATAGTAGCAAGACTGCACTAGTGGACCCAAGAATATGACACAGGCTTACATCAAAACCCATCACTAGACCCTTATCTACCTTTCTTTCCAGTGCTATTGATACCCCAGATCCAGGCTGAGGAAGTTTTCTCAGGGCTTGATAGCCAGCCTCACCATAGCCTTTCAGTAGCTAAAGCCTTCTGGAGACTGCAACCTAGAAGTACCCATACTGCAAAACTCTGAACTGCTGGTTATGGGGAAAACAGGCTCTGAACCGACAGTGTTGGGTCAGAGAACTTAGGAACAGAAGAAATGTGGCAGGTCCCTATGACATTACATTGTACATATGGGAGCTGTGTAGCATTCCTGTAAACCTGAGGAAAAGAGCACAGCATCCAGTTCTGACCACTTGAAGGTCAGTTAAAGTGAGACCTAGGTTGGTCAACTGTGAATTGCCCAATGTGAGAAGAAGCTGAATTACTTTGAGATCCAGCCCCCCAAGGAAACCGACATCAGAGTGGAGGGATTCAGGAATAAAGTAATGAGGAAAATAAGGAGAATATACTGAAAGTATCAAAGGTTTCAGGAAGAAGACAATTCAAAGACATTGAAAATAAACAGAAAAATCAACAAGAAAAACAATAACAGCAGACCTCCAGATCTCTTAAATGGGTTCAGGCATCTATGAATAAATATTGCAAAATAAAGGAAAATGATCAAACACTTCATGGGACAGAGGACCCTGTGGAATTTGGGAATGACATAGAAAGACAACATGCTATTCTTGAATGATTTAAAAGAGAAATTAGAATTATGAAAGCAGAAATTATGACCTACACAGCAAAAATAATGAATAGAATAGAAAAACTGGAATCTTCAATGGCAAGCTTCACCAAAGAAACAAAAGAAAGAACAATAGATTGAGAATGTGAATACAAAAGAAGTGAAAGATAACTTAGAAGAAAAGAAGTGAAAAACCACAATAAACAAAATAAAGTGTGCTCACTATGAAAACAAAACATACTGAACTTGAAGACAGAATGAGCAGATCCTGGGTCTCCCAGAACATGACAGGGCAAAAACACCTTACTATCATAATGAAGGAAATAATAGAAGAGAATTACTCAGAACTTCTAAATATAGAAAATGAAATTTCAATGGAAAGAATTTACAGATTACCTTCAGAAAAAATCCTAAGGCTACAAACTCCAAAACTCCAAGTTGTTAAATTTAACTAGTATGAAGAAGCACTGACTTCTCTTTTGCTGCTTTTCCCTTTTCCCATTTGCTGGTTTTGTGGTTTGGGGAAGTCATTTTTGTTTCAAACATCTGATAAGTTAAATACCTTTTCTTCCTATTTCTTAAATTCCTCAGAAGAAAAGTACTATGTTAGCTACAAAGCATTACAAAAATGTACAAAGCATGTACAAAAATATTTATAGCAGCTCTTTTTGTGCTGGCAAAGAATTGGAAATTGAAGGGATGCTCATCAGTTGGGGAATGGCTCAACAAGTTGTGGTATATGAATGTAATGGAATTCTACTGTTCCATAAGAAATGGTGAGGAGGTGGATTTTAGAAGTACCTGAAAAGACTTGCATGAACTGATGCTGAGTGAAGTGAGCAGAACCAGGAGAACACTGTACACAGTAACAGCAACATTGTATTATGATCAGCTTTGATAGACTTAGCTCTTCTTAGCAATACAATGATCTAAGATAATTCCAAAAGACTCATGATGGAAAGTGCTATCCACATCTAGAGAAAAAATTATGGAGTTTGAATGAAGATTGAAGCATACTATTTTTTCTCTTTTTTGTTTTTTTTCTTTCTTGTGGTTTTTCACATATGTTCTGATTCTTCTTTCACAATATGACTAATATGGAAATGTTTAATATGATTGTATGTGTATTTTTATGAGTGATCAAGTATAGCCTATATCATATTGCTTGTCATCTTGGGGAGATGGAGGGGAGAGAGGTAAGGAGAAAAAACTTGAAACTCAAAATCTTATAAAAGTGAATGTTGAAAACTATCTTTACATGTAAATGGAAAAAAATTAAATACCATTAAGTGGAAAAAAAACAAATTTCCATGTCAAGAAAGCCTATATAATAAATATTATGTATTGTGTTTAAAAAAGAATCAAGAACTGTAAGGCAATTCATTTGGGGTCTCAAGGATGAGGTCTATAGGAAGGATTTCTTTGAGACCCATTAGGAGTTCTCTAACATTTTTACACAATAATGACCCAATTCTACTCAGATTTAAGTATGGATATGCTAGCAATGAACTGTTTTCACCTTTCCTAATCCAACCAAACTCTTTAGAATTTTAAAGTGATAAACTAAGTAACCTTTTGGAGGAGGGGGCCAGGCCTGTGACTTCATCAGTGTTGAGAATTCCTGGTGGGGAACAAATAATGAAGGACTTTGGATACTAACATTGTCATTTTTTTTCTTTTTCTTTTCTTTTTTTTTTTTTTGCTAGGCAATGGGGTTAAGTGACTTGCCCAGGGTCACAAAGCTAGTAAGTGTTACGTGTCTGAGGCCGGATTTAAACTCAGGTCTTTCTGACTCCATGGCTGGTGCTCTATCCACTGCACCACCTAGTTTCCCCCTATCACTTTCTACTATAACTGTTTGACTCTGGGAAAGTTATTTTTCCTCCCATTGAAATAACTGTGGGTCCCAATTTTTTTCATCTGCAAAATGAAGGGGTTGTATTGGATGACCACTGTTTCCTCCCAACTCTAACATGGGATTCTTGAGCAGGTCTTTAATGAATATTTGTTGAGTTTCAAAGCATTGATAGATACTAAAGGAAACAAAATACAAATAAGATGGAGCTATTGTCTTCAAAAAGCATATCATTTTATGGGAGAAATAAAATGTAAAAATTTATTTTACAAAATAGAAGCTACTAGGTACTTAAAAGAAAATAGTCAAATGAAAATTTAGAGGAAGATGAGACCACTTCTAGCTGGGGAAATGCCAGGGAAAATTTGAATATAAATGTAACATTTGAATTGGGCCTTGAAAAATAGGTAAGACTTTAGTAGTTAGATAGAGGGAGAAAACATTTCAAAGCCATGGTCAGGGGAAAGTAAAAAATGCATTAATGTAGGGAACTTTATCTGGAACAAAGAATATAGAAGGGAGAGTAGTATGAGATAAACCTGGAAAGATAGGTTAGAATTGGAATGTGAATGAATGTGTACTGAAGAAGCAATGGGAACCCATTAAAACCACCCCTATCCAAATTCCAAACTTGAAAGATGTCAAAAGATCTTAACATTAGGCAGACTAATCTGTTTAGGCAGTTAGGCAGCCCACTTGATAGGGCTGGATTTGGGAGTCAGGAATATGTGAGTTAAAATCCAGCCTCAAATACTTACCAGCTGTGTGACCATGGATGGACAAGTCATTTCACTTCATGCTGCCTCAGTTTCCTCCTCTGTAAAATGGGGATAATAATATTATCTACCTTTCAGGGTTGTTGTGAGGAAAAAATGAGATAATGTTTGAAAAGTACTTTGAAAGTCTTAAAATGCTATTGCAAACACTATCATTGTCATCATCATTATCATTGAGCAAAAATTTATTTGCTTATGTTTATTCTGATAATTCCATTAATAGCTCAGGGTAGTGTGAGACTGCTTTTCTATGCTTAATTGACTGGAGAAGAGGGAAGAATTGAGGGAGTAAAGATCATAATGAGAATGAAGAGCAATTTTAGTAGGAATGTAGGAGTGAGGAATGGGGAAAACTAGTAGGATAGAAAATTTTAATCAGAAAGGGGAATTCAAGAATTCAAGATCTTAGAAGTGATAGACTTACAAATAGTGGTGAGAATCAAAGGCTGAAGTTTCTAAAATAACTAATACTCAATATTTAGAGTAATGAAATCATGTTAAATATTTAATTTTATATGAGGATACTTAGGCTAACATTCAAAACAGAAAAGAGCTTTTAGCAAATTAATTGTGTCCTGTTTCATTTTAATTTCAACTAACATTTATACATGACTACTCTATTAGTGTTTAGATAACATACATATTCCTGTCTTCACAGAGCTTATGGTTAAGAAAGGGGAGAAGATACAAAGATAAATATAATATATTAGAAATCCATTTTGGGGGACGGAGCCAAGATGGTGAAGTAAAAGCAGTGACTTGCTTGAGCTCTCCCCCAAACCCCTCCAAATATCTATAAAAATGACTCTAAATAAATTCTAAAGCAGCAGAACCCACAAAAAGACACAGTGAAACAGATTTCAAGGCCAAGACAGCCTGGATGGTTCATCAGAAAGGTATATTGCACTGAGCAGGGAGAGGAGTGTAGTTCAGTGTGTACCCGCAGCCTGCAGAGACCCTGGAGCAGGCCTCACATGACCGAATCGTGGGCAGCTGTGGCGGTTTCCAGACTTCTCAACCCACGAACCCCAAAGACAACCTGGAAGGTCAATATGAAAAGTCTGTGTCTGTGGTGAAAGAGAGAAGCTGGTGGTCTCAGCTCCAGTCCTCGAGCTCTGCTGGGCAGCGGCTGCCTCCTGAGCTTCTAGCCCACAGACTGAGGGGGAATCAAGTGGCTGATCAGAGGGGGATTGCAGGGATCTCTCTGCTGGTGCAGGATTCTCTTGCTTTGCCTGTGCTTGGATCTGGGTCACAGTTCTGAGGGGTGGTCCTGGGGCGAGGGGGAGCACTGGCATGGTGGCGCTTGTAGTGGCTATGGAGAGGAAACCCTCCTCACAGTTCCAAGACAGAAAAGAGTGCTCATAGACCAGAGCACAGGACAGGAAAGGAGTAAACATCTCACCCTTGATCATAGCACCTTGGAAGAACTGAAAATTTACAGGTCCCTAGAAGTACCTCTGAAAACAGCTGTACAAACCCCTGAAGCTTGGGACAGTACACTCTTCACATAGGAAGCAGACTTTTACTTTAACAAAGAGTTTAAAACTCAAGTA
This sequence comes from Vombatus ursinus, assembly GCF_900497805.2. Lineage (NCBI taxonomy): Eukaryota > Metazoa > Chordata > Mammalia > Diprotodontia > Vombatidae > Vombatus > Vombatus ursinus. Next base: position 16,423,041 of record NW_020954592.1, read on the forward strand.
ATTGGCCAGGATCATGAGTAAGCAGCACGAAAAGAGTCAGACTATATTATCTTACTTTGGTGACAAAGAAGATCAAAACATACAACCAGAAGAAGACAACAAAGCCAAAGCTCCTACATCCAAAGCCTCCGAGAAAAATATGAATTGGTCCCAGGCCATGGACAAGCTCAAAAAGGATTTTGAGAAGCAAGGAAGAGAAGTAGAGGAAAAACTGAGAGTGATGCAAGAAAATCATAAAAAAAAACCAAGTCAACAGCTTGCTAAAGGAGACCCAAAAAATACTGAAGAAAATAACACCTTAAAAAATAACCTAACCCAAATGACAAAAGAGGTCCAAAAAGCCAATGAGGAGAAGAATGCCTTTAAAAGCAAAATTGGCCAAAGGGAAAAGGAAGTCTGAAAGCTCACTGAAAAAATTAGAATGGAGCAATTGGAAGATAGGGACAATTTGAGAAATCAAGGCACTGTAACACTAATCCAAAGGAATGAAAAAATAGAAGAGAATGTGAAATATCTCATTGGAAAAACAACTGACCTGGAAAATAGATCCAGGAGCGAGAACTTAAAAATTATTGGACTATCTGAAAGCCATGACATCATCTTTCAAGAAATTATCAAGGAAAACGGCCCTGATATTTTACAACCAGAGGACAAAATAGAAATTGAAAGAATCCAGCGATCACCTCCTGAAAGAGATCCCCAAAGAAAAACTCCTAGGAATATTGTAGCCAAAGTCCAGAATTCCCAGGTCAAGGAGAAGATATTGCAAGCAGCCAGAAAGAAACAATTCAAGTATTGTGGAAACACAATCAGGATAACACAAGATTTAGCAGCTTCTACATTAAGGGTCTGGAGGGCATGGAGTATGATATTCTGGAGGGCAAAGGAGTTAGGACGACAACCTAGAATCACCTACCCAGCAAAACTGAGTATAATCCTTCAGGGAAAAAAATGGTCATTCAATGAAATAGGGGACTTTCAAGCATTCCTGTGGAAAAGACCAGAGTTGAATATAAAATTTGACCTTCAAATACAAGACTCAAGTGAAACATGGAAGAGGTAAACAGGAAAGAGAAATCATAAGAGACTTATTAAGGTTGAACTGTTTACATTCCTGCAGGGAAAGATGTTATTTGTAACTCATGAGTCCTTTGTCAGCATTAGGGTAGTGGGAGGGAAAAAAATCATATGTATGTATAGATAGATAGAGGGCACAGGGTGATTTGAAGATGAAGGGGTGATATCTGGAGAATAAAATTAAGGGGTGAAAGAAGATTATACTGGGAGAAAGAGAAAGGGGGAAGTAGAATGGAGTAAAATATCTCACATGAAATAGACAAGAAAAGGCTTTTACAGTGGAGGGGAAATGGGAGGAGGTAAGAGGGAATGAGTGAATCTTATTCTCATAGGATTTGGTTTAAGGAGGGAATAACAAACCCAATGGGGTATGGAAATCTATCTTCCCCTACAGGAAAATAAGGGGGGAAGCGGACAAGAGAGCAGGAGATTGATAGAGGGGAGGGAAGATTGGGGGAGGGGATAATCAAAAGCAAATACTTCTGAGGAGGGACAGGGTCAAAAGAGAGAATAGAATAAATGGGGGGGTAGGATAGGATGAAGGGAAATAAATTTAGTTGTTCACAACAAGACTACTATGCAAGTGTTTTGCATGACTACACATCTATAACCTGTATCGAGATGCTTGCCTTTTCAATGAGGGTGTGTGGGGAGGGAGGAAGGGAGAAAATTTGTAACCCAAAGTTTTAAAAACACATGTTAAAAAATTTTAAAACTATATATTAATTTCTTCTAGCTCAAAAAAATAAAAAATAAAAACTTCCTCCAAAGCAAAAAAAAAAAAAAAAAAAGATTCTGGATCTCCCTTTCTAATTAGTTGGCTTTCTTTTCATAATCTTGTTTTTCTTGGATTGTTCTTATTTTTTTCTTTTTTTAGTTTTTCATCAATCTCTCTCATTTGATTTTTGAAGTCTTTTTAAAATACTTCTATAAATTCTTTTTGGGCAGGTGACCATTTGACATTACTCTTTGGGGTAGAAGAGGGTTTCTTTGCTGCAATATCCTCCTCTGAAGATGAACTCTGATCTTCTCTTTTCCCATAATAACTTTCTACGGTTGGATTCTTTTTCCTTTGCCTGTGCATTTTTTTTTTTGTAGTAATCCTGGGGTATGAGGAATGGTGCCTCTGGCCTCAGATCTTCAGTTCTACCTTCTAGCCTGGAACCAAAGCCAAATCTCTAGCTTCCTATAAGTGTCCACAGTCAAAGATGTCCTGCCCCATTGCTTCTACGCTCACTGGGCATGTTCTGGTTCCTTGCCACAGTCCACAGCACACCTGGGTCTGGTGTTACTTTTTCAGTTGGGGCTGAGGCAGCCTCCCAACCCAGCTAACCCCAGGGCTTGTGGTTCATTGTTAGGACCCTAGACTGGAGGTTTTTACTCTTCCCAGGGACCAAACATGTCCTGGAATTTTTCTTTAGATCTTCTCATATTGTCCCAGAAGGCCCCCTGTGGTGCTTCTATTCTTATTTATTTTTATCCATATTTTGTTTGCCTCTCTTTTGTGGGAGAAAATCTGGAGAGCTTGGAATTTTCTGACCTACTCCATCACCTTCCCAGAATCCTCTCCCCAATGAACTCTTAACAATGAAGTCCAAATTCATTTCTCAGTTCTTAATCTTCTTCTCTCTGCAGAGATCACCTCACCTAGTAAGGTGAGACAACTGGTGATTTGTACCAGAGCTCTAAAATCCGGAAGTGTTGTTCTCTGCATTGGACCTCCAGATTACGAGAACATACAGCATGGTGCCAAAGTGGTCTTGTTGTTTTATTTTATTGTATCTTCTGGGTCTAGCATTTGTTGTTATTCATTCATGTCCTACTATTGATGGCCCTTTGGATCATACTGTCAATGGGATTATCTTAGCAAAAATGCTTGTGTGGTTTGCCTTTCCCTTCTCTTAATCCAATAGATTAAGGCAAACCCATATTAAGTGATTTGCCCAGGGTCACAGAGCTAGTAAATGTCTGAAGCTAGATTTGAACTGGGATCTTCCTGACTCCAGGCCCAGCTCTCTATCCACTGAGCCACCTAGTTACTTATTAAGTACACTTAGTAGGCACTTAATAAATGCTTGTTGATTGATTCTTAAACTGTCTCAGTTGTAGTCTCAGTAAACTCAGACTAAGTTGTAGTCTTATAAGCTTCCTTTGTAGGGCCACCAGGAATGTAGCCAATCTTCTGCCAGTCAATGGAAAGCTGCCTCTCTAATTCCATCAGTAACATGGGCAGACATACCTTATATGTCTCTTTCTGCTACCTTCTTTCTTCTGTGAGTTCATAAACTGGGTTGGGAGGTAAATAAATGGATCAAGAACCAAAGTCCCTCCCCCAAAGTGTTTTTTTTTCCATTTAGCCAATATTTATTAAGACTTGTAACATATTAACTTTGATATCCTTGGGGGAAAAAAATCTAACTTTAAGCTTTTTGTGCTAACTACATTTCCTCCAAGGACTTCCCATATTCCCTTACAAGTCTAACTTCATTTCAGTTAAGCAAACATTTCATAAGTACTCCAGATGTTTAAGGCACTAAACTAGTGCTAGGGATACAAAGACAAAAAATAAAATACTCCAGGTTCTACCTCTCTTTTTCTTTTCTTTTTTATTGTTCATATGTGGTATATGTCCAAGATCTATTACATTTACCCACCTATGTTTTCCTGTGTTGATTTTTAGTTCAAATTCTTTTGATTCACTATGGATCTCATTTAGGAGGTTCTGCAGTATTGAATCTGTCAATCAATCCACCAATCAATAAGCATTTACTAATCGCCTATTTTGTGAATAACACTATGTTAGCTGAGATACAAGAACAAACAATGAAACAATGCCTGCTCTCAGGGAGGTTACAGTCAGCATATAATCTAATGAAAGAGCACCTGAAGGCTTCACCATCTAAAAGAAATTCATTCTCCATTTGGACTCTGCTTTGGACATACTCCACAAAGCTGGCAAATACTTTTGATGAGCATATGTTTCCCTGTTTTATGTCTCATTTGCTATTAGAGAATAGTTGAACAAAGTTATCTGTATTACTAGGTGTATAAAAAAATTTTGTGATCTTAATATGTGCACATTAGATATTTCTTTGAAGGCGATCTTTTAAAGCTTCATTATGCCCTATTGAATAAAATGCTTTTAATCACAAAAAAAGAAATCCATTTTTGTGGTGCCCTCTGGTAAAGAAATTCCCTCTACCAATACAGATCAGAAATTATTCTGCAACTTAGAGAGTCTCCTAGGACACAGAGAGTATATGTGACTTGCCCAGGGTCACATAACCATTAAGTTTCAGAGGTAAGGCTTGAATTTAGATCATATTGGCTACCAGGCTAGCTATCTAATCACTATGCCATGCTATGTCTACTGAATCAGAAAGGTACAGGGCAAAGCTCTAAGTGAAAGTTGAAGGGGAAGTGCGTTACCAATTGAGGAGAGAGAAAGGTCAAGAAAGGCTTCAAGGAGTAGGTGGCATTTGAGTTGAGCTTTCAACAATCATAGGAATTCAATAGGCAATAGAAGAGAGAGAGAGAGAATTCTAAACATAGGGAAGTGCACAGGGAAGAGCCGAGTCTTGAAAGTGTGAACATGTAAGGCTTGTTTGAGGGGAACCAAGAGAAGTAGTTTGGTTGCATTGTTAAGCATATAGAAGAAAGTAATGCAAGTTAATATTTTTAGAGGATATTAGATTGTGCAATGTCTTCAATACCAAGGAAAGAAGTTTGAAATTTACTTGAGAGGCAAAAGGTAGTCCAATGAAGATTTTTCTGTATAGCATAATTTTTCATAAAGCATAATAATTTTTCATAAAGCAAATTTTCTGGCACTGGTATAAACAGATTGATTAGAGAGGGTAAAGGTTAGAAGCCATTATGGTCAGGAGGGCTTAAAAAACACTGGTAACCAAGTGAGTGAAAGTTGGTTGTGGAAGTAGAATCAATACAACTTGGTAATTAATTATTTTTGGTAGGTGAGTGAGAGGAAAAGGTCAAAGATGACACTAAGGTTGTGAACTTTCTAGAATAGAACTGATAGAAATGGTGAAATAGGAATGAGGCACAGGTTTAGGGAGAATATGATATACTCAATTTTGGACATGTTGAATTCGAGGGGCTATTGGGTCATCTAGCTAGAGATATACTATGAACATTTGGAGATGTAGATCTTAGAGCACAGAAGAGATGGTGCTATGGGGATTTGGACCTGGTCTGCATTGAAGTGGTGGTTGAAGCTCTTTGAATGAATAATGTCAGCAAGGGAGAGAGAATACTGAAAAAAGAAAAAGAATAGGGTTCAAAAGGTAAGGAAGGGAAGAGAAAAAAGGCAAAGGCAAATCTATAAAAAACACTCACCTTAAAGTTGAAAAGTAAAGACAACTAAAATGGAGAAGTTAAGTAGGATGAAAACCAGGAGATCTGGATGTCCCTCAAGCAAAGAGAGAAAGAAAGGTATACCTGGTAAAAAGGGTTATCACAAACCACAGGAAGATTAGGGAGGCTGGATGACTGTACTTCACTGAGACTGTTGATGAGGAGATCAGTGATGATAATAATTCAGGAACATGTTCTCCCAGGTCACTGTAAGCCCCACTTGCTTTCTTCAGACAGGAAGACAAAAGGCACAAGACATTTTCTTTTTAAGAATTTCATCAGTATGGAGAGTTCCTGGTATGGAATTATCTGTTTAAGATCATCACCTTGTTTATACCATCATATGAGAGGGTTGACTGAGGCACTACTGATTTCTGAGGTCCTGCCCAGTTCTGAGGTTTCATGAGCCTATATATACATATATTCACATGACAAATGGTTAGAAAAATGGCTGACAATTACAAACTTGATGCAACTTATTTTCCAAATTCAGGAATACTTTATTTTAAAGTCTAATGTATGGAGGGACACTATCTTACAGTTAATAAAAACAGTAGATTAATAGAAGACTGAGCTATGAAGAAGCAATTAATAATAAGAACAGAGAGCATCAGCATTTTGAACATTCTGATTAATAAATGGCAGAATTTTCAGATAATATAAAAGGCAAATTATGTTTTTCTGGGAGACAAGACTTTATAAATTGAGCAAAAGAAGAGTTTAAATGATTTCTTTGATTACCAATGGAAGGTCAAGTTGTCCCTTTGGGTTTTATGTTACTGATAATCATAAATGAGAGGAAAGTTGGTCCTGTAGTAACAGGGTTCATATTAATGGAATAAATAGAAACCGTGAGTCACTTGTTAGGGAGTCTTCTTCAGTGAAATGGAATAAAGCAGCAAAAAATTTAGGAAAAATACTGAAAGTTAAATAGTACAATTTATTTTGTTGACTGCATCACATGGAAAGATCCTAATTAAAGGTTACAAAAATCCTCTATACTAAAAATGTAAAGATGAAAATAAAGTCGGTATATTCTCTAGCCTCCATTTTATTTTCAACAAAATAAAAATGATACTATGATCTTTAAACAAAACTCTTTGAATAGAATAGCTTATTAATCCAGTAAATACCTTATAAGTTAGAAGGTTATCTAGCTGAAGTTTATTGCCTTCCTCTTCCTCACATAACATTAAATTAATAATAATAAGTAATATTTATATAGCACTTACTATGTACCAGGCACCATACTAGGTGCTTACAATTATTATATCATTTGATCCTTACAACAACCCTAGGAAGTAGGTGCTATTTTTATCTCCATTTTATAAACGAGGAAACTGCGGCTAATAGAGGTTAAATGATTTGCCCAGGGTGACAGAGCTGATAACTGTCAGAGGCTAGATTTGAACTCAGGTCCTCCTTACTCCAGTCCCAGTATCTGCTGTACCACTTAGCTGCCCTAATTACTTAGCTGTTAATTAGGTACCAAGTTTTGTTGATTCTACCTTTTTAACATTTTCTACGATCATCTTCTCTATACTTGCACACATGATTATGACTCTAGTTCAAGGCCTCCCTCACTTCTCACTTGGACTATTGCGAAGAGCGTCTTAATTCCTCTCCCTGTCTCAAGTTTAAAGCTCCATGCAGCTGCCAAAGCAATTTTCCTAAAGTGTAGGTCTGTTTGTGTCAAGTCCTGTTGTGAGATTGTATAGTTGAGAAAATAGAGAAACCCTGGTGTTTTCTTATTATCTCTACAAATACATCATCTTCTGTTTGCCATTTTAATGCCCTTCACATCCTGGCTTCAGCCTACCTTTCCTTCAGGGTCCAGTCAAACTGGTCTTCTTGCTGTTCTTCACAAAAAACATTCTATCTCCTACTTCTGTGTTCTTACACTGGCTATATACTATACACCTAGAACGTACTCCCACCTCAATTCCATGGCTCTTAGAAGTTCTAGTCCAACTCATCTGCCTCAGTGAAACCTTTCCTAGTTTCTTCAGCTATTAATGCTGAGTAGATAGAAAGATGACTTTGAAGCCAGCAACTCTCAACAGACATGGATTAGATCACCCTAGGCAAGTCACTTAATTTCTGTCCTCTTATAAGCAGGTTTTTAAGATTAGAAGCTGTAGAGAAGATGCTGATCTGTATCAGTAGAGGGAGTTTCTTCACTGAGAAGTTCCCTCCACTGAGAAGTTACCTGCACCAGTGAAATCATAGGCCCAGTCCCTATTTAAATCTATTTCCTCTCCTTCCTTCATTCCTTTGTTCCTTCCTTCCTTCCTTCTTTCCTTCCTTTGTACCTATCTATTATATCTATTTATCTTTATCTATTAATCTACATCTTTTTACCTCATTGTCTGACACATAGTAGGAACTTAATAAAAAAAATAGCCATACATGAAGAACAGTCAGGCATAATATTTCTATTACATCCTGTAAAGTGAATTGTATGTAGAACTCATTGGAAAGATTTGGAGTTATAAAAAGAAAAATTGCTCTAAACACCATTTCCTAGGAGGATACATAGTAAGAGAAATTGGTCATTTAATGACTTAAGTGTTGAGAATCAAAAAGTGAACTTATAGTGGCCTCATGTTTGACCCAAAAGATAGAGGTAGCTATCTGAGTGAGATCTGATGGGGATTAGGCTTCCTAGTATAAATTTATTGGTCTAGTTAGAGTTGGCTTTTTACTTTTAAGGAGGTAAAAATGATTTGTTTATTACTCTTAGGCAGTACCCTTTACTATATTATTAATAAAGGAAGTATTATGTTATCTTCACTTGGGATTCAACCATCCAGTTTTCTGAATTTAAGCTCATGTTTGTATCACTTCTTTCTTCAAATTCTCTTTTACCATCAAAAATCAATGTCCTTTTTGGTTCTATCCCATTTGGGTACTTTCTGGTCTGTTATAATGAAGCTGGACAATAGCTCCCACTGTACTTTCTGGCATATAGTCACCCCTTTCTATCCCTAGCCCGCCCATCTTTTTAAATTTTGGTGTTCTGTCCTAATGAGGTACATCTAGAGATCTAGCATCATATCATGTCGGCAGACTTTCCACGAGGCAAAGCTCCCACCTTTCACCAAGCTCCTAATCTATTCTTCATACATCTCTTGTTTTTACAAAGAATAAAGTGATGCAGTGTCATTAAATGCAGGCTTATTAAAGTTGAGCAAGTGTTTATAAACTTAAAGAGATTTACAGCAAGAATGAATATTATTATGGAAAAGCACTTGATGTCAAAATCCTATCCACCTTTCTTTAGAGAAAAAGAAAACCACTTCTATTTTAATTTTTTCCAGTTAACAAGGATTTTCTCTCCCTCTCAACTCTCTCATGGTGGTAGTGGGGGAAACCCACAAAACCATTCTAACAAACATGCATAGTCAAGAAAAATGAATTTCTGCATTGGTCAAAAATGTTTTTCTTTCAATGCATCCGCTTCTGTCTTTTAGGAGGTCAGTAGAATGTTTCATGGCCCAGTTCAAATAATATATCTTTAGTGAAGCCCCAGAGAAGTATGCTTTTCTTCATCTAAGTCCCCATGGAATTTGCACCTCTCTTAATACTTGTCTAACCAGAATGGAGTATACTTGGAGCAAGAAGGATTCTAGTGAGGGTAAAATTTTAGAAATTTTTCCCTTAGATAAGGACCCATATGAGTGTATATGAAACTAGTACTTTTCACAGCTCATAAACCAAGTACTTGTTTTCTCTTAGAAGTAATCCAGTTTAATTTATAAGCATGGTGAAACATACAAAAATTACATTTTTTTACTTTGCTGAGGATTAACCCTCACAGAAAACAAGAGTAGAAAATAGCAATTTTCTACAACATTTTCATTGTAGTTGGTGTATTGGAATTGTTTTGGTGCCTACAGTACTACACAATAGCAATTTCATTTTATTTCGTCTAACCAATCAAGTACATTCTCATTTCAGAGTAATGAATCTGCTTTGTGTCAATCTGCTGTATTAAATGGTTGTCCTTTTTGCATATTTTAACTTTTCTTCTTAAGTTTTAATTTTGGTGCTAATTTCTATGTTGGGGACTGAATACTAGGGCCTAAGCTATAAAAGAATGATTCCAATATATTTATATATTAAAGTGAGAAGATAAAATGAACAGAAAAATGTACCTTGAATAAGATAAAATAAGTTATGTGTCAAAATGAAGGTAGCTTAACACTTAGGGTTGGGCTGATTAAATTAGGCTATGTTTGCTAAATGAAAATACATTTTGCTTTAGTTCTAATAATAGAGGGGGCATTGATTTGTCAGATGCATAGTAGATAGAAAGCCAGGTTTGTAGTAAGAAAGGTTTGAGCTCAAGTCCTATTTCTGACACACAATGTATGTGTGCCTTAGGCAAGTCATATAACCCCTTAGTGCCCCACGTACTCTAAGACCAGAAGTTGCAGAGAAGAGTTGTCAAACTCCGTTGGAAGAAGCAGTTTCCTAACCAGAATTCTCTATACCAGTGAAGTCATGAGCAAAAAATAAAACAAAACAACGAACCAATGGTAAGTGATTACTTGCTCCTGTTAAGGTCAATATGTCTTCATCAATGTGGGAATGTCACCAAAACAGTTTACAACTTATTTATAACTTAGTCAATAAATCATTAGTAGCTTAGTGAAAGTAGAAATATGAGAGAGTGGAATACACACTAACTCTGGAGAAAAGGAAATGAATTTTACTTCATTCTCAAGATAAATCATATAAATAAAATCTATCTCAGATAAGACAATCTCATTAAATATCATAAAGATAAATTAGCCATAACCATGTAAAGCACATGAGTAGAGGTTATCAGGTTTTTAAGAAATGAGCTGTGAATTCTGGCATATGACTTGCATTTTTTTGTATCCCTTAAAAGTGAAGCTAGAAAATGTCCAGAGGGCAACTAAAGTGAGAATCCAGATGGAGGTATTCTTCATTAAAAATGTCTTGTAATGGAGGCTTTAACCAGAAAGACATATATACCAAGTTTTTATTTTAATCAATGCTGTGAAGAGCAGCATTATCTTCTCATCAAGTGTTCCTAGATGCTACTTTTTTTTAAGTTTACGCACGCACACACACACACACACACACACTTCCCTTCACAAGTAACAATTCTAAAATTAAAAGCTGAATTTGTCAGACCATATCAATAATTGGGCAAAAATGATAACATAATATTATTACCAAGCCTGGACAAAATAAATTTCTTAGGGAATATAATAGAAGGTTTGTGAAGATGAATAGATAATGTGTGAAGGGTAAGATATTTCATTTGTATCTCCAGTGCTTAGCACAGTGTAGGTGCTTAATAAATTAGTATTTAATGGAATTGAATTACTCATTTCCTTTGAGGACAGGTCAAAATGAAAGGTTAGATAAAAGAAATGTTCTATGTGCTGAGAGACATTAAATTGTTTCCAAAATAATTTCCTTTAAAAATGCTATTATACACAACTCTATTTTATCACAGTATAGATTCAGGACTGCCAAAGAGAGGATGATCTCTGAATGACCTTTCCAGACATAATTCTATGGTGAAAACAAGTTAATATTTCTCTCCATTTTCCATCAACAGCTTTGCTTGGTTTTCCCTACATGGAACATCATGCCTCCTCCAGGATAAGGTGATCACCTAAAATCTCATCAACAAGCAGATTAACTCAGTTTTTGATACTGAACAACTTCTTGGCTGTAAGGTAGAACAACAAAATCCACCTATAGTCTTCCTTCATAGGGGGCTCAGAAGTTTGTAAGTAATTCTCAATTTTCCATCAGCAGCTTTGCCAGGTTTTCACGCCATAAAACACCATGATCCACTCCTGCCCCCTTCCAGCTTCCTTTTGTGTGTTTCCTTCCCTTTTTAGATTGTAAACTCCTTTGAGGTAGGGATTACCTTTCTTTTTCTTATTTGTATTCCTATCCCTTATCACAACTCTTGGCACATAATATGTGCTTAATAAATGTTTATTGAAATTTATTGAAAATATTTAATGTAGCTCTTAGTGTAGTCATCAGCTACCTTTATGATTTTATTATTACATCTCTAGATGAATATATGGATGAATGAAAAAAATATTAAGAGCACATTATATGAGAGACACTGGAGATATCCTGCCTCTCAAATGAGACAGTCTCTGCCCCCAGGGAACTTATATTCTCATAGTAGAAAATATTTCGCAAGAATTTGTTGCTGAGGAAAGGAACTGAGGAGTCACAGGAATGATGAATGGAATTATAGAACAGTAAATTGTCATGCTCCATATCTGATACCTATTTTGTCAGAGTACTGACTTCGCTTTAGCAAAGACATTTTCCCAAAGCTAGGATTACTTTTGGAGAGGGATATAGAATTTACTACATGAGACCTCTGAGCACCTCTCCCTTAGAACTATCAAATATGTAATTTTATCATAATAATAACCTTCATTTTGTCAGTGAAAGCATGTTTAAGTGAATAGATGGTTGATGTTGGAATCAGGAAGATGGGTTCAAGTCCAGTCTTGGTACATATTAGATGCAGGACTATGGCAAGTCACTTAGCCTCTTAATAACCTAGGTAACTTTCTAAGATTATGTGTCACATGTGAGATGTCGTTCTATACAAGTGGAGGGAATATAGTAATAATAACAATAACAATAATAATAATAATGTTGATGATGATGATAATGATAATAAATCCTTTACAAATGTTATCTCATTTAATTTTCCCAATAACACTAGGAGGTAGGTGCTATTATTATGTCTACTTTACAAATGAAGAAACTGAGGCTGACAAAATGACTTGCCCAAGTTTACACAGCTAGTTAGTGTCTAAGGATGGATTTGAACTCGAGTGCTTCTGTCTCCAGGACCAGTTTTCTGACCATTGTGCCTCCTAGTTGCCTCTATCACATATCTGTACTCCAGATTATCCTCCCAACCAATTGTGTGAGTACTGATAAATTACAGAATTCTATACCAATCATTCTATAACTCATTCTGATTCTTTTGTGCTTAGAATTCAATTTTCTCTGTGTGAAAAGAAGATCTTTTCCATACATAATTCATATTTGTGTACCGGTTAGCTTTTTTTTATACTTTCCCTTTTTTTGAGGGAAACCTTGGACTAGAACTAAAAATAGGGTTGTCCCTGGGGCAGCCAGGGTGTGCATGTAGGTGATAAACCAATGAAGATGAGAACTGGGGAGCCTGCTTCCCTCATTGAGAAGACAAGTTATGCTTGTAATGAGCCATATATATTACTGTCTATCTGGTTACAGAGCAGTGATAAATGAGTACCCTGAGTTCCTCTGAATACTAGCACTGTGTACTTCTAGTATCACTGGTGATGGATGAGGAAACAGAGATTCAGAAAAGTTAAATCACTTGCACGTGGTTACATAGCTAGTAAGTGTCAGAGGGAAGGGATATCTTGCTGAAGTCTTCTGGACTTTTCATATTGAAGAATGATTAGACTTACACTTGTCCTTGAGAATAGAATTAGGAGCTATAGGCAGAAACTGAGAAGAGATAAATTTAAGCTTGATTTTAAGGAAACAGCTCCATAACTATTAGGACTATCATCAAGTGGATAGGGTCACCTCAGGAAGAAAGGAATTCTTTTTTGTGGTAGACTTTTAAACCACTGGATTATCACTTGCTAGGGATTTGGGAGAGAGGAATCTTGTGAAGTATGTGTTTGGCTGGTTTACCTCTGAGTTCCTCATAACACTAAATATCTAAGATCGAAAGACCTTTGGCCAAATTGAATTACTGATACATTCCAGAATACAAGTAATCATCTTATGTAAATATCTGGTAGCAAAAGTGGGGACTGTATGCTTAGGTCATCTTCCAAACTCTGATTTTATTCCTAGCAGAAATTATCCATGTCCACAAATATATTATTTAATTAAAATAATAATGATAGGTATCATATCCCTGCCTCTGGTAGTTATGACTGATTTTTTTTTTCCTGCTTGACAGCTCAGTTCACAGTAAAAAAGGAAAGAAAAAGAAACAAATTTATTATTTTTTTCATCCTTAATAGAGAATTTGCAAAATCAACTCACTAGCTTTCTCATAATCTCCCAAGATATTTGGAAAATAATGATTCTGCCCTAATCTTGACTGTGTTTACCTGGGAACTTCTCTATTGCAGTAATTCATCAATAGTGTATTAGTTTTAGATGTAAAAAGCCAAAAGAGACAGATGTTCTTGATAGTCCCCTATGTGGCATAGCTCCTCACTTCACTTAAATGAAAATGTGTATTTTTATGAAAATTTCAGCTTTATATTGACAAATGAAGATAAGCTACTGTTCCATAACATTGTGATATCTATTTTTCAGTGTCTCCCAGAAAACTTATAAAGAACAAACAGTACAAATTACAGGGGAGAAAAAACAATGGATTTTAAGACCATGTTCACAGAGTACCATAAATGATTAGTCTTATAAGGTATAAGGTTAGCCTTTTATTACAGGACTTAAATTTATTTTAAGGTTTGTTATCTACATTGTGAGTATATTGCGTAATTTTCTCCAAATTACCTTTGCCTAGATCCACATTCATCATCTAGACATCCCTTTATAGCCTGTCTTCATATTTCCCTTCTCTCTCACTTCTCCCCCAAAAGGCAGAGGAAAAACTCAAAATCTAAATATACTTATTTTGATTTTATCCTCTGATCGTCTGATTATCTCATTGCATTATCAGCAAGCTTTAAATTTTTAGTTAGAATCCTGGACAGTCAACAAATTGAAGGACTTTCTTGATTAGTTTAGAGTGGTATGGAAAGAAGGAGAGAAGGGAGAGGGAGGGAAATTATAAAATATCTCAATACAGAGATTTTACCTGAAAGAAGCTTCTGACCCAAAAAACAGTATGAGGTTTTTGGTTGATTCTTCTATCCTTGCTCCCAGTACTCCCTATCTTTTTTTTTTCTTTATAGCAACAATACCCTGACTCTTTTCAGGTTCAGTTCCTGTAATGAACCTTGTCTTTTCTCTGATTGCTTGTGTCCTTCTCCTTTGTCAGGCAATGACAATTGAAAAGAAGATTCTGAGCTTAGCCTGGAGCTACAGAGTTTATGGCAGGAAAGTGGGGTCAAGTAACTGGCTGTAGTATTCATAATATGTTTATTATATTATAGATAGTCATACTAATTAGTCTTATTTTGTTCAATTTATGCCTTTTCTAACACACAATTGCCAAAATAGTCCTTGAAACGTATCATTCTTATCATTGTTACTCCTGTGCATAAAAGCTAGCACATGCTTGCTACTGCTCATAGGATAGACTTAAAAATCCTTAGCCTTGGGTTTTCATCTTCTTCTTTGTGGGGGAGGGGAGGAAATATCTGTCTTTTTCTTTTTTTGTTATGACCTTAACAAATATCAACAAACATGAACATTTTCCTGTATAAAGAATGAAAAAGAGGATCTATATTTCAAAATAAACTTTTTTAAATAAAAGTATATGTTAAATTTTACACAATAATACCAATATTGTCCTGCTTACCTGACCCCTTTCTTCTGTATATGTTTTAATATTTCATTAATGCCCTTTTCTTCCTTTTCTTTTTATTTTGCCTTGTTCCCCCACAGTAGTAGCCCCCTAACTATTCTAACACCAAAATGAAATCCCTCCTGTGTGGAAAATGAGCATAGGCAACCAAAACAAATTTATACATGGGTTGTATTTGAAAATATATGTCTCATTCTACATTTCTAGTCCTTCTTTCTGACAAGAGTTGTAAAGTAGGCATCATAAGTTCTTCTGGAGTTATGATTGGTCATTTCATTGATCAGAATTCTTGAGTCTTTCAAAGTTGTTTTTCTTTAAACTATTGTAACTATCATATTAGTTGTTCTCCTGTTTCTTTTATTATCCTGGGTTATAAAGCCCCTATGATCTGGTTCCAATCTACATTTCCAATCTTTTTTTCCCACACTAATCTGCTATATATATTCTATATTCTGAACCAACTAGACTATTATCAGTTCCCTGAGTAATTCATTCTTTCCTCAGTTTCATTATCCCAGGTAAGCACATGTGTGTCTATGTGTCTGTCTGTCTATCTATCTATCTATCTATCTATCTATCTATCTCTCTATCTATCTATCTGTCTGTCTGTCTGTCTGTCTGTCTGTCTGTCTGTCTGTCTATCTATCTGTCTATCATTCTTTCTAAAGACATTTAGGCAATCCTCATTAAAGATGTCCATGAATAAAGGTTACTACTTATTCATGGGCTAAAAATCATTCATACTGTAGAGCTTAATCAAATACTTAGGGCCCAAGGCCTGGGCAGAATGAATGTAACTGGGCTTTTCTTAAAGCCCCAGAAACCTGGAATGTACTTTCCCCAAATATTCCTGTTGAAATCCTTTTCTTTCTTCAAGGGCTATTTCAGGGTTCAATTCCTTCATTAAGATTTCCTTGACATCCCTACCTGAATGGAACTCCTCTTCTGCAAACTTTTGTAGGGTAGGAAACATTTTTTAGGTGTAGGTCTCTACTTTTTTTTGTGTATGTATTGTATCTTCTCCCTGACACCTGATCCCTTCATCCTTTGCTTTGTAAACTCCTTCAGGGTAGACACTATTGTCTTTCTTTTTTCTATCTCTGGCAGAAAGCACAGCTTCCTCTATTTATAAAATGCTTTATAAATGTTGGTTGAATTGAATTTTGCTTTTTTCCTTTGATTAAACCACCCCTGTTTAGGACACACTTTGCTATATGTACTGTATAGCATATCCATAAGCATATCCACTCTACTTTCACACTTATAAATTAGGTTTTTCAATGCAGGATCTAATTCAGTCTCATGGATGAACACAAAATAAGAAAAATGTTTTGCAGTTGGCTTGTATCAATATGCTGTATAACTTTACTCATGGTAACTAAAAGGCCTTTGAGCATGTTGTTAGAATAGGGATAGGAATAGGAATTGTGATTTAACTGTTAATGGGGATCTCCCCATGGGGCAATTCCCTCTACCAATGCAAATCAGACACATCACCGTCTGTATTACTTACAGTCTTAGAGAGGTGTCTAGAGAGTACTGAGGGGGTAAGTGACCTGCCTCCTCTATCTTTCAGTTAGAACTTGAACTCAAGGCTTTCAGACTTAGAAGCCTACTGTCCAAAAACTATGAAAATTATTCCATGCTGCCTCTCTGATGTGGCTAGGATATGTTATGTTGAAATGAGCAAAGATATGGCGAGGAGAAAATCAATGTACAGGTCATTCAAATGATGAAAATAATCCAATATCATCTCCCAGGATCTGAGATTTTACCCAATAAACATGAAAGTTCTTCTATTATTACTTTTTAATGTTCAGACAGTAGGTGGATATAATAGAAAAAAATTGAATATTGAATAAAGATAGAGTGTATTTATAGAGAAAGAAAGTATATATATATATATGTATATATATACACACACACACATATATATATAATATAATATTGAGTTGAATTGGTATACACAGTGACAATCTCTTCATGTTTTAGAATCCCTGAAATAAGCTTCCTTACTTGTAACATTTCTCTTTAATAAAAAAAATTAATAAAAAATTTAATAAAATTTCTCTTTAATAAAAGAATGCAGAATTTATAATAAAAGAAAATTTATAATAAAAAAAATCCACTAAATGCTTTCTAGTTGTATAGATTCTGAATAAATTCGATAAATTGTTTACTATTTTTCCTTAATCTAGTATGGATATAAATTGATCAGTTTCAGTCTCCATTCTTCTGTCTTTGTTTCAGTTACTTAAATAGCTATCATTTAGAGCATGTTATGCCGATAAACCAATGGCAAGTATAAATATAATTTAAAATATAATAAAGATTATGGGATAATGCAAAGATCCTCAAAAGTCTTAGTTATTTTTTTAAAGCTTTAGTAGCCTAAAATGCACTAAGACTTTTGGGACACACTGTATAATATAACAGAAATATAAGCATAAAGTGATTTATGAAAATGTAGATAAATTTTACCTGCCCCAATAACTCTCTCAATGCGAATCCTTGAAGGATCTATTTCCTTTGCAAATTCATGCACAGCTAGGGATGGATCTTCATATGTATCTGGATCAATGTAAGTTTTGATTCCTGGGAAGCGCACTGTAAGAAAACAAACATTTTACTTTAGTTTAGACTATTTCAATTATCATACATGTTTACAAACACTTAAAATGGAACAAGGGCTATCAAACTAGTCATGTCTTATTACTAATTCAAATTTTGCCCTAGCTATTATTAAAAGGCATCCTACTTAGTAGTATACTTAAAATTAGCTGAGGGGATAGGTTAAAAGGGAGAAATATTCATAGGATATTAAATTGGGCAGACAGGTCCTCTTCAAATACCGAATCACATGCCCTTACCTTTACAAATTCCTACTGTAATGCCTTAGTATGATTAGGAAGTGATTTGAAGTCCTTGGCACATTTTTTGGCACATGTTTGTTCAGTTGTTTCAGGCATCTCTGACTTCATTTGGGACTTTCTTGGCAAAAATACTACAGTGGTTTGCCATTTCCTTTTCCAGTGAATTAAGGCAAACAGGGTTAAGTGACACATCCAGGGCCACACAGCTAATAAATATCTGAGGCTGAATTTGAACCCAGGTCTTCCTGACTCCAGGCCTAGCTCTGTGTTCACTGTACCACCTAGCTGCCTCTCCTGGCATATAGTAGGCACTTAATAAATGTTCGTTGACTTGACTTTAAGACAAACTTTGGTAGATTGAATCAAGATGGAAAGGTCTCAAATTACATTCTAATGCCTTTTTGGACCAAATACAAACTCCTTTATTTGGTGTTGGGTAGCCTAAATTTCTTCTCAGAATAAAGTTTTTAGGTGCATAAAACAAATATAAAGGAAACCAATTATATTGAAGTACAATTATCAAAACATTAAAAAATCAAGTTCATGGACTCCACATTAAGAACTCTTGTTTTATATAAAGTCATTTTTTATTCTTCATAAAGCCATTCCTACTCCTCCCAAATATTAGTACCTCTATCATCATATTTCTATAATTATATACTATATATACACATGTAGTCTACCCTGAAAGAATGTAAGCCTTTTGAGGGCAGAAGCTGTTTCACTTTTGACTAGCACCTAGCACAGAATAGTCACATTAAACAAAGATTGATTGATTATGTTACACTACTTACTCAGTACTTACACTGCTGTCATCGACAGTGGTAGAGAAAGAGGTAGAGGGTGCTAAAAAGCATATCATTCCTAGACCATCTACTAATGTTAATTTAGTTGTTGGTACTCCAAAAGTACTGTCTTTGTGCAATTTCCAATAAATATGATGAACCATATTTAAATTGAAATTCTTGCTACAAGTGAAACTGAGAGAGAAATAGGAACTATAGATAAGTGTAAGATGGCTTGCAGTTTCCCCAGGGAGAGGAAATTGAAAGATTTGATGGAGCTGTTTTTATCTAATACTCAGAGGAGAAGAGGGAACATAGAGCATTTTGGCACTTCACTTTAAGTACTCAGGTTATGTGTAGAAAATAGACTCTCATGAAGATAATTGCAGTTTATATGCTAATATTTGTAACTGAACATGAAAAAGTGTAGAAATTCTGTGATGGGCTTGACAGTCCTCCAAACTAAGAAAACTTTATCTTGCTACTCCATTACCTGAACATAAAGGTGGATGTAGGAGTTATTGCTGAAAAATATGATAGAAAATTCATTCTACAATCAAAAAATGAAAGAGGTCAAGTAATTATGGCCTATTAAGAAGCCATCTGTTTGTATAGCATGAATACTTTTATCAAAAAGACAATTGAAAGGTACTGGATGTGATAGGCACTGAATAGAATTACCCGTCCCCTGCCCCCAAATGAAATTTACTTTGACACAAGAAATTACTGGTTATTGATATGGGAGTCATGTCAGCTATTGACTGCTTCAAGTGAAGATAAAAATCAATACCAATGCATGTGAAAAGATAAAGATGAGAAAATATTGTGCTTAATTATAGCAACTCCAACATGACTTATTGGAAAACAGGTGAAAATAAAGGCATTTACATAAGGAAAAACATTTCTTTTAAAAAAGTTTTAAAATTTTATTTTCTTTCAATTACATGTAAAAACAATTTTTAACCTTAGTTATTTATAATCTTGAGTTCCAGATTCTCTCCCCTCCTCCTTTCCCTCCCTCCTTATTGAGAAGGTAACCAATTTGATAAAGATTATACAAGTGCAGTCACTCAAAACATATTTTCATATTAGTGTTGTTGTGAAAGAAAATACATACCAAACAAAACAAGAAAAAAAACCCAATATGCTTTGATATGTATTCAGATTCTATCAGTTCTTTTTTTTACATTCTTTTTCAATTACTGAAAATTACACTATAAGAAAAGAAAAATAAACATACTATAAATTTAAATATTGAAATTAAATACAAAATAAGAAAAGAAAAAAAAGCATGTCATGTGCACAGCACAACCTAAGAGAGGATTCAAAATATATAGCAATAAATTTCCATATCAAGAAAGCCTATAAATAAGTACTATGCATTGTGTGGAGAGCTATCCATCTTTTCTTTGCTTCCTTGTCAGCTTTCTTTTGTTCTCTGCTGTACACCTTGTTCCTTTTCCCCCCTTTCCTTCCCCCTCCCAAGGCTACAATTGAGTATGGATATATTTATATAAAATATAGATATATAGATACACATATACATGTATACACATACATACATACATATTTAGACATATACTTTCCCTAACAAATTCTACTTCTGATCTTTGTTTTTATGTTTGTGCATATCTCTTATTTCCTATCCCTCCTGACTCCTCTACTTTACTTCTACTGGCTACCTTGCCCTCCTATTACTTAATCTACTCCACCTCCAATGATCCCTCCCTTATCCTCCCATTCGTATTAATCTGAGCACTCTTCTGTAGGCCCCTTTGACCTGCTCCCTTTCCTTCAACTCTAAAGACTCTTCCCTTATCCTCCCAAATATCCCCCCTTGTCCTCATCTTCCCATGAATCTCAGCACCCTTCTATACTCCCCCTCCTTTAACCTATTCCCTCCCCCTCCCCTTAGAGATTCCTCCCTTATCCTCTCCCCCTCCCTATCCCATTAGTGATTTATTCCTTTCTGAATTTAGAAGACTTATATACTCACATATATATGCATATATATACACACACATTTAAGTATATATACACATGCATACACACACACACACACACACACATATATATATATATATATATATATGTAGTTTCCCTCTTAAACCCATTCCTGATGAAAGTAGGTTTCCAGAAATAACAGCTCTACTACCCCATCTAATTCATCTGTGTTGGTTCTTCCTCTCACACCTCATTTGTATAAAATAATTATTCTTTTTAGCTGTTCCTAATTGGTTTTACTTTTTAAAGTCATATCATAGTTTACCTCAATCTTTCTTATGACCTAATCAATTACTAATATCAATCTGAGACATTTTACATACATAAAAGATAAACAGTCTGTCCTTATTTCTCTTGGCTCTTGTATGTCAAATCTTCTATTAATTTCAGTTTTTTTTAAACAAAATCCTGAAAGTCTGGCTGTCCATTAAATGTCCATTTTTTTTCCAGTCAGGATTATGCTTATCTTTGCTGGGTATATTATTTTTACTAGAACCCCAGTTCTTTTGCTCTTTGATATAAAGTGTTCCAAGACTTGTAGTCTTTTAGTGTCACTACTGCTAGCTCTTGTGTGATTCTAATGGTGGCACCACCATATTTAAATTATTTTTTCCTGTTGCTCATAATATTTTATCCTTGAGCTGGGGGTTTCAGAATTTGACTATAATATTCCTATGAGTTTTCCTCTTAGGATTTCTTTCAGGTGGTGATTGGTGGTTTTTTTTTTTCTATTTTTACTTTCCTCTCTTGTTCCAATGTTTCAGAACAATTAAAAAATATTTCTTGTATTGTATCAAGATTCTTTTTTTGATCATAGTGTTCAGATAGTCTGATTATTCTTATGTTTTCTCTTCTTGATATGCTCTCCAGATCAGTTGTTTTTCTTATTTTTTCATTCTTTAAATTTTGTTTTATTATTTCTTGATCTCTTACAATTTCACTGGCTTCCCCTTGCCCAATTCTGATTTTAGGGGAGTTGTTTTCTTCCTTAAGATTCTAGATCTCCTTCTCCAATTGTTTGACTTTATTTTTATAATCTTGTTTTTCTTGGATTTTTTTTTTTAGTTTTTCCTCAATCTCTCTCATTTGATTTTTAGAGTTTTTTTAAGTTCTTCTATGAATTCTTTTTGAGCAGGTGACCATTTGATGTTACTCTTTGGGGTAGTAGAGGGTTTCTTTGCTTCAGTATCCTCCTCTGAAGATGAACCCAGCTCTTCTCTATCCCCATAGTGTCTCTCTATGTTGAATTCTTTCTCCTTTGCCTGTGCATTTTTTTTTTATTTGTAGTGGCTTAGTTTTTATAATCACCTCTAGTCCTGGTGTATTGGTGATGGTACTGCTGGCCTCAGATCTTCCTTCAGTTCTCCCCTCCAGCCTGGAACTAGAACCAGGACCTCCAGCTTCAGCCACAGTCAGTGGTGTCCAGACTCCATTGCTTCTGTACTCACCCTGGTGTGTGCTGGTTCCTTCTTGCTTTAGGGGAATTGGTCTATAATTCTCTTTCTCTGTTTTGGCTCTTCTCAGTTTAAGTATCAGCACCATATTTGTATCATAAAAAGAATTTGGTAGGACTCTTTCTTCACCTGTTTCCTCAAATAGTTTATATGGTATCAGAATTAGTTGTTTTTTATATGTTTGATACAATTCACTTGTAAATCCATCTGGTCCTAGAGATTTTTATTTTAGGGAGTTCATTGGCAGCCTTTTCAATTTGTTTTTCTGAAATGGGGTTATTTAAGAATTTTATTTTTTCTGTTAATCTGGGCAATTTATATTTTTGTAAATACTAATCCATTTCACTAAGATTGTCAAATTTATTGGCATACAGTTGGGCAAAATAGCTCCTAATTACTATTTTGATTTACTCTTCATTGGTGGTGAATTCACCCTTTTCATTTTTGATGCTAGTAATTTGATTTTCTTCTTTTTTTAAATTAAATTATCCAAAGCTTCATCTATTTTATTGGTTTTTCATAAAACCAATTCATAGTTTTTTTATTTGTTCAATAGTTTTCTTAATTTCAATTTCATTAATCTCTCTTTTGATTTTCAGAATTTATAATTGGGGATTTTTAATTTGTTCTTTTTCTAGTTTTTTAGCTGTAGGTCCAAATTCATACATCTCTCCTTTCTCTATTTTATTCAGGTAAGCAATAAAAATTTTCCTAAAAACCACTTTCACAGCATCCTTTAAGTTTTGATATGTTGTCTCATTATTGTTATTTTCTTGGATAAAGTTATTGATTGTTTCTATGATTTGTTGTTTGACCTACTCATTCTTTAGGATTAGATTGTTTAGTTTCCAATGAATTTTAAATCTGTCTTTCCATGACCCTTTATTACATGTAATTTTTATTGCATCATGGTCTGTAAAGGATATGTTTAACATTTCTGCCTTTCTGCATTGGATTGTGAGGTTTTTATGCACTAATTCATGGTTAATTTTTGTGTAGGTGCCACATAGTGCTGAGAAAAAGGTATATTCCATTCTATTCTCATTCAATTTTCTCCAGAGGTCTACCATATCTAATTTTTCTAAAATTTTATTCATCTTCTTAACTTTTTTCTTGTTTATTTTGTGGTTAGATTTATGTAGTTCTGAGAGAGGTAGGTCCCCCACTAGTATAGCTTTGTTATCTATTTCTACCCATAATCTATTTCCCCAAAAACCTATAAGATATTTCTACCTTAATTTCTCCTCTAAGAATTTGGATGCTGTAACACTTGGTGCATATATATTTAGTAATGATATTACTTCATTTTTTATGTTACCTTTTAGCAGGGTGTAGTTTCCTTCCTTATCTCTTTTAAATAGATGTATTTTTTGCTTTTGCTTCTTCTGAGGTCAGGATTGCTACCCCTGCTTTTTTGTTTTTTTTACTTCAACTGGAGCATAATATATTCTGCTCTGGCCTTTTACCTTTACTCTAAGTGTATTCCTCTGCTTCAAATGAGTTTCTTGTAAACAACATATTGCAGGTTTATCTGCTTCCATTTTATGGAAGAGTTCATCCTATTCCCATTTGCAGCTATGATTACTATCTGTGTCTTTCTTTCCATTCTATTTCCCCCACCCCTTTTATGCTTTTCTCTCTCCTTTCCCTCCTTACCAGAATTTTGCTTTGGACCTCTGCCTCTCTCAGTCTGCCCTCACTTCTATTAGCTCCCTCCCTTTTCTTCCCCTTTACCCTTTCTACTTCTTTCCTTCCTTCTATTCACCCCTCCCTTTTCCTTTCCCCCTCCTACTTCCTATAGGGTAAGTATGTTATTAGCTTTTTGAGTCAAATCTGATGAGAGTATTGTTCGAATAATGCTCATCTCCTTCCTTTTTTCCCCTCTAATTTAATAGGTTTTTCTACCTTTTCATGGAATATAATTTACCCTTATCTGCCTACTCTTTTCTGTTCTCTTAGTACATCCTTTTTCACCACTTAATTAGATTTTTTATCATCACATCAAAGTCAACTTATACCCAAGCCCTCTGTCTATGTATACCCCTTTTAAATGTTATGATAACTATGCAGTTATCAAGAGTTCCTAGTGTCAACTTCTCTTGTAGGGATGTAAACAGTTTGCCTTTATTAATAACATGCTGTTGTTTTTATTCTTTCCTGTCTACCTTTTTATACTTCTCATGAATCTTGTATTTTAAGATCAAATGCTTTTCTGAGCTGATGTCTACTGGTTTCCCTGCCTGTACTGAGTCACTAAGGGAGTTCCTGGTGTTGGTGCTTGCCTGTTCCACCACTCTGAGGCTCAGGATCTCCCCCTGGTATGCTGAGGTGGGGCTTGCTTCTGTCTTGCATGGACATTCCCATCCTGTACTGCTCCCCCTCCCCCAGAGTGAGAGGAGCCTTTCCTGTTAATCCCCCAAGCTTCCTGAGCTATAAGACTGGTGGACCATGTTTTTCTGCTGATTCAGCTGTTTCAGGGTTTTTCCTGGGTTGATCTTTTCTGGAATTTCAGAGGTCCATAAGGGAGGATGAGAACAACTTACTTCTTACTCAACCATCTTAGGTCCCAGAAGCAGAACTCCTTGGACCTTTATTAAATGTAATTTTTATTGCATTATGATCTGAAAAGGATGCATTTACTATTTCTCATTTTCTGCACTTGTTTGTGAGGTTTTAATGTCTTAATATATGGTCAATTTTTGTGAAAATGCCATGTACAGCTGAGAAAATGGTATTCCGTTCTCTTCCTATTCAATTTTCTCCAGAGGTCCATGACATGTACCTTTTCTAAAATTCTATTCATCTCACTAACTTCTTTCTTATTTATTTTTTGGATTAGATTTATCTGGGAGCTAAGATGGTGCAATAAGCAGTAAATCACTGTAACTCTCCCCTATTCACCTTCAAATAAACATAAAATATTGCCCCCAAACAAATCCTAGAACAGCAGAACCAATGAAAAGACAGGGCAAAACAATCTTTGAGCCTCCCAAACTGGGAAGATTGGCAGGAAAGGTGTGTCTCACTCAGGTAAAAGGGGAGTGCGTTCCAGGATATAAAGCATCCCAGCAAGCCAGGAGCAAGTTCCACTTCAACAAACCAGTTTCTGAGATTCAGATTCTGAGACCCAGTGCAGTGGAGCAGGGAAAGACCAAAACTGGGACCCCTCCACCCCTATGTGCTTCTGCATAGCCAGGGGAAATGGCCAGACTCCAGCTCTGAGAAACTCCATGTGCTTCAGCATACCATGGGCAAATAGGCATGTGCTTCAGTGCAGTGCCTAAGCAAACAAGCAGCCATCAGCACTGTCCTCCTCCACATGTGCATCAGCATAACCCTTGGCAAACAGACGGCCACCAGTGGCCAAACCACCACATGCTTCAATGTATTCCTGAAGAAACACAGAAATAGCCCAAACACCAGACCTAGGATCCCATTCAGCACCAGGTAAATTGTTGGATCCCTAAAGCCTCCAGCAGTGCCAGCTAACCTGCACTGACCCCCTCAGCATAGCATCAGACACGAGGGTCCCTTGTGAGCCTCATGGTAACATCAGTACAGCACTAGGTAAACAGCCAGAGCTTACAGTCCCTAGCACAAGAAGCCCAAGGCAATGCTCCTTCTACCTTGGGAGAAGAGCTAAAAGTTAAAAGAAAGAAAAAATAACAAAAAAGGTGAGCAAAAACCAATGAAAAAAGAATCTGGCCATAGAAAGTTATGATGACAGGGAAGATCAAGACACAAACACAGAAGAGGACAACAATGACAAAACACCTCTGGGCAAAATCCTAAAGAAAAATGGAAAGTGATCTCAAGCCCAGAAAGAACTCATGGAAGAGCTCAAAAAGGAGTTTAAAACTCATATAAGAGAGGGAGAAGAGAAAGAAATGAGGGGAAATAAATGTGATGTAAGAGAATTATAAAAGAAGAATCAACAGCTTGGAAAAAGATAACAACTGCTGAAAAAGTAGAATTGGCCAAATGGAAAAAGAGATGCAAAAATCCACTAAAGAAAACAACTCCTTAAAGAGTACAAACCCCAAATAGAAAAAAAAAAGTACAACAGTTAATTGAGGAAAACAACTCCTTGAAACTTAGAATTGGGCAAATGGAAGCTAGTGATTCTATGAGACCTCAAGAATCAATAAAAAAATTCAAAAGAATGAAAAAAATAGAAGAAAATTTAAAATACCTCAAGGGAAAGACAACTGACCCAGAAAATAGATCTAGGAGAGACAATGTCAGAATAATTAGGAGGTGGAGCCAAGATGGTAGAGTAAAAGCAGTAACTTACTTGAGCTCTCCCCCAAACACTGCCAAATACCTATAAAATGACTGTAAACAAATTCTAGAGCAGCAGAACCCATGAAAAGACAAGAGTGAAATAAATTTCCTGCCCAAGACAACTTGGATGGTTGATGGGAAAGGTCTGTTACACCAGGCTGAGTGAGGAGTGCAGTTCACTGTGGGCTGCGCAGGCAAAGACAGGACCCAGTGAACCTGGAGCAGGCCTCAGCAGACTGAATCACTGGCAGCTGAGGCAGTTCTTAGACTTTTCAACCCACAAATCCCAAAAAACAACTTGGAAGATCAGTAGGAAAGATCTGTAGGACCTGGGTGAGAGAGAAGCATGGTCTGGCCCAAGCCCTGGTGCAACCTCAGGGTGGTGGAAGTGGTGGTGGCTGCTTCCAGAGCTCTTGGCCCACGGACAGTGGGAGGATGGAGTGGCTGATCAGAGGGGGATTGCAGGGAATTGCTCACACTGAGGCAGGATTCTCTTGCTTTGCCTATGCTTGGATCTGGGATGCACTCTTGGGGTCCAGTCCTGGGGTAAGGAGGAATGCTGACATGGCAGAACTTGTGGCAGTGGAGAGAGAATGCTCCTCACATTTCCAAGGCATAAAAGAGTGCTTGTGGTCACTCCTGAGGTCACAGGAAAGAAGCAAACACCTCTCCTTTGATCATACCATCTTAGAAGAACTGAAAATTCACAGTTACCGAGAAGTATCTCTGAAAACAGATGAACAAAATCCTTGAAGTTTGGGACAGTACACCCTCCACACTGGAAGCAGAGCCCTACCCTAACAAATATTTAAAAAGTCAAGTAAATGGCTGGGAAGTAAATGAGCAAACAGCATAAAAAAAACTCAGACTGTAGAATCTTACATTGATAACAAGGAAGACCAAAACATACACTCCAAAGGAGATAACAAAGTCAAAGCAACTACACCCAAAACCTCCAAGAAAAATTTGAATTGGTCTCAGGCCATGGAAGGGCTCAAAAAGGATTTTGAAAATCAAAGAAGTATAAGAAAAAATGGGAAGAGAAATGAGAATGATGCAAGAAAATCATGAAAAATGAGTCAACAGTTTGCTAAAGGAGACCCCAAAAAATAATGAAGAAAATAACACCTTAAAAAATAGACTCATCCAAATGGCAAAAGAGGTCCAAAAAGCCAATGAGGGGAAGAATGCCTTCAAAAGCAGAATTGGCCAAATGGAAAAGGAATTCCAAAAGATCACTGAAGAAAGTAATTCCTTAAAAATTAGAATGGAGCAAATGGAAGCTAATGAATCTATGAGACATCAAGAAATTATAAAACAAAATCAAAAGAATAAAAAAAAATAGGAGACAATGTGAAATATCTCATTGGAAAACCAACTGACCTGGAAAATAGATCCAGGAGAGATGATCTAAAAATTGTTGGGCTACCTGAAAGCTATGATCTAAAAAAGAGCCTAAACATCATATTTCAAGAAATTATCAAGGAAAACTGCCATGATATTCTAAAACCAGAGGATAAAATAGAAATGGAAAGAATCCACCAATCATGTCCTGAAAGAAATCCCAAAAGGAAAACTCCCAGGAATATTATAGCCAAATTCCTGAGTTCCCAGGTCAAGGAGAAAATATTGTAAGCAGCCAGAAAGAAAAAAATTCAAGTATTGTGGAAACACAATCAGGACAATACAAGATTAGGAGCTTTTACATTAAGGGACCAGAGGGCTTGGAATATGATATTCCAAAGGTCAAAGGAGCTAGGATTAAAACCAAGAATCATCTACTCAGCAAAACTGAGTATAATTCTTCATGGTAAAGAATGAACATTCAATGAAATAGAGGACTGTCAAGCATTCTTGATGAAAAGACCAGAGCTGAATAGAAAATTTGTCTTTCAAATACAAGACTCAAGAAAAGCATGAAAAGGTAAACAAGAAAGAGAAATCATAAGGGACTTATTAAAGTTAAACTGTTTACATTCCTACCTGGAAAGATAGTATTTGTAATTCATGAGACTTTTCTCAGTATTAGGGTATTTGGAGGGAATATCTATCTATCTATCTATCTGTCTGTCTATCTATCTATCTATATATCTATCTATCTATCTATCCATCTATCTATCTATCCATGTGTGTGTACATACATATATGTATATATACAATATGAAAGGATGATATCTAAAAATAAGATTAAGGGGTGAGAGAGAATTGTACTGGGAGAAGGAGAAAGGGTGAGGTAGAATGGGGTAAATTATCTCACATAAATGAAAGAAGAAAAAGCTTTTAATAGTGGAGGGAAAGAGGGGGGAGATGAGAGGGAATGAGTGAATCTTACTCTCATCAGATTTGTCTTAAGGAGGGAATAACATACACACTCAATTTGGTATAGAAATCTGTCTTACCTACAGGAAAGTTGGGGGGGGGAGGGATAAGAGAGGGAGGGGTGATAGAAGGGAGGGAAAATTGGAAGAGGAGATAATCAGAAGCAAACAATTTTAAGGAGGGACAGGGTTACAGGAGAGAATAGAATAAATAAAGGGTGGGGTAGAAGGGAGGGAAATATAGTCTTTTACAGCATGTCTATTATGGAAATGTTTTGCATGACTACACATGTATAATCTATATGGAATTGCTAGCCTTCTCAATGAAGGTGGATGGAAGGGGAGGAAATGAGAGA
The DNA here is from genome assembly GCF_900497805.2 of Vombatus ursinus. NCBI lineage: Eukaryota > Metazoa > Chordata > Mammalia > Diprotodontia > Vombatidae > Vombatus > Vombatus ursinus. Next base: position 16,452,098 of record NW_020954592.1, read on the forward strand.
ATTTGGAACTCAAAGTTTTAAAAATGAATGTTAAAATTGTTTTTACATGTAACTGGAAAATATGATACATAGGTAATGGGGTATAGAAATCTATCTTACCCTGCAGGAACATAGAAGGGCAGGGGATAAGAAAAGGGGGAGGGTGATATAGGGGAGGGGAGATTGTGGGAAGAAAATTTGGAACTCAAAATATTGTGGAAGTGAATGTTGAAAACTAGATGTAAATTAATTAATAAAAAAGGGAATAATTAGACTATGTGAAAGTCATAGTGAAAAGGAGGACCTGGATAGCATCTTTCAAGAAATTATCAAGAAAACTTTTTCCTGATGTCCTGGAACCAGAGGACAAAATAGTCATTGAAAGGCTCCACTGATCACCTCAGGGAAGAGATCCCAAAGTAAAACTCCAAGGAATATGATAGCTAAATTCCAGAACTATCAGGTCAAGGAAGAAATACTGCAAGTTGCTATAAAGAAATAATTCAAATATTGGAGAACCACAATCAGGATTACACAACACTTAGTAGCTTCAACATTAAAGGATAAGAGGTCATGGAACATGATATTACAGAATACAAAGGAACTAGGACTACAATCAAGAATCACTTACCCAGCAAAATTAAGCATAAAACTTCAAAGGAAAAAATGGTCATTCAATGAAATAGAAGAATTTCAAGCTTTCATAGGAAGACCAGAATTAAACAAAAAATCTGATCTCCAATATCAAGACCCAGGAGAAGCATAAACAGGTAAAAAAAGGAAAATAAAACATAAGGAATACAATACAGCTAAACTGTTTACATCTTTATATAGGATGATGATACTTGCAATACTTAAAAATTTTATCACTTAATAGTACAGCTAGAGAGAATATGCATACACAGAGGGTACAGCTATAAGGTGAATTGGAGGGAATTACATAAAAATAATGAAGGGATGAAAAAGAGGATTACACTCAGTGCAGAAGGAAGGGAGAGGTAGAATGGAGTAAATTATTTCATATGAAGAGGCATGAAAAACCTTTGACAGTGGAGGGGAAAATGGAAGGGTGGACAATGGGCATTACTCGAACCTTACTCTCATCAGTATTGGTTCAGAGAGGGAATAGTATACACAACCAATTAAATATAGAAATCTATCTTACCCAACAGGGAAGAAGGAGGGGAGAAGATTAAGTAAAAGGGGGGAGGGGATTGAGTAAAGAGGGAGACTTGACAGAATGGAAGGCAGATTGAGAAAAGTGGTAGACAGAATCAAAATGCTGGTAAGGAGTGAAAGGGTGAAAGGAGAGAGAAAACAAACAGTAGGAAAAAAAGTGAAGGGAAATACACAGTTAAAAATCTTAACTGTGAATGTGAGTGGGATGAACTGTCCCATAAAATGGAGGCGGACAGCAGAGTGAATCAAAAACCACAATCCTACAATATGTTGTTTACAAGAAACACACTTGTCCTTAGTGTCATCAAAATTTGCTCAAAAAGGGAAAAATATACACACTCAGTTGGATTTAGAAATCTGTCTTATTCTACAAAAAAGTAAAAAGGGAAGTGAATAATAGACAGGTGAGGGAGGGACTGATTAAAGGGAAGGTGTTTTGGGGATGGTGATAATCAGAAGTAAAATACTTGTGAGGAGGGAAAGGGTTGGGGTTGAGAGAGAGGGAATAAAGAAGTGAAAAATAGTATGGTGGAAAACTAGAGTTAGTTATCATAGCTATAAATGTGGATGGAATGAACTCTCCCATAAAATGCAAGCAGATAGTGGAGTAGATAAAAGAATCCTACAGTATGTTTTCAAGAAATGTATTTGGCCCTTCTACTGTGGGGTTGGTCGACATGAACAGTGTGGAAGAGGCCTGTAGTTTTTAGAGGAGGGTTCCCTTAAGTTTCTTTACAAAAAGGTCATATAGTCCTTTATTATTTGCTTTCAGTTGATGGATGACACCTAGCTGACGTGGCATCTTACAGTACCAAACATGGCATAAGGAACAATTCTTCAGATGATCAGGATGTTACTTGGTCTGCTGTACTTATAATGTGGTTTATTGATACCTTTACTTCTGAGTTAGGATGGTTACATTACCTGAATACTGAATTCACACTGCTATATATTAGATAAAGTTTTGTTTTTTTTTCCAGGAAGCACACCTCTGATGCCCTGGGAGTGACTCCAGTATTTAAATGGCAACCATTTTGTTTGGATAAAGACTGAATAATGGTCAAAAGTGTGGAGCTAGCCAAAAAGGGATCAGTCTTTAAGAGACAACTGCCTGATTTTAAGAAGAAGATTCAGATGGAATAAAAAAAACTCAGAAAGTTCTTGAAGGCTTCTAAAAAACCATTTTGAACTCCCAAAGTTTGGAAGTAAGCACACAAATTAAGGTGACCCCTGGTTTCCTTTAAATCTTGTCAATTTACATATGAAGGTACAAAAATATGCAGAAATCTGATTTTCCTGATTCTCATGCTGTTTCATGAATGGTAAAAGTGACTACTAAAAAAATGCTCTGATGGAAAAGGCGCCTCTCACAGCTGAGCTGTAGATTATCCAGAGTGGGTGTGTGGAAGATGGTTGTTTACAAGACCTCTTGAATACCATGACACTTGCACAAGGTTAATTGGGATGAAGGGAATAGTTTGTTTAATTTGCCTTATTTGTCCATCATGTTCTGTAACATTCAAAATCACAGAGATGGAATAAAAAAACTGCACTTTGGAAAAAAAGAAACACATTTGAAGCAAAGAGATACAAACAGTGTAAAGGTAAGGGGCTAGACCAGAATCTATTATGCTTCAGCTGGAGCAAAGAAAGCAGGGGTAGCAATCATGAACTCAGAGAAAGCAAAGGCAAAAATAGATCTAATTAAAAGAGATAAAGAAGGAAACTATATCTTGCTGAAAGGTAACATAGACAATGAAGTCATATCAATACTAAACATATATGCACCAAATGTTATAGTATCTAAATTTTTGAAGAAGTTGAATAAGTTACAGGAGAAATGGATACTAAAATTATACTAGTGGGGGACCTCAACTTTCTTCTCTCACAACTAGATAAATCCAAACAAAAAATAAAGAAGAAAGAAGTTAAGAATGTGAACAAAAGTCTGGAAAAGTTAGATATGATATATCTCTGGAGAAAATTGAATGGAAATAGAAACATTTTTCTCAGCAGTACATGGCACTTGGACAAAAATTAACCATATATTAGGACATAAAAACCTTACAACCAAAAGTAGAAAAGCAGAAGTAGTAAACACATGCTTTTAAGATAACAATGCAATAAAATTATGTTTCATAATAGACAATGGAAAAAGAGATTAAAAAATAATTGCAAATTAGAAAATCTGATCCTAAAAGACAAGTGGGTCAAAGAACAAATCACAGACATAATTAATAATTTCATTAAAGAAAATGACAACAATGTGACAACATAACAAAATTTGTGGGATGCAGCAAAAGTGTTACAGAAAAATTTGTAGTTCTAACTGCTTACATAAAAAAGAGAGAAAAAGCAGATCAATAAATTGGGCATGCAATTAAAAAAAACTAGTAAAGGAACAAAGTAAAAATCTCCAATTAAATATCAAATTGGAAATCCTGAAAATCAAAGTAAAGACAACAAAAAATGAAAGTAAGCAAACCATTAAACTAATAACTAAACCTAGAAGCTGGTTTTATGAAAAAAAAAACCAATAAAATAGATAAACCATTAGTTAATTTGTTTAAAAAAGGAAAGAAGAAAATGAAATTATTAGTATAAAAAATTAAAAGAATGACTTCACTACCAATAAAGAGGAAATTAAGACAATTATTAGGAGCTATTTTGCCCAATTGTATGCCAATAAATTTGACAACATAAATTAAATGGATGAATATCTACAAAAACATAAATTAGCCAGATTAACAGAAGAAGAAATAAAATACTTAAATAGCCCAATCTTAGAAAAAGAATTTGAACAATTAATCAACTTCCTAAGAAAAAAATCCCCAGAACCACCTGAATTCAACAGTGAATTCTACCAAACATTTAAAGAACAACCAGTCCCAATCACATATTAATTATTTGGAAAAATAAGCAAAGAAGGAGTTTCACTAAATTCCTTTTATGACACAAATATAGTTCTGATACCCAAATTAGGAAGAGCCAAAACAAATAAAGAAAATTATGATCATTTTCCCTAATGAATATTGATGCAAAAATTTTAAATAAAATACTAACAAAGTGATTACAGCAATATGTCACAGGGATCATATATGATGACCAGGTGGGATTTATTCCAGGAATACAGGACTGGTTCAATATTAGGAGAACTATCAGTATAATTGACCATATCAGTAACAAAACCAACAGAAATCATATGATTATCTCAGTAGATGCAGAAAAAACATTTGACAAAATACAGTACCCGTTCCTACTAAAAACACTAGAGATCACATGAATAAATGAAGCATTATTTATAATGGAGATAAGTTAGAAGTCTTTCCAATACAGTCAGGGGTGAAGCAAAGATTCTCAATATCACCTCTGTTATTTAATGTACTAGAAATGTTAGCAATAGCAATTAGGGAAAAAAAAAGAAATTATAGGAATTAGAATAGACAATAAAGAAGCAAAATTATCCCTCTTTGCAGATGATATGTTATACTTAGAAAATCCAAGAGAATTAACTAAAAATCTATTTGAAGTTAATAACTTTAGCAAAGTGCAAGATATAAAATAAACCCACATAAATCATCAGCATGTTTGTATTCTACTCACAAAGTCCAGCAGCAAGAGATAGAAAGGGAAATTCCATTTAAAATAACTGTAGAGAATATAAAATACTTGGAAGTCTATCTGCCAAGACAAACCCAGGAACCGTATGAACATACTTTTCATAAAAGTCAGATCTAAACAATTGGAAAAATAATTAGTTTGTGGGTTTTCTGAGCCAATATAATAAAAACAACACACCTACCTAAATTAATCTATTTATTCAGTGCCATACCAATCAAACTATCAAAAATTATTTTACAGAACTAAAAAAAATAATAAAAAATTAATCTGGAAGAACAAAATCTTAAGGTTATTAAAGGAATCAATAAAAAAAAGTGAAAGAAAGTAGTCTAGCCATACCAGATCTCAAGCTGTATTATAAACTGCTAATTATCAAAACAAACCTTTACTGGCTAAGAAATAGAGTGTTGGGTCAGTGGAATAGATTAAGCACAAATTACATTTTAGTAATATACCATGGTAATCTAGTATATGATAAACTCAAAGATCCAAACTTTTGGAAGAAAAACCTAACTATTTGACAAAAACTTCCAGGAAAACTGGAAACCAGTATGACAGAATTAGGTATGGACCAACATCTTATACTGTATACCAAAGTAAGGTCAAAATGGATACATGATTTACATATAAAGAGTGATACCACAAACAAATTTAGAGAACATGGAATAGTTTATCTGTAAGATTTTTGGATAAAGAAATAATTTAGGATCAAAGAAGATATTAAGAACATTACAAAATGTAAAAGATATAATTTGATTATATAAAATTAAAAAGGTCTTGCACAAACAAAAGCAATGCAAACAAAATTATAAGGAAAGAAAACTGGGGAACATTTTTACAAGTATCTGATAAAGGCCTCATTTCTCAAATATACCGAGAACGCAATCAAATTTATAAAAATACAAGTCATTCTCCAATTGATAAATAACCCAAGGACATGAACAAGCAGTTTACAAAGAAATCAAAGCTATATTCATATGAAAAATGCTCTAAATCACTATTTATCCAAGAAATGCAAATTAAAACAACTCTGAGGCTCCACTTCATACCTAACAGAGTGGTTAATATGACAAAAAAGGAAAATGTTGGAAGTTAGAGGGGATGTGGGGAAACTCAGACACTAATGCACTGTTGGTGGAGTTGTGAACTTTTCCAACCATTCTGGAGAGCAATTTGGAATTATATGCAAAGAGTTATAATACGTGTATCCTTTGATCCAGCAATATCACTACCAGATCTGTATCCCAAAGACATCCAAAAAAGAAGGAAGGACATATTTCTACAAAAAAAATTTATAACAGCTCTTTTTTTGTGGTGGCAAAGAATTGGAAATCAAAGGCATGCCCATCAATTGGTGAATGGCTAGACAGGCTGTGGTATGCATATGATTGTAATGAAATATTGTCATGCTGTAAGAAATTATAAGTAGGATGATTTCAGAAAAACCTGCAAAGACTTACATGAACTGATGCTGAATGAAGTGAACAGAACCAGGAGAACATTGTACACATAAACAGCAATATTTTTTGATAAAGAACTGTGAATGACTTAGGAGTTCTCAGCAATATAATCATTCAGTATAACCTCAAAGGACAAATGATGAAGCATACTGTCTGCCTCCAGAGAAAGAACTGATATTGATTGAATACAGGTTGTAGCATGCTTTTTTTCACTTTTTTAATTTCATTTTTTTCTTTTATTCTAGTCTTGCACAAAATGATTAATATGAAAATGTTTTATATAATTGCACAAGTATAAACTATATCTGCTTACAATCTAAAGGACAGGGGAGGGCTAAGATATGGGAGCAAAAGAATTTGGAACAAAAAACCTTAAATAAAAATGTTTAAAAAATGAAAAAAAGAAAGAAACACACTTGAAGCAGGGAGACATACACACAGAATAATGGTAAGGGGCTAGAGCAGAATCTGTTATGATTCAGCTAAAGTAAAAATAGCTGAGGTAGCAACCCTGATCTCAGACAAAGTAAAATCATAAATGGACCTAATTAAAAGAGATAAGGAAGGAAACTACATCTTGATAAAAGGTACCATAGACAATGAAACAATATCAATGTTAAACATGTATGCACCAAGTGGTATAGCATCCACATTATTAAAGGAAAAGTTAAGTGAGTTAGAGGAAGAAATAGACAGCAAAACTATACTAGTGGGGGTCCTTAATTGTCTGCTCTCTGAACTCAATAAATTCAACCAAAAAATAAAAAAGAAAGAAATTAAAGAGGTAAATAGAATATTAGGAAAGTTCACTAAGACAGACCTTTGGAGAAAACTTAATGGGAACACAAAGGAAGATACCATTTTCTCAGAAGCCCATGGCCCCTACACAAAAATTGACCATGTATTATATTATAAAATCTCAAAATCAAATGTAGAAAGGCAGAGATATTAAATGTGTTCTTTTTTGATCATAATACAATAAAAATGCATTCAACAAAGGGCAGTGTAAAGATAGGTTAAAATTAATCGGAAACTAAATAAAGTAATCCTAAAGAACATGTGGGCCAAAGAACAAATCATAGAAAGTAATGAAAATTATTTCATTAAATAGAATGACAACAATGAGACAACATACCAAAATTTATGGGATGCAGTCAAAGCAGTACTTAGGGGAAAATGTATTTATTTAAATTCTTACATTAACAAAATAGAAAAAGAACAGAACAATGAATTGAGCATGGAACTTAAAAAAAAACTAGAAAAAGAGCAAATTAAAAATCCTCAATTGAGCACTATATTGGAAATCCTGAAAATTGAAAGTAAGAGTAATAAGATTGAAGTAAAAAAAAAACTATTGAGCTAATAAACAAATCTAGGAGCTGGTTTATGAAAACGGCAAGGATGCTAATTATCACCATTATTATTCAATATAGTACTAGAGATGTTAGCTATAACAATAACAGAAGAAAAAAATTGAAGGAATTAGAATAGGAGATAAGGAAAGAATACATTTAGAGAGTCTTAGAGCATCAACTAAAAAACTACTCGAAATAATTAACAACTTTGGCAAAGTTGCAGGATATAAGATAAATCCATGTAAATCATCAGCATTTCTTTATATGACCAACAAAATCTAGCAGCAAGAGATAGAAAGAAAGAGAAATTACATTTAAAATAACTGTAAATGATATAAAATACTTGTGAGTCTACCTGCCAAGACAAACCGAGGAACTATATGAACACAATTACAAAACACTTTTCACACAAATAAAGTGAGCTATAAACAACTGGAAAAACAGCAATTGCTCATGGCAGGCCAAGCCAATGTAATAAAAGTGACTATTCTAACTAAACTAATTCACTTATTCATTGTCATTCCAATCAAGCTACCAAAATTATTTGATAATGCTAGAAAAATAACAACCAAATTCATCAAAAGAACAAAAGGTCAAGAATTTAAGAGAATTAATTTAAAAAAATAAAAGAATGTGATTTAGCCATTCCAGATCTTAAATTGTGTTATAAAGCAGTAATCATCAAAACTATCTGGTACTAGCTATGAAATAGAGTGAGGAATCAGTGGAATAGATTATGTACATAAGATACAGTAGTCAATGACTATAGTAACCTTGTATTTGGTAGACCCAAAGACCCTACCCTTTGGAAGAGCTCACTATTTGACAAGAACTGCTAGGGCAACTGGAAAACAATAGGACATAGACTAGGTATAGATGAACATCTCACATTGTATATCAACATATGGTCAAAAAATGAGTATTTTTTAGACACAAAAAGTGACACCATCAGCAAATTAGAAGAGCAGGGAATAAAAGCATAAAGATTGGAAACAGTCTTTGCAGCAAGTATCTCTGATAAAGGCCTCATCTCTTAAATATATAGAGAACTGAATCAAATTTATAGGAATACAAGCCATTCCCTAATTGATAACTGGTCAAAGGATATGAAGAGGCAGTTTTCAGATGAAGAAATCAAAGATATCTATAGGCCTTTGAAGAAGTGATTTAAATTTTGATTAGAGAGATGCAAATTAAAACAACTCTGAGATATTGCCTCTCACCCTATCAGATTGGCCAATATGATAGAAAAGGAAAATAGTAAATGTTGGAGAGGATGTGAGAAAATTGGGACACTAATGCACTGTTGGTGGAGTTTTGAATTGATCCAACCATTCTGGAGAGCAATTTGGAACTGTGCCCAAAGGACAAACAAACTGTACATATCCCTTGATCCAGCGATACTACTTAATAGTTCTATATGCCAAAGAGATCACAAAAAATGGAAAAGGACTTGCAGGTGCAAATATATTTATAGCAGCTCTTTTTGTGGTGGCAAAGAATTGGAAATTGAGGGGATTCCCACCAATTGGGGAATGGCTGAATAAATTGTGGTATATGAATGTAATGGAATACTTTTATGCAATAAGATTTCAGGAAAACCTGGAAAGACTTATACAAACTGATGCAAAGTCAAATGAGTAGAACCAGGAAAATATTGTACATGGTATCAGCAACATTGTTATGATCATCTGTAAATGACTCGGGTCTTCTCAGCAACACAATGATCCAGGAAAAGTATGAAGAGCTCACAAAGTAAAATGCTATCTACATCCAGATAAAGAACTGATGGACTCTGAATGAAGACAGAGGCATTTTCTCACTTACTTTATTATTTTTAGTGGTCTTTCCCCTTTTGATTTGTTTCTTGTTTTGGAACTATGACTAAAATGGAAATATGTTTTATATGTTAGCACATGTATAACCTATATCAAATTGCCCACCATTTTCAGATGAGGGGAGGGGAGGGAAGAAGCGAGAAAATTTTAAACTCAAAACCTTATAAAAATGGATGCTAAAAATTGTCTTATTATGTAATTGGAAAAATATTATTAAAGAGAAAAAAAGATTTATCTAGCTCTGAGAAGGAAAAGTTAGTATAGTATAATATAGATTTACTGGCTATTTCCTCCTATAACTTATTTAATTTTTCATTAGATACTATGCTATTTGGTGTATATATGTTTAATATTGATATTACTTCATTGTCTATGGTACCTTTTTAGCAAAATGTAGTTTCCCTGATGATCTCTTTTAATTGGGTCTATTTTTGGTTCTGCTGGGTTGTTGTCTGAAATCATAATTGCTTCCCCTGCTTTTTTTTTAGCTTTAATTATTTTATTTTTCCCCAGTTACATGTAAAAAACAATTTTTAATATTCATTTTAAAAACTTTGAGTTCCAACAGAGTCCTACCTCAGGCTTAGCAAAAAGATCCCTGTAATCTCCTTCTGACCCCCTTACTATATGTGGGCTGAAAGCTCTGGAAGCAGCCACTGCCGTGGCCTCTTCAACTGCCACTGCTGATTCAGTGGCTCTCAAAGCCTGCTTCTGTTTTGTTGTGGCAGGAGCTTTGCTGGTGCAGCCTGTGCTGTACTGTGCTCCACTTTCACCCTGGTCTGATAGACCTTTCCTATTGACATTCTAAGTTTTGTTTGGAGTCTGTGTATGGGCTGAAAGGTCTGGAAACTGCCACTGCTACCAGGGATTCAGTTGCCCCAAGGCGTACTCTGGGTTTGCTGGGTCTGGTTCTGTGCTGGTGTGGCCCTGCACTAGACTGTGCTCCTCTCTCATCCTATTACAGTAGACCTTTCCTGCTGACCTTCCAAGTTGTCTTGGATTGGAAATTTATTTCACTCCATCTTTTTGTGGGTTCTATCACTCTAGAATTTGTTTAGAGTAATTTTAAAAGGTATTTTTTTTTCTGACGAGGCAATTGGGGTTAAGTGACTTGTCCAGGGTCACACAGCTAGTGAGTATCATGTGTCTGAGGCTGGATTTGAACTCAGGTCCTCCTGACTCCAGGACCGGTGCTCTATCCACTGCTCCATCTCGCTACCCCCGATTTTAAAAGGTATTTTGAGGGGTTTGGGGGAGAGCTCAGGCAAGTCCCTGCCTTTACTTCACCATCTTGGCTCTGCCTTCCTGTCCTTTTTTTTTTTTTAACCTCAGCTGATGCATAAAACATTCTGCTCCAGCCCCTTATTTTCACTCTGTATTTGTTTTTCTGTCTCAAGTGTGTTTCTTGTAAACTATATATTGTTGTTGTTTTGTTTCTAATCCATTCTGCTATCTGCTTCTGTTTTATGGATGAGTTCATACCATTCACATTCAGTTATTTTTACTAATAACTAATTAACTATTACTACTGTTTCCCTCTCTCTTCCTCTCCCTCTCTCTCTCTCTCTCTCTCTCTCTCTCTCTCTCTCTCTCTCTCAAAGTCTGTTTTGATTCTTTGCACTGCTTTTCTTAATCTCCCCTCTTTTCTACCAGCCCCCACCCCCTTTTCTTATCCCCTTCTCCTTCTACTTCCCTGTTGGATGTTAGAGTTCTATACCCAAATGAATGTGTATGTTATTACCTCTTTGAATCAATTCTAGTGAGAATGAGGTTTAGTGTTGCCTGCCATCTCCTCCATTTCACCCTCCATTGTAAAAGTTCTTTCTTGCATGCTTCTTTCATGTGAGATAAATTTCCCCATTCTCTTCCCTTCCCACTTCCCCCAGTGCATCTCTCTTTCTTACCTCTTAATTCTATTTTTTAGGTCATCCCATTATAGTTAACTCACATCCATGCCGTTTGTCTATGTATACTCCTTCTAATTGTCAAATGTTAAAGTTCTTAGGAGTTGCATGTATTATCTTCCCATACAGGAATTTAAACAGTTTACTTTTTATTAAATCCCTTATGATTTCATGTTTATTAATTTATGCTTTTTTTTAAGTCTTGTGTTTGAATGTCAAATTTTCTAATCAGATCTGGTTTTTTCATCAGGAATGCTTGAAAATCCTCTATTTCAGTAAATATCCATTTTTCCCCTGAAAGATTATACTTGGTTTTGCTGGATAAGTTGTTCTTGGTTGTGATTCTAGCTTTTTTGCCTCCAGAAATATCATATATCAAGCCCTCTGCTTCTTTTAACATGGAAGCTGCTAAATCTTGTTTGATCCTGACTATGGCTCCATGATACTTGAATTGTTTCTTTCTAGCTGCTTGCACTATTTTCTCCTTGACCTAGGAGCTCTGGAATTTGGCTATAATATTCCTAGGCATTTTCATTTTGAGGTCTCTTTCAGATTGATGGATTCTTTCAATTTATATTTTACCATCTGCATCTACAATAATGGGGCTGTTTTCCTTGAAATATGATGTCTACTCTCTTTTTTGATCAAGATTTTCGGGTAGTCCAATCATTCTTAATTTATTTCTCCTTGATCTGTTTTTCAGGTCAGTTGTTTTCCCAATGTGATAGTTCACATTTTGTTCTATCTACCCCTTCAACATTATTGTATTGTTTCTTGATGTCTCATGGAGTCATTAGCTGTCACTTGCCGAATTATAATTTTTAAGGAATGATTTTCTTCAGTGAGCTTTTGTACCTCCTTTTCTATTTGGTCATTTTTGCTTTTTAAACAGTATTTTTTCCTTCAGAGAATTTTTGTGTTTCTTTTCCCATTTTGCCAATTCTACCTTTTAAGAAGTTTGTCTCTTCAGTGAATTTTTGTGTCTCTTTTACCATTTGACCAATTATGTTTTTTTTTCAGGTATTTTTTTTTTTAGTATTTTTGTGACTCTTTTACCAAGTTGTTAACTCTCTTCACAGTTTTCTTGTTTCACTCTCTTTTCTGAACTTATCTTCTACCTACCTTACAAGATTTTTAAAATCCTTTATGAGCTCTTGCAAGCATTCTTATCATGCTTGTGCCCAATTCACATTTTTTTTTTTTGGCTTTGTGGCTTTGCTTGCAGTTGTTTTGACAGTCTTCTTTTGACTTTGTGTCTTGATCTTCCCTTTCACCATAGTAGCTTTTTATAGTCAGGTTCTTTTTATTTATTTGTTTGCTTGCTCATTTTCCATCCTATTTCTTGACTTTTAACTTTATTTAAAGTTTTGCTCTGCTCCCAGGGTGGAGGGGGCACTGTCCTAGGCCTGAAGTTTTTTGTGCTGCTGTTTTCAAGGCTAGTTCTGGGGGGTATGTAAGTTTTTGATGTTTCCAAAATGGTATGATGCAAGAAGAGGTACAGTCACTGCACTTCAGGAATGTGCTCTGGTTTTCACCCAGAAAAGGACCTTGCTTCCCTGCAACCACAGGTGCTAGTGCTCCACCTCACCTTGGAACAGTGACCTTGAACTGTGTATGGGCAACACAACAGAGTCCTGCACCCAGTGCCAGCAAAGGGATATCTGCAATATCTTTCTGAACAGTTGTCTGCTTTACCCATCATCTCCAGGCTGAGAGCTCCTGAAGCTATTGCTGCTGCTGTTGCAGCCAACCCCAAGGCCTGCCACTGGTGCTGCCACTGTTTGCATTGTGCTCTGGGCTGACTCCTACCCCAGTTTCACAGACCTCTTCTATTCACCTCCTAAGTTTTCTTGGGTTGGAAAATGTCTTTCCCTGACCTTTTGTTGACTCTGATATTCCAGAATTTGATTTTAGGTATTATTTTAAAGTTGTTAGGAAGGAAATATTGGGAAAGCTGCATTGCTACCAGTCCTTTGCCATCTTGGCTCTGCCGATTTTTCAAGAATGAGGTCAGAGGGAAAGTAAGAAAGGATGACTACTTTTCATGGTTTCATTTGTAATATTTATATAGAAATTTATGTACCCAGGGCAAGTAGAATTAGGAGAAGGAAGAGTGTATCAGGGATGGATGGACTAGGGATGTATTCAATGTAGGTTGCCATTTGGTAGTTGAAACTTTTTTTCAGATATTTGAAACTTAATAAGGCTTAGTTTTTCATTTGTTTTCTATATCTTTATTAACTTCCTTAGCATTCTAAAGACTTTTTTAAATAGCAAAAAGAACATATCGTCCTAATTGTGAGGACTGACAATTCCAGTTCTAGTTGAAGTTTTCTTGCTCAGTTTCTTGCTATGATCTATTGCTTTTTCTCAGTTGCTAAAGAACTGCAAGTGCTACCAGTGTCCTCTAATTTTGAAATCTAAATTTGAAATCTAATTTTGAAAGCCCTGATTACTATATCCTGGTTATGGCTCTGGTATACCATTTTTACCCTGGATGCATAGGTTTCAAGGGTTGGGTTTTCAGGAAAAAGTACTATACTCTTTTTTTACTTGATTCTAGATGATTTGCTTTCAACTATGGTATCTAGCTAGGGCAGCTAGGTGGTTCACTGGATAGAGTACTGGGTTTTGAATCAGGAAGACTCATCTTCATGAGTTTAAATTTAGCTTCAGACACTTATTTTGTGATCCTGGGCAAATCATTTAACTCTATTTACCTTAGTTCCTTATTTGTAAAATGAGCTGGAGAAGGAAATAGCAAACCACTTGCCAAGAAAACCCCAAATGGGGTTATGAAGAGTTGGACTTGACTGAAACAACTCAACCACATGGGAGCTATCACTATATGATTAGGGGTGTTTCATTAGGCTAGGCCTGGTACTACTGTTAGATACATGATACACTGATGTTCTTTTATAAAATTAAGAAGAAATACTTAATTAAGACAAATGAATTAACTTTTTGCTCACAAGCCATAACACAGACCAAATTGAGAGGGAGAAATGCTTCTAAGATACAGTTTTCATCATCTTGTTACTAACTTAATTGTTCTCTCTTTCTGTAAACATTGGCTTGCGGTCTTCTCCTTAACAATGCTTTGCCCCAGGCCATTTGTACTACTTCTGTTTGGCTAAGCATAGGCTGTTTGAACTTATATTCTAGCTGCTAGATAGGACACTTGTATTTAATTCCTCATTATTATAATTCTGCCATTCATTCTGAGAAGTAAGGTTCTGAAGCAACTCTTAAATTTTCCTGTCATAAGACACGTCTCTGGCAGTCTGGTTCCAGGACTAAGTCTGCTTTAAGCCTTCCTTCCCCCTCCCCTCCCTCTCAGAATCATAGGTTGACACTGTTTTCAATTGTTTCTTCCTTTGCAATAGACTTGAAATTCCTTTTGAAAAGAAAGGCAAATTGTATCATTGTTTCTGGCCCAGGTAGTTCTTACAGTTATTCTCATTTGACCGGAGAAGAAGCTTGGACAGATCCATATTCCGAATGAATAATAATGGTAGAAAACATAGGGTTCAACAGTTAAATAGGTTTTTTCATGTTCTTTAATTACACTGTGGTTAGAGAACTTCACCTTCCTGTCATCATTTCAGCCCTTTTTAGACACAGTGATTCTCACAGAGAAATTTACAACTTAGAGGAAGGAAATGATAAAACTAATCTTAATGGTAATTATACCTTGCCTGGGAAGAGATCCTTTAAATGACTGTGCTCTTGCAGCCAGCATGAAGGTTTTCTAGAATTAAAGAGCTAATTTTCTTTTTTTGAATGTTTAAATGAATTCTGTCAATTTGTTTTATGCTGAAAATTATATTCCCTAGAAAAAGATGTGAGAATTCCCTATCATATTGAGCAAAATACATCTCTAACTAAAAGCAACCCACATTTTAGAGGCAGTGTGAGTGGTAAATAACTCAACAGAATACAGTTGACTTGTATTTTTTTTTTTTTTTTAGCAAATTCAGCCTGTCATGTTTCCCAGCATGCAGAAGTGGGAAAACTAATATCATCTAATGAGGAGCAGGTGTGAATTCACAGACCAACCTGCAAAACTGATGAAAAGCTTGAATTTGGAAGGGTAGGAAGTGAGAGATTTTTTTTTAAACCCAGCTTGACTGAACAAATGCAAATTTTAAATGAACTTGTGAGGCAGTATGAACAAAGAAGGTCATGCAAGAAAAGCAGCATGGCATCAGCTAACATTACTTACAGTGTCCATTTTGTAAGTGATTTCTTCGTTTCTCTTCAGACTTCATTTTGGCCTTTATGTACCACTGGCACCTTTTGGAAGGGCAAACAGAGTCCTATTTAAAAATATTGTTCCTGTCTCCTGAAGAATTGTGCTAGATATGAATTTGAATAATTTAGGATGAAGGATATTAAGGTACACTTGATTCACTAAGAATTATTTTGTTCTGAGACTAATTAAAACATAATTTTATTCAAGTTATCCCTAGTTTCAAAGGGAATAGAAAGAAATGGACTAACATCACAGGAGACTGGCAGATATGAATGAGCTGTGATTCATATCACTGAAGAATACACTCTCAGTGATGAGATCACAGATCTTCTGGAGTATAGTTTTATCAAGAATATAATCCTATACGAGGTTTTGAGTGAAAGCCAAAGTTGACTGATGACATTGAAATATCATCAAAAACAATAATGAATGAATTGAGAAATGGAAACTTCACATTCCCGATTTGGTTATGTTTATATGAGTGTTAGGGACTAGAGAAAGTCCTCTGTAGCCAGCTACATAGATTGCCTCTATGTTATATAGCTGCTAAGTTTTGCTAAGTTTTGGACAGGCACCAAGAATTTATCTTAAATGATAAAAATAAATCATAGAAGGCTTTGGTGTGAGATTCTGGGGAATTTAACCAACTGTTTTCCATTTGGGAGGGATCAAAGTCATTACAATTTTCATTTCACATCTGAAACTTGATGGAAATGTGTTCTGTTTGCTTTTAGTGCTTATAATCATCTGATGAAGTATACAGGCAGGTGCTTATCTCAAACCCTGCCTCTTCAATATGAATAGACTCATCAACATCCTTATGATATGACAGTTCATCAAATTGCTAATTCTAAATGGTGAGGCAGAAAACATTTGTAGAATACCAATTCAGTTTCCCAAAGAGAAATTTGCTTCAATGTCCTATGGCAAATTGAGTACTTATTCAGAAATTTATTGTTCTGTCTTCAAAGCATAATTTCCAATGAATGTTTCTTTATCACTGTGTTTAAGTGATACTTCCAAAAACTAATTTTTATCCTATATAATTGAAACAGTTCTGTTCACAGTATGTTAGAAAACTAAGGGAGTCTCCAGTCTTCAAGGAATTGACATAAAGAATAAGAAAAAGAACAAAAAAATCCACCCTGGTACTATGCTTATGACATTATTAAGTTTTTTTTTTCCTGAACACAATTCAAATTGTCTTCTAGGAATCCATCTGAAATTTAGATTTAAACATATCTTTTAAACATTCATTAGATTGAATTAATTTGTACCCGAGTGATCACAAACTTTTCACTGTGCAAGTACAAAACACATTTAATTAGAAACAATTTAGCATTGATAAAAACATTTTCTGTTATCTTAAAGATTATTTTATTAAAATAACATCTGTCTGTGCTATTTAAAAATATTGATAAAAAGAACTTTGCTGGAAAACAAGGCATTTGATAGATATGTATAATTCACTTAGCTGGATAGATGAATTTCGTTGAATGTTACCTACATGAATAAATACCTCTTAATTGAATATTTATTCTTTAATCAAAATCTATCATGAAAATTTTCAGATTTCTTCTGCTGGAAAACCCTCCCCCCAACCAATTCTGACCTTTCTGTATCAAACACTGAGAATGCATCAAACTTTTAAAATCACTTATTTAAAGGAAATATGATAATTTTCTGGATGAAAAACTGTAACTTAAACTAAGCTAGTGGTTTGTATCAATAACACTATCCTTGGGGTCCCTAGAGATAAGATTTCCTCTTAAAGCATTCTTTTGTGCTTTAACAAGTAAATCCACTAGATGAGTTACAAGATTCCTTAAACTGAAATCCACTCTTTCCAGAATGAGTAGACACATTCAAAATAACAGGAAGATTTCAATATAGTAATGATTGTGATTACAATAATTAAATTATCAAATGCAGTGAAATAAATGCAGTCTTGTGTAACAAACAGACACTAGATTTGGATTTAAGAGAGCTTCAAATCCCATCTCTGATGCTAACTATGACCCTGGACAAGGGTTAAATCTCTTTGTGCTTCAGCCACTCCCAAGGAATTATTTCCTAAGTCATAAATGGGATGTGGTCTGTGTTACTAGAAAGATTTATCTACAGTAAGGAAATCACAGATCATTTGGGTGGAGGTGAAATATAGAGCACAGAGTCAGAGTAGAGATGGTAGTATCAGCATCTACCTCACATCTTGTTATCACTCAAGAGGTAGCTGTCCCTACATGGTTAACAATTTGGTTAATTTTTTTTTCTTCAGCCATACTCAAATAATTTTAAGCATCTTATATTTTAAGTACCAGGAATTCTTTAATGAGTATTTTACTTATTTCATCTTTTCTAGTATTTGAACGTATATTACTCTTCTACCATCTCTGCTAGGTTATGACTTACATGTCTTGTTAAAATGTGCTTGACTTGGGGGAGATAGCAATACCTAATGGGAAGGGTAAGACATTTGAACCTGGTTAAGCAACTAGGCTCTGGCTTGTGCCTAGAAAGTGTTGTTGGCTTGAAATCTGTTAATACTAGACAATCAAAGGAATATTTCTAGACCCTAGAAATCTGGTCAGCAAATTTGTAGCTTATGTCTGCCCTGATCTTTTTTTACCTAACTCAACATTTTTATTGTTATAAAGATTAGTATGCTTCAAAATGCTTTCATACGTCTTTCTTAGCATATCAAAACTGTGTTCATTGAATTTGGAAAACTACTAACCATTTTCCAACATAAACCACTGGGGAACAGAGTATAATAATTTGACCATAGCAATAGTAGCAGATGGTGAGCCAAGATAAAGGCACAGGTCTTCCACATTCTATAAGTTTGAAGGACTCTTTCTTATAGTGAATTTCTGGCTTAATTCATGCATTTTTTTAAAGTTTAGAAAAACCATTTGGTGATTTTCTACTAAGTGTTAAGCTTCTGCTGATTTATATTTAGCACTGCCCAAATTACAGGAGAAAAAAAATGTTTTCTTTCTTTACCTAAACTAACATTACATTTGGTAGCTAATAAGCTCCCCGGGTAAAAGAAGAAGGTTTCTATGCCAAGTGATAATAATTAGATTAAAATATTATGAGATCTACATATGTAAAAAGGATAGACTCGTGGAATTAGAACTGGAAGGAACCTAAGAAGTCATGTAATGCAAACTCTAATTTTGCAGGTGAGGAAATTGAAATTGAGAGGTGATGTGACTTGGAATGCTTTGTTTTGACAATAAAAATCATAGCCCCCAAAATATACAAATAGCCCTTCCACAAAACACACTCTATAACTGATTTGAAATAAATTGAATAGAATGACAAAAAAGTATAAAGATATACTACATGGCACATAACATGCACTCAATAAATATTTTTTGAGTGATTGACAATTTTGATTTTTGTTTTTATGAAAGATAATAGTGCCTGAAAATTTCAAATGGCTATGTCTTTTGTAATTTTTTATATATTCTAGTAAAATTTTGATACATAGAGCTTTCAGAAACATCACATCAAGGAAAATTTATACCTCAAAGAAATATTTGTTTAGAGAGGTATTTGATAGTTTTGTTTTTCTAGGGAGGAAATCAGAAAGTCAAATCTCTTTCTATAGCGATCTGATCATATCAGTGTTGGGATACTTAAAAAAAGATTTGGTCTTCTTATCTCTCTCAGTCTGGGAATAGATGGATTACTTATGACCTGATCTTGCTCTGATCAGCAGAAGAGCTTTGATCTACTCTGTTTTCCAATCTGGAACAGGTTGCCCTTCCTTAGGCAATATAGTAATTTCATCTCTATTTAAGGCTAAAGTTTTGGCACATACAGTCCTATTATCATTATATCATTATAATTATACTTTTAAATTCATATAAACCTTATCAGTTTTCAGCATGTTTGCTTAGCTGGTAGATTTTTTGTTGTTATTGAGTGATTTTGGGGGTTTTCTTGGCAAAGATAATGGAATAGTTTGCTTCTGCAACTTCTCCAACTCATTTTATGGATGAGGAACTGAGGCAAACAGGGTTAAGTGACTTGTCCAGGGTCACACAGCTAATAAGTGTTTGAGGCCACATTTGAACTCATGAAGAAGAGTCTTCCTGATTCCAAGCCCAGTGTTCTATCCACTGCACCACCTAGCTACCTGTAGTTGGTAAATAGCTGAATTAAATTTCACAGTTCTATGTACCTTGTTCAAATAAAAGCTTCTTTATAGAGAGGGGGAGTCTAGTTGCATTGCAACAAGGATAATTATGTCAAAGGTAACAAAAAAATTCCAGGGAAGACATTTTTGGATATGACTATTGTTCATTGGTCTTCAACTATTTTTATTAAATCCTTAGAGATAGTGACAGTTGGTGCTTAGTTATGTCTCTTGACAAGGAGATAAATTCATGCTTTCGTATATGTAGCTATGAAGTATTCAGAACTATTGTAACATTATCATTCCATGATTGTTCTCACATTCTCCTTTAAGGCCAAATAATAAATAAGTAATTATGATTCTCAGTTTCTTGCTGTAATAATGTTTTCACAAACTTGACAACATGACCTTAAATAATCAAATACTTAATTCAACAAATACATAAAAAAACCCATAAAATTAGAGGTCTGGTAATTTACTCAAATTTCTAGCATATATTAATTACCTTCCAGTGATTAAAAAGAACAAGGTGAGGATGACCAGAAGAGTGAATCCACCTACTGCTGCAGTGGCTATTACAAGAATCTGCCCCTGCTCTGCTGCTATGTCAGAAGCTGCAATAGAAACATAGAAATAAATATTAAATTCTTGTGAAATAGTTTGCCTCCTGACTTTTTAATTATTCTGGGTCTTTAAATTCATAGGAAAAGTGTTACAAATACCACAAATAGGCAGTATCTGATTTGTAACACAATGTTTTGAGCACAAGATCAATACATGTTGATCACATACTAAATTTTAAAGAGATGACATGGTAACTTCTAGGATAACTGTGATGCAAAAAGTAGAGGACTAAAGACTAAATACTTGGGAATGAAAATTGGCTTTACCTCTTAAAAGAAATGTTTAACTTTGGGTTAGTGAATCTTTTGGAAACTCAATCTCTTTATCTGTGAAATGAAGATAAGAATATCTGGCCTTATTATCTCTTAGGGTTATTATATTGATCAAATGATATAGCAACAACAACAACAACCAAAATAGCATTTGTTTAGCATCTACTATGTGATGTGCACAATGCTATGTCGCTTTACAATATCTTTCCATGATTGCTGTCACATTCTCCTTTAAGGCCAAATAATAAGTAGGTAATTATGATTGTGGGTTTCTTGCTATAATGATGTTTTCACAAATTTGACAACATGACCTTAAATGATCAAATACTTAATTCAATGAATACACAAAGAAAATATAAAATTAGAGGTCTCATTTGATCCTCACGACAACCCTGGGAGGTAAGCGCTATTATTATTCCCATTTTACAGTTGAGAAAATTGAGACAAACCTGTGTTAAATGACTTGCCCAAGATCATGTAGATAATAATTGGCTGAAGCTGGATTTGGATTCTGGCCTTCCCTGACTCTAGGCCCAGAATTCTATCCACTCTGCCACGTAGCTGCCAGGTTAATCAAACTATCTTGCAAAATAATGCATTAGAAAACAGCTGAACAGAGTATTACAGTTGAATTGGACATTAGAAATAATTTAGTCCAAATTCTTTGTTTTAAAGATGAGAAATCTGAGACTCTTACAGGTTAAGTGACTTATCTTATGTTACTCAACCCTAGAGATTTTAGGAAAGTCACTGGCCAAGTGGCGGAATAGAATTTGAACTCAAATCTTTTGTCTTCAAATTCAGTGCTTTTGCATACCTTCGTGTCATTTTTCAATATATATGTAAGAATACAAACCAGTTAGATGGTATCTTGTTATCAACAAGATGGTAGAGCAGTTATTTTCCACAAATCTTGCCAACTAAAACCCTTAGAAAATTGAATTATGTATTAGGCATAGAATACTTAAAGCAGAATCCCCAAGATTGTAGGATAGAAACACTTTATGAGGTAAAAATGAAATAACATTGGACAATGGCAGCAAAATGGCACTTTCATTTGTTGCTCTCCCCTCCAGCCCCAAACACATTGTCACATGCAGTTAGTGCAAGTGACCTCATATCCTATGCTTCAGGGTCTTACTGTGGAGATCTTTACTCAGTCTTACCATAGCAATGACTAACAAAAAGAAAGGAAGGAAATAAGGGACAAATTACTGGGCATTCAAGAGAAAGGCTGAAAGACCCAAAGTCCAAGGAAAAAAGTCTGAGCATAAATGTAGTTGGGCTATACATATTTGTTGCAAGGGGAAAATTTGTGCTGGAGCTATGAGGGGTAAGATCTAGTTCAAAACATTATAAAATTTAAAAAAGGGGAAAGAACAAGAAGAAAGTTAAAAAAAAGAAAATAAACTAAAAATCCTTTCGGAATAAAAAAAATTTTATTGAGTCTTTGCTTCCCACAAGTGAATGAGAGTAAAACAAACATTCTTGCTCCTCTTCCTCTTATGTGACCTAATCCTAAATAAAAGGCATAGCATTAGGGCAAGAAAAAGAAATTAATGGCCTAAACAGATTTCAGATTTTGATATTAAGTATTAAATGCCAACATCATTTGGTATTGGTTATAAAAAAGAAAAGTAGGTTTGAATAGACTAAAGAAGCAAAAATCAGAAACTATAGAACTTGAAAATCCAGTATTCAATAAATTCAACAACATAAACTATCAAAAGGTGAGGAGAAAATGAAAATTTACATGTCAAAAAAAGATTACCACTAGTATGCTACACCACATAAAACATACCACAAAAACTTTCAAATAAATACCCAAATAAAATTTTAAAAGGTCATATTGTTTTTAAAAAATAGAGGAAGAGGAATAGAGGTATTATTCACAGCTAGCCCAATGTGAGAATTCTTAAACAAATAAGGGATAGAAAATATCACAAAAGTAAAACAGATTCAAATTATAATAAAAAGCAATAAAATAATAATTATAATGTGATAAAATAATGTAATAAAAAGATAAAAGTAAAAAGCTTTTGCAAAAGCAAAATAAAGTCAATGCAGCTTGGTTAAAAGGGGAAACAGTTGATTGGGAAAGATATTTTGATTAAATATCTCTGAGAAAAGTCTGATATCTAAGATCTACAGGGGTTTAACACAAATATAAAAGACAGCTATTGCTTTTAATAGGTATTATTTTATTAGATAAGTGGTTAAAAATATAAAGAAAAAGTATTTACAACAATAATAGGTAAGATTCACGTGGTACTTCAAGGTTTGCAAAGTGCTTTATGTATATTATCTCATTTGATCCTTACAACAACCTTGTCAACAACTATACAGATGAGGAAAAGGAAACTGATAAGTGTTAAGTATCTTGCTTAAGATCACAGAGAGATTAAGTGTCTAATGAAAGGTATTTAAAATATATGCAAACTTATTCCAAATCACTATTAATAGGAGAAATAGAAATAAGTACAACTGAGGTTTTATTTCATATCTACACAATAAGCAAAGATGACAAAAAGTGGAAATGGTCAATGTTGAAAGAGATACTTGGAAAAAGTCATATTAATACACTGCTGATAGAGGTATGAATTGGTCTACCTATTCTTGAAAGCAATTTCTATTCATGTTAACAAATGGCATGTTGATACCTTTTAAGCCAGAGGTACTATGAGTAGGAATATATGCCAAGGAGGTCACAGAAAGAAAACTTCTCAGCCTCTGTATTCCTCTGTGTTTCACTGTCTTTTTTGTCTCCCAAAATATTAATTGCAACAATTTTTTGTGGTTTCAAAGAACTGGGGGGTGAGGGGTGGAGCCAAGATGGCAGAGTAAAAGCAGTGACTTGCTTGAGCTCTCCCCCAAACCCCTCCAAATATCTGTAAAAAATGGCTCTAAACAAATTCTAAAGCAGCAGAACCCACAAAAAGACAGAGTGAAACAAATTTCCAGCCAAAGACAACCTGGATGGTTGATTAGAAAGGTATGTTGTACCAGGTGGGGAGAGGAGCACAGTTTGGTGGGGGTGCACAGGCAAAGACCAAGCCTCAATGAACCTGGAGTAGGCCTCAGAGGACTGAGTCATGGGCGGCTGTGCCAGTTTGCAGACTTCTCAACCCATGAATGCCAAAGACAACTTAGGTCAGTGGGAAAAGTTTGTGACTGCGGTGAGAGAGAGAAGTTCAGTCCCAGCCCCAGTCCACAAGCATGGCCCCAGGGCAGTGGCTGCCTCTGGAGCTTCTGGCCCGCAGTCTGAAGGGGATTCAGATGACTAATCAGAGGGTGATTGCAGGGATCTCTTTGTCAGTGCTGAGGCAGGAATTTCTTGCTTTGCCTATGCTTGAATATGGGTCACAGTTCTGGGTGGCGGTCCTGGGGTGAGGAGAAGTGCTGGCATGTTGGAACTTGTAGTGGCGATAGAGAGGAAATCCTCCTCACAGTTCCAAGGGAGAAAAGAGTGCTTGTGGTCACTTAAAGACCAGAGTGCAGGCCAAGAAAGGAGTAAACAGCTTGCCCCTTATCATACCACCTTGGAAGAATTGAAAATTTACAGGTCCCTAGAAGTATCTCTGAAAACAGCTACACAAAACCTCTGAAGCTTAGGATAGTATATTCTCCACACTGGAAGCAGACCCTTACCTTAACAAAGAGTATATAGGTCAAGTAATTGTCTGGGATCATGAGCAAACTTCCCAAAAAGGTCAGACTACAGAATCTTTCTTTGGTGACAAAGAAGATCAAAACATATAACCAGAAGAAGACAACAAAGTCAAAGCTTCTACATCCAAAGCCTCCATTGGTCCCAGGTCATGGAAGAGCTCAAAAAGGATTTTGAGAAGCAAGTAAGAGAAATAGAGGAAAAACTGGGAAAAGAAATGAGAGTGATGCAAGAAAATAATGAAAAACAAGTCAACAGCTTGCTAAATGAGACCCAAAAAAATAATGAAGAAAATAATACCTAAAAAAATAGCCTAACCCAAATGGCAAAAGTGGTCCAAAAAGCCAATGAGGAAGAAGAATGCTTTAAAAAGCAAAATTGGCCAAATGGAAAAGGAAGTCCAAAAGCTTACTGAAGAAAATACTTCCTTAAAAATTAGAATGGAGTAAATAGAACCTAATAATTTTATGAGAAATCAAGAATTTATAAAACAAAACCAAAAGAATAAAAAAAAATAGAAGACAATGTGAAATATCTCATTGGAAAAACAACTGACCTGGAAAATAGATCCAGGAGAGATAACTTAAAAATTATTGGACTATCTGAAAGCCATGACCAAAAAAAGAGCCTAGACATCATCTTTCAAGAAATTATCAAGGAAAACTGCCCTGATAGTTTAGAACCAGAGGGCAAAATAGAAATGGAAAGAATCCACTGATTACCTCCTGAAAGAGATCCCCAAAGGAAAACTCCTAGGAATATTGTAGACAAATTCCAGAGTTCCCAGGTCAAGGAGAAAATATTGCAAGCAGCCAGAAAGAAACAATTCAAGTGTGGAAACACAATCAGGACAACACAAGATTTAGCAGCTTCTACATTAAGGGACCAGAGGGCTTGGAATAGAATATTCCAGAGGTCAAAGAAAACAGTATTATAGCCAAGAATCACCTACCCAGCAAAACTGAGTATAATCCTTCAGGGAAGAAAATGGACATTCAGTGAAATAGAGGACTTTCTTTTTCTTTTCTTTTCTTTTTTATTAATTTATTTTGATTTATCAATAACCCCTTCCATATGCTTTTGAGTTTAAAATTTTTCTTCCCCCTCTTCCCCACCACCCTTCCCAAGACGGAGCACAATCTGATATAGGCTATACATTTACATTCCTATTAAACATATTTTCACATTAGTGATGTTCTAAGTAAAAATTAAAACCAATAGGAGTAACTCTCAGAAAGAGGAAACAAAACTCAAAAGAAGAGGAAAAAAAATAGCAATTCAATTTCCATAGTTCTTTCTTTGGATGTGGATAGCATTTTCCATCATGAGGCTTCTGGAGATGTCTTAGATCCTTGTATTGCTGGGAAGAGTTAAGTTTATCACTATTAGTCATCACACAACATGAGTGTTATTGTGTTCAACATTCTCTCGGTTCTGCTCACTTCACTCATCATCAGACCATATAAATCTTTCCAGGTTTTTGTGAAGTCAGCCTGTTCATCATTTCTTATAGCACAATAGTATTCCATTACATTCATATACCACAACTTGCTCAGCCATTCCCCAGTTGATGGGCATCCTCTCAATTTCCAATTCTTTGCCACCACAAAAAGAGTTGCTATGAAAATTTTTGTACATGTGGGTAAAATAGAGGACTTTCAAGCATTCTTCATGAAAACACCAGAGCTGAATAGAAAATTTGACTTTCAGATACAAGACTCAAGTGAAACATGAAGAGGTAAACAAGAAAGAGAAATCATAAGAGATTTATTAAGGTTGAACTGTTTACATTCTGCATGGAAAGATGATATTTGTTACTCATGAGTCCTTTGTCAGTATTAGAGTAGTTGGAGGAAAAAAAATTATATGTATGTGTATATATCTATCTATATCTATCTGTCTGTCTATCTATCTGTCTATCTAGATAGAGGGCACAGGGAAATTGAAGATGAAGGGGTAATATCTGGAGAATAAAAATAAGGGGTGAGAGGATTATACAGGGAGAAGGAGAAAGGGAGAGGTAGAATATGGAAGTGTTTTGCATGACTACACATGTATAACCTGAATCAAGTTGCTTGCCTTCTCAATGAGGGTGGGTGGGGAAGGAGAAAGGGAGAAAATCTGGAACCCAAAGTTTTAAAAACAAAAGTTAAAAATTGTTTTCACATGCAAGTAGGAAATAAGATATACAGGAAATGGGGTATAGACATCTATCCTGCCCTACTGGAAAATTGAAGGGGAAGGTGATAAGAGAAGTGGGGGAGAGATAGAAGGGAGGGCAGAGTAGGGGAAGGGGTATTCAGAATGCATGACATCTTGGAGTGTGGGGAGGGATGAGATGGGAAGAAATTTAGGAACTCATAATCTTGTGGAAGTGAATGTTGAAAACTAAAAATAAATAAATTAATTAAAAAAAAAACTAGGATAAGCTAGGTGGCACAGTGAATAGATCACCGGCCCTGGAGTCAGGAGGACCTGAGTTCAAATAAGGCCTCAGACACTTGATACTTACTGTGTGACCCTGGGCAAGTCACTTAATCCCAATTGCCTCACCAAAAACAAAAAAACAAAAACAAAAACAAAGAACTACAAATAAAGTAGGCACTCATAGTTTGGGAAATGACTTAGCAATAAATGTTATTTAATAATGATGGACCCTAAGAAACCCCAATTATAATGAATTCAGAGAAGCATGAGAAGTATATGACCTGATGCAGTAAAGTTAAGCAGAACCAGAAAATCATATATACCATGACTACAATGATGGAAATGGAAAAAAAATATAATAAAGTAAACTTAAGTGCTGGATAATTGTAGAATGTGGGCCTATGGATGCAGAGTGATGAATATACTGTTAGAAATGGTTAATATTTTAGTTGGTTTTGTCAAAATGTATATATTGTTAAAAATATTTTTATAAGAGAAAGTTCATTAGATAAGGAAAGGATATGTTTAGAAATGATATGATATAAAAGCAAAAGTCTCTAACAAAAGAATAAGAAAAAGAAAGAACAGTCCCCCCAATAAAAGTGAAAGGATTGACTTGGTAATTTATTCCGAGTTACAAAGTAAATGTTATCAAGACAACTTTGCCTTATAAATTCAGACCTAGTTTCAATCTCTGTTTTGATTATTATCTACTTAGGATCATACAGTATGTAGTATTTTTAACAATAACATATTTTACATTTTTTTTGCCACTCTTTTACTACACCTACTATTAGTGGGCGGTAAATAGATATTGCTGACTGACCAAATGTCATCTAAAAGAAAGATTTCTTTCACCTCTGAAAGAATTACTAACTATAATATGTAGTTAGAGCTGAAAAGGAATTTAGAGATCACTTAATCTAAAGCACTAGTATTATAGATGAGGAATCTGAGAGGCACAGAGGTAAAGTAATGCAGTCAGTGGATTCGAAGGGAAGTCTTCTGATTCACTATTCAACATCTGTTTCCCCTGCATCATCTTGTATAATTTAATACATTTTTGCCTAATATTAATTAATTTATTTTTAAGTATTGTGAAATATGAAAATACTCCATCTCACTGTCTTTTGACTTGATGAGAATTTGATTAATTGGCATTTCAGGTAATTACCACAAATAAAAAATCATAACCTCATCTAACCTAGTAAAGTAAATTTGACTTAATATAACTCAAAAGCAAGCAAATTGTTTGTTGCTATTAATATGTTTAAATTTGAGTATACTACCATTCCAAAAAGATAGTTACTCTGCCCCAAAGAATGATGGGTTTGTTTTTGTTTCTCACTGATTTACATAAAGAATATTTATATACTTGCAAAGTAGCATATTTAATAGAGTATCTGAAATTTATATGCTGTTTTTGAAACTCTAAGAGACCAATGACAAAGTCTAAGAGACTTTTTATGTAATTTTAATATAAATAAATACAAAGTAATTTATGTCCAATTTTCAGTGGGAACTATTTATTGAATCTTTTGCATTACATTTATGTTGGTATGATTTAATCAGAATATTTTCAGGCAGTCTATTACAATATTCCATCACTCCACATAAACTGCACAGACAAGTTAAGCATGTACATCTTACTCAATAAATAATGTGGAAAAGTTTTTTTATTAGATCCTCACTGAATTTTCCAATCTTCAAAATAACAGTGATATCATGGAAATTAATGTCCTCCAAAATGTCACATTTTCTTAGGGGAAATTATTGAATAACAAATAGTAAGAAATAGCTGTCCTGAACATATCATTTAGCTATTAGAAGAAAAAGAAGCTGATATTTGAAACAGCAACATTTATTTGCTTAGTTATTGCTATTATAATTCAATATAGCCTGATGGAATTACAACTATAAGTTTTCATTTTCATAGTGTACATATTTAGGTAGCACGAAGCTCACCCAAATCCACCTGGTCCACACAGCTCAAGAGAAACAAAAGATTGAGTAACTAATTGCAAAAAGAGAGACAATATTACTTCACTTAAAATAGCGAGTTAAATCCCATCCAACAAATATTTATTACATTCCTACTCTGTGAAGTGCACTGTGTTGCAGGAGTGAAATTATCAGAAATACTGAATTTCATAGTTGAGAGGGATCTCATAAGTCATCTAGTTTAACTCATAGTTGAATAGCGATTCTCTCTACGATATCCATCATAAGTGGTCATCCAGCCTCCACCTGAAGACTTCCACTGTTCCACAATAAAATGTCAGCCTAAGAATATATTGCCATTGCTAGAGAGCTGACCTAGAGTCAGGAAGAACTGGGTGTAACTATTGCTTCTGGCAATTCTAACTCTGGGAGCATGGGCAAATTAACAACCTCTTAATACTTTATTCTTTAAGACTTTAAATATTTCCAAAGATGATTATTGAAAAAGGAAAATAACCTATATGTTCTAAAATATTTATAGCAGCTCCCTTTGTGGTGGCAAAGAACAGGAGAATGAGGGGAGGCTTGTCAACTGGGGCATAGCTAAACAAGTTGTGATATCTGATACTGTGCTATAAGAAATGATAAGCTAGATGATCTTAGAAAAACATGGACAGACTTGCATGAAATAATGAAGAGTGAAATGAGCAGAACCAAGAGAACATTGTTTATAGTAATAGCAATATTTCTTTAAGAACAGCTTTGAGGAATAAATCATTTTGACTATTATAAAAACCCAAATTAAAAACAAAGGACATATGAAGGAAGATGCTTTCTGCATCCAGAGAAAGATTTAAGAAATAGAAGTAGAAATAGAAATAGAATGATTTTACACACACATATATTTGTGTCTAATGGTATCCATTTCTAGGATAGGAGGGGAGGGAAGAAAAAAAAAAGAAATTTATGCAATAATTTTAAAAGGAATAGCAAGTTGTACATAATAGAGTTGCAGTTTCATGTGCATTTTTTATTATATGATGTTATGTAAATGCTTCATTTATCCCATAAATTAAAAATAAAATAAATAAAAATAAAAGACTAAGTACAGTGGTAGGGGCATTGTGTTTGGAGATAGAAGATGTTGGTTCAAGATCTGACTCTTATGCTTACTATCTGTGTGACCTTGGCAAGTCACTTAATATTTGTGGACTGGTTTCCTAAACTGCACAATGAGAGAGTTTGGCTAGATAATTTCTTATCTTTTACCTCTAGATTTATGATCTTAAGTTACTGATCAGCTTTTGATCTGCACTGGTGGAAGCATTGCTTACACTAGGAGTCTTCTATACTGAATAAATCAAAGGTCTGGACCACTCTCTTCCCCCTTCCAACCATAATTAAAATGAAAAGTAGAATATAGCTATATTTGTGTCACAGTAGTCACCGTGCATGTACATACCCAGGAGGAATTTTTAATTTCCCTAAGTATCCATTCTATGAAGCTCTCTGGTCACTTACAACTCTGCAGCAGTTGCCTTACCTGTGGGCCTGTGGGTACCTTCTTCCTTCCTCCCCCCCTCCCTTTTTTGAGGTGAGGCAATCAGGGTTAAGTGACTTGCCTAGGGTCACACAGCTAGTGAGTATCATGTGTCTGAGGTCGGATTTGAACTCAGGTCCTCCTGACTCGAGGGCTGGTGCTCTATCCACTGTGCCACCTTGCTGTCCCCCTTCTCCTTTCAAGTGATATACTGCTACTTGGAAGAATTCTACTCAGAATGAACTTCTATGGAAAATGATAATCATTGATTAATGGACAAATGAACTCATTCTTCATTGATTAACATGCTTTCCCCACCTCCATCATTCCCCTTCCATGCCAGTGATTATGAACCATCAGCTACCATTGTTCAAATCCTGTTTCTTGGTCTCCCACAAATTTCTTATTACCAACCCCCTTACTCCTTCCACTGTGCTTTCTGCAATGCCTGCTCTATAGGTAATAAACTGACTTCCATCTTAAACCTTTTCCTATCTCATTCCTTTTATCTTCCTGCACTCCCTCCTGATGATCCCTGCTGATACTATCTTCCTTTGTTCACCCTTTCCAGCACTAGTTGCACTTTCAAGTCTACCATCCAATTTACTAGTCATTGTAGAAAAATTGGAGTGCTCCTTGCTTTCTATTGCCACTTTGAGGCTCAATTTTTACCACCATCCCTCAGTAATCTTCCTTTCTTTAAGGTTCATTCAATCCATATTTATCACTCAACCCCTGGCTCATAGTCTTTCTCTTCTCCCTAACTCCTGATCTCATACTAGGGAACTTGTATATATTGATATACCTTCAAACATCAACATCCTAACTTCCCAGTCCCTCAATTTACTTATTCCCTCTTGACCTATTCCTCTGTCTCATGACAGCTACACACAAAAATGGCCATATCCTTGATCTTGCCATCACTCACAAACGCACTGCTTCCGTATTCATGAACCCTGAAATTATCTTATTACAATTTGATGTCATTGCATTTTCCCCTTTACCTTGAAACTCTAAAACTTGTTATTTTTTTTTCTCACCACAACCCCCAACCCCTCCACCTCTCAGTTTTTTTTCCTCTCCAAAGGTAATCAATCCAATACTGGTCACACTATCTTCTCTTCCCTATCTTGAGCTTTTGGTGAAACAGTTCAAATCTATACTGCCCTCTTCTCTCCAATCCCTTTCCCAATTATACTATGAAAAATTTTGCCTGTCAAGTTGCAGCCTTGGATTACTACCACCATCATGGTTTTAAATCACATGTTCCTGAAAGATGATATAGAAAATCATGGAATCATGCCAATTCTCCACAAAATCTCTTCCAAACTTTTCATCCCTCCTCAAACCTCCCATTACTATCTCTTCCCCCATATTTTACAGAAAAAGAGGCCATTTGCTGTGAGCACACTCTTCTCTCCTCTTCCTCATCTCCTATCACTCAGATACTGTATGTCACTATCTCCTCTTTCATTCTGTCTCACTTGATGATGTGGTCTTACTCCTTCCCATGGCTAACACCTCTACCTATTCAATTAATCTCATGCCATCCCATATCCTCCAACAGATTAGATTATACCACCCCCTGTCATCTCCTCTCTATCAATTTTCAATCTCTCTCTGTCTACTGGTTTATTTCCTACTACCTCTGAACATGCCCATACCTTCCCCATCCTGAAAAAGTTCTCACTTGATTCTTCCATCTTTACTATTATTTTATATCTCTCCTGTACTTTGAAGCTAAACTCCTCAAAAAGGTAGATACAATAGGTGCCTTCATTTTGTCTCCCCTTACTCTCTTCTTAAACTCTTACAGTCTGACTTCCAACCTTATCATTCCACTGAATTACTCTTCAAAGTTAATGATCTGTTAGTTGCCAAATTCAATGGCCTTTTTTTCAGTTCTCATTCTTCTTGATCCCTCTACAGTCTTTGACACAGTTAATAAAGCTCTTCTCTTTGAAACTCTCCTCTTTAGTTTTTGGGGACCCAACTCTCCCTGGTTCTTCTCTTACCTATCTGACCTCTCCTTTTAAGTATCTTTCCCTGGATCCCATCTAGGTCACAATTGATAGTCATGGGTGTTCTCCAAGAAGCTTTCTGCACTTGGTGATTTCATCTTTTCCCCTGGATTCAACAATCATCTTATGCAGATGATTCTCAGATATATTCATCCAGTACCAACCTCTCTCCTGAACTTCAATCTCACATCTCAAACTGCCTATTGAACATCCCAACATGAATGTTTCAATATGTTTAAAGTTGAACTCATTATCTTCCCCCAAACCCTTCCTTCTTCCTAAATTCTTTATTACTTTTGAGAGAATCTCCATTTCCTCATTCACCCAGGCTTGCAACCTACATGTCATCCAGAATTCCTCATTCTCTCTTACCTCCTAAATCCAATTAGCTGTCATGTCCTGTCATTTTTGACCAAGTAATATCTCTCATATATGTTCCCCTCTCTCCTCTGACTCTGACATTACACTGATATTTTATCATCTCAAACCTGGAGTACTGCAATAGCTTGCTAGTTGGTCTTCCTGCCTCAAGTCTCTCCCCACTCCTATTCATCTTCTACTCAGTTGCCAAACTAATCTTTCTAAAGTGCAGGCCTCATGTCATTCCCGAATTCAATCAACTCCAGGGGCTACCTATTGCCTCCCGAATCAAATATAAGATTTTATGTATGGCTTTTAAATCCCTCCACAAACTGACCCCCCTTTTCCTTTTATAATCTTCTTACACCTTTTGATTTTATTGATATAGGTTTTCCATAGAGGAAATTTCCTCTATCAGTACAGATCAGCAACTGCTCTGAAGCTTTCAGTCTTAGTTCCTCAGGGCACTAAGAGTTCAAGGGACTTACTCATGGTCACAGAGCCAATATGTGTCAGAGATAGAACTTAAGCCCAGGTCATCTTGACTTAAGCTCTTTACTCATTGTACTACATTGTCTTTTATTTATAAATATATAAAGCCAAACCATTCTCTTTCCTACAAAATGGACTGGTCTAACAAAAAATTAGGGTGATTGCAAATACTTCTGTTGTGTCAATGAAAGACTATACAACTGTGAGCTACTACTAATGCTAATTGCTTATTTCTCAACCATAATTGTAAATTTATGTTCAGTGGCTCTTGCAGTAGAGGAGAAATGATGTTTTTCCATTTTTATTTAAAGCCCTAGAGCGAAACTGTTCATATTGAAATCATTGTGAAACTCAGGATGTGAAAGAAAATTCTCTTTGAGACAAGTTTATTAGATAATGTTCCTTTCATCCTCTGAATATTATCTGGTTAGAAAAATAGAAGTATATTAAAACAATATATTTCAATATGTGGTCTATTAAGAATTAAATTAAACTTTGTGAATAGGAAATAATTGACTAAAACTTAGCACAGTGGCTAAGAGAAAGGATCTCCTGAAGTGAATTTTTTTTTTGAGTTTTTTAAAGTAACATCTTATATTAAGGACTCAAACAATCTATCTGTGAGGATTTAAGGAGGGTGTGAGAGAAAAACTATTTGGCTATTTTTAGTGAAAGTTTTCTTTTTCTCATGCAGGCACATGATTTCATCTTTCTGTAATCAGGATTATTCTTGTTTCCATTTATATTTCAAAGTAAAATCTGCTGTTTGTTTTTCATGTGTCATCTTCTGTGGAATTGTGCTGCATGTTAAACTCTTTTTTTTTTAAAGGAACATTTGTAACAGTTCCAGGACAATATTGATCTGATTTTCTGGAATGTAACATTATTATTTTTTCAATCTGCCACTGGAAAAGAGGTGGTTTGTGCTCTTAGTAAAATGTTAGAGCATTTTTTGTGGCTATAATGATGATGTTAAAAACACTGTTATTCCCACTCCACCTCCATTTCACCAGAAAAACAAACTTTTTTTTAACACCAAAGCTTGAGAAAACATAAAATGGTCCCAATTCTTTCCTTCTCCTTTTCCCCATCCCTACTGCTCTGCACAATCTTAAATCATACAAAGTATGCCTATCACAAACCTCAAGGAAAAGAGAAGAAATGAGAAATAAAAAATTAATTTAATTTTTGCTTTTAAAATTCCACAATTAAGGATAGTCATACGTTGTAGGTTACTATCCTTCATTGCTTCTTCAGCCCATACAAGCATCTTTTTTCTTCATCTGAACTCTCTTACCATTTATGGGTTGTATCGTTCACATAAGCACTTATTATATGATAATGGCTTTGTAATTTTTATTCACCTCATCTATTCAGACCTAAGCTATTGAGATGCCATACCTATTTGGAATGGAGGCCCAAACAAGGAAAGAAGCAAAATAGTCTTTTGAGAAGTCAAATTTAATAAATCTGTGCACTAAATGTTCAAGAGCGTCCCTTTGTTTCTCATTCAGAACTGATTTACAGAAAATTCTAAACTCAGCTCTAAATCCTATGATTGTGTTTAGTTATCTAATTTCCAAACCTATAACAGAAAGAAGCAGCAGAGTAAAAGTAGAGAAAAGAGTTGATACAATCTGGCAGTGATAGAAGCAAGGAGTAAAGCTGACATTCTGGAAGCAAGGTAGGAGAGAGAAAAAAAACAACCTATAAAGTACAGATATGAGACCTAAAAAATAAACCCAGCAATTAGGGTCTATGTAGTGTTGCTGTTCTTTAGTTGATTAGTCATGTCCAACCCTTCATGACTCCATTAGGAGTTTTCTTGGCAAAGATACTGAAGTGGTTTGCCATTTTCTTCTCTAGATCATTTTACAGATGAGGAAACTGAGGTTAACAGGGTTAAGTGACTTTCCCAGGGTCAAACAGCTAGTAAGAGTCTGGAGACCAGGATTTTAATTCCTCCTGACCCTGCCTCATAATTAGTGTACAGTCAAAGAACCATAGCTCCTAAGAGCATTATTGATGTCATAATCCTACTTGATATGTAATTTTTAAAAAAAAAGTATTTGTCCATCATACTCCACCTAAGATAGAGATGTGTGTAATGCATTTTGTAAATATTTCCATCACAAAGATTAAAAAAAAGGTGTTAGTGTTTCAAGTGATAAGCCATCAGCAATCCAAGAAACTCCATTTTCAGAAATGACCCATCTCTTAGGATTAGAAATAGTTGTGTAGGGGCTATGTAGTGAATTGAATAGAGCATTGGTCTTGGATTCTGAATGATTTAGTCTGGAATCCTATCTCAAACACTGAATGTCATGTGAATCAATCTGAGACTCAGTTTCCTCATCTGAAAAATGAGGACAATAACAGTATCAGTTTCCTCATCTGCAAAATGTGGATAACAGACTGTAATTCAAAACTTGTGAGGAACTAATGAAATGCTACCTAATAAGCTTTTCAAACCTTAAAATCCCTCTATACATCTTTTCCCCTAGTGTGGGAGTTCTCCTTTCATCTCTTAGGGGCTTGGTAGATAAATTTGAGAGTTGATTAGAGCTCAGAGAGCTCCAATGACAGTCCTTCCTAAATTCAAAGTCAGCCCTCAGTGCATTCAAACATGCTATATCTCTTGCTTTGCACATAGTTGCTTAGTAAATAGTAAGAAGCAACATGGCATAGGAGATAAAGTACTCAGGAAAATCTGGGCTCATATCTTGCTATGTGACAACTGCACTGGTCAGTGACTTAAGTGATCTGAACCACCATTTTCTCATATGTAGAATGAGGGTAATTCTACCATTGGTGTCTACCTGAAAGGGCTGGTATGATGGTCAAATAAGACTGATTGTAAATCTTAAAATATTACACAAATACCAGTTCTTAAAAATCATTTTAGATGATGATGGTAATGTTGATTTGCATTATAGGCTGTAGATAGAATGACTAGTGTTCCTAGTAACACAGTAACATTTTCCTGTTTGATTTAGTAATAAGTAATATTGGCTTATTACAGTATTTGTAAAGATAGTTCAACATATATTCATGCTTTGGAATTTCATGCATTCTGAGTTAAAAGAGCAGAAAATAGCATGATCTTATAGAGAAAACTATTTAAAAATTTTTCCAACTTTGGTCTTTTAAAAGTAGATATTGAGAGATAATTAGATTTGGTAATTAGGAGGTTTTTAGCCACTTTCATTTTGGGTGGGGATGGAGGCCAGATTTCAAGGGATTGAGATGTTAATGTAGGAGTTAACGAAGTGGAGGCAAAAAGAGTAGGTTCCTTTTTTTAGAAATATGAGAATGAAGGAGCAGAAAGAGAGATGATTTTACGTTGAGGGTGTAGAAGTCAAGGGGAAGTTTCTTCTATTAAAAAAATGACAAGGAGTCTGAAGTAAAACACTCCTCAGACAGTGAAAGATTGAAGGTGAATGAGAGATAAGGGATGATTGATGGCCAAGTTCATGTAAGATATGGAAGGGCATGTGATCAAAGTATAAGAATTAGCTTTGGCAACTCAATCCTCTAAGATCGGATGGAAGAATAAAAGGATGAATACAAATGTTGAGAGGTTTAGAGGATTCTGAGGGGAAACATATTAAATTATCTCAATAATCTCAGTAAAGTAGAAAGTGAGGTCAGTGGCCAGAAATGAGAGTGAAGGCAGGAGGCTTAAGGTATAAGAAGAGAACATGTGGAGCAAAATACATGGGGAATGTGAAAGAAAGTTTTAGAATGGATAAATGTTAACAGTGACAGAGTCTGTCTTTTGTATTTTTTTAAACAAACATTTCTTAAGCACTATGTGCCAAGCTCTGTGCTAAGCACTTTACAAGTATTATCTCAATAGATCCTCACCACAACTCTCAGGGTTATTATCTCCATTTTATAGTTGAGGAAACTGAGACAGACAAAGGTTAGGAGACTTGCCTGGAGTCACATAACAAGTGGATGACTGAAGCTGTATTTGAACTCAGATGTTCCTGACTCCAGACACAGCACTCCATCCACTGCAACACATAGTGCAGAGTAGGCATTTAATGAATATTTTTCATTCATTCATGGAAACAAAATGAAAGGTCGCATAAATATTTTGTCTCTATTGAGTTATTCCTGGTTGGACTGTTAGGGGGTAAATCATATTGGGTACTTCCTAAATTTCTTCTGAACAGGAAAATTCAGTCCATTACAATTTTAAA
Source organism: Vombatus ursinus (assembly GCF_900497805.2). Taxonomy (NCBI): domain Eukaryota; kingdom Metazoa; phylum Chordata; class Mammalia; order Diprotodontia; family Vombatidae; genus Vombatus; species Vombatus ursinus. The sequence continues at coordinate 16,489,391 of NW_020954592.1, forward strand.
AAAATCATTTTTAAAGGCATACTATGTGCAGGGCCTATGCTAAGTTCTGGTGGAGATACAAATGTCAACAAGACACAACTCAGGATCTTAAAGACTAGGAGAAAAATAAGATGTGTAGATATTTCTAACATACAAATAACTATAATACACAATAATACATGATTATATTTGAGAGTGCTATATGAGTTCTGGTATATGTACCCTTCATCTCTGTCCTTCCTATGTTCTGTTGTCTTGACCATTATCCCTTCCCTCTAATACTGAATTTCTCCCAAGCTTACTATTCCTTCTCTTCTGCCTATAACCTTTAAAATAGCCTCATCATAAGGCATGAACTTATAACTCTCCTCCCTGTCTCAGCTAAACTCCTTGAAAAAGATGTTTACCCTCTTTCATTTCCTTTCTTCTTAGTCTTTTCTAAGTGCTATGACCTTATCAGTGGACTGAAACAGCACTTTCCAAAGTCAGCAATGATCTCTTAATTGTCAAATCTTTTGTCAATCCTCATCTTCTACAGGAAACCTTTCCCAACTTCTCTTAATTCTAGTGCAAATATTCCCAAACCTATTTGGCCTACCACTCACTTTTAAAAAAATTACTCAGCATCCCCCCTGGAAATCTTTCTTTAACCCTTTAATGATAGTTTTTTTTGAAATTTGTGTCATTTAAAAAAATATAAAAAATATTTTTAAATGACACATCCTAAATTTAATAATTTATTATAAATTTGTATTTTTTCCTGCACTGAAATTTTGATGATGCAACATTGCATCATGCAATATTGTATTGTATTGTAAACAAGTCATTACATGCACATATTCCTGCCAATGTGTGCTGGATTTCTCAACAATGCTGACAAGCTCACTTGCCAACACTTGCTTGTTAAGACCTGTTGGCAGACTTGACCACTGATAGGTTATGACTTGCATTTTATGTATTTATTTGGTAAATAATGTGATCACTTCAACTTTAACTCTGTTACACAACAAATGAAACATGTATGAATGGTTTTTCAAAGAAAAAATTATCTTCCCTTCTTTCCTTATGCTTCCACCACCCTCTTATTTTTATTCAACACCCCCCAATTGCTCCCAAGGCTACTACTATTGCTTCCCTGCATCATTCCAATACTCCCAGGTGGTATCACCCACTTCGGGACCCTCTGTATCTAGTTCCTTCCCTCTGCTAATTATTTCCTATTTATCCTGCATATAGCTTGCTTTGTATATATTTGTTTGCATGTTTTCTTTCCCTTTAAAATGCAAGCTCAGGGGGTAGAGCCAAGATGGCAGAGTAAAAGCAGTGACTTGCTTGAACTGTCCCCTAAACCCCTCCAAATACCTGTAAAAATTGCTCTAAACAAATTCTAAAGAAGCAGAACCCACAAAAAGACAGAGTAAAACAAACTTCTAGCCCAAGACAACCTGGATGGTTGATTGGAAAGGTATATTGTACGGGGTGGGGAGAGGAGCACAGTTTGGCATGGGCATGCAGGCAAAACAGGCCTTAGCAAAGCTAGAGCAGGCCTCAGGAGACTGAGTGATGGGGACCTCTGGCAGTTTCCAGACTTCTCAACCCACAAATCCCAAGGACAACTTAGAAGGTCAGTAGGAAAATTCTGTGATGATGGTGAGAAAAAAGCTTGGTCTCAGCCCATCCCAGAGCAACTCCAATGTGATGGCTGCTTACAGAGCTTCCACCCACAGACTGAGGAGTAATCAAGTGACTGATGAGAGGGGGATTGCAGAGATCTTTTTACTGGCACTAAGGCAGGACTCTCTTGCTTTACTCTTGCTTGGATCTGAGTTACAGTTCTGGGTGGCTGTCCTGGGGCATGGAGGAATGCTGGCATGGTGGAGCTTGTAGTGGCAGTGGAGAGGAAATCCTCCTCACAGTTCCAAGGCAAAAAAGAGTACTTGTGGTCACTCATAGACCAGAGCACAGGCCATAAAAGGAGTAAACACCTTGCCCCTTATCATACCACCTTGGAAGAATTGAAAATTTACAGGTCCCTAGAAGTATCTCTGAAAACAGCTACACAAAACCTCTGAAGCTTGAGACAGTACATTCTCCACACTGGAAGCAGACCCCTACCTTAACAAAGCATTTATAAGTCAAGTAATTGGCTGGGATCAGGAGCAAACTTCCCAAAAAAGTCAGACTATAGAATCTTTCTTTGGCAACAAAGAAGATCAAAACATACAACCAGAAGAAGACAACAAAGTCAAAGCTCCTACATCCAAAGTCTCCAAGAAAAATATAAAGTGGTCCCAGGCCATGGAAGAGCTCAAAAAGGATTTTGAGAAGCAAATAAGAGAAGTAGAGGGAAAACTGAGAAGAGAAATGAGAATGATTCAAGAAAATCACGAGAAGTAAGTCAACAGCTTGCTAAAAGAGATCTAAAAAAATACTGAAGAAAATAACATCTTAAAAAATAGCCTAACCCAAATGGCAAAAGAGGTCCAAAAAGCCAATGAGGAAAAGAATGCCTTAAAAAGCAAAATAGGTCAAATGGAAAAGGAATTCCAAAAGCTCACTGAAGAAAATACTTTCTTAAAAACTAGAATGGAGGAAATGTAAGCTAGTGACTTTATTAGAAATCAAGACACTGTTAAACAAATCCAAAAGAATGAAAAAATAGAAGACAATGTGAAATATCTCACTGGAAAAAGAACTGACCTGGAAAATAGATACAGGAGAGATAATTTCTTCTTTTTTCTTTCTTTCTTTCTTTCTTTCTTTCTTTCTTTCTTTCTTTCTTTCTTTTTTTTTGCTAGGCATTGGGGTTAAGTGACTTGCCCAGAGTCACACAGCTAGAGAGTGTAAGTGTCTGAGGCCAGATTTGAACTCAGGTCCTCCTGACTCCAGGGCTGGTGCTCTATCCACTGTGCCACCTAGCTGCCTCCAGAAGAGATAATTAAAAAAAATTATTGGAGTATCTGAAGGCCATGATCAAAAAAAGAGCCTAGACGTCATATTTCAAGAAATTATCAAGGAAAATTGCCCTGATAGTTTAGAACCAGAGGGCAAAATAGAAATGGAAAGAATTCACCAATCACCTCCTGAAAGAGATCCCCAAAGGAAAACTCCTAGGAATATTGTAGCCAAATTTCAGAGTTCCCAGGTCAAGGAGAAAATATTGCAAGTAGCCAGAAAGAAACAATTCAAGTACTGTGGAAACACAAGATTTAGCTGCTTCTACATTAAGAGACTGGAGGGCTTGGAATATAATATTCCAGAGGTCAAAGGAGATAGGATTACAACCAAGAATCACCTACCCAGCAAAACTAAGTATAATCCTTCAGGGGAAAAATGGACATTCAGTGAAATAAAAGACTTTTAAGCATTTTTGCTGAAAGGACCAGAGCTGAATAGAAAATTTAACTTTCAAATACAAGACTCAAGAGAACCATGAAGAGGTAAACAGGAAAGAAGAAATCATAAGAGACTTATTAAGGTTGAACTGTTTGCATTCCTGCATGGAAAGATGATATTTGTAACTCATGAGACCCTTGTCAGTATTAGAGTAGTTGGAGGGAAAAAATTATATCTATATCTATGTCTATATATTGATATATAGACATAGATATAGATAGGTAGATAGATAGATAGATAGATAGATAGATAGATAGATAGATAGATAGGGTGAGGTGAAGATGAAGGGATGATATCTGGAGAATAAAATTAAGGGGTGAGAGAGAATTATACTGGGAGAAGGAAAAAGGGAGAGGTAGAATAGGGTAAATTATCTCACATAGAACAGACAAGAAAAGGCTTTTACAGTGGAGGGAAAATGTGGGAAGGTCAGAGGGAATGAGTGAATCTTACTCTCATCAGTTTTGGCTTAAAGAGGGAGTAACATACACACTCAATTGGGTATGGAAATCTATCTTACCCTACAGGAAAATAGGAGGGGAAGGGGACAAGAGAGTAGGGGGATGATAGAGGGGAGGGCAGATTGGGGGAGGGGGTAATCAGAAGCAAATACTTCTAAAGAGGAACAGGCTCTAAAGAGAAAATAGAATAAATCGGGGGCAGGATAGGATGAAGGGAAATGTAGTTAGTTTTCCACAACATGACTACTGTGGAAGTGTTTTGCATGACTACACAAGTATAACCTATATCAAATTTCTTCCCTTCTCCATAAGGGTGGGTGGGGAGGGAGGAACGGATAAAATTTGGAACCCAAAGTTTTAAAAACAAATGTTAAAAAATCGTTTTCACAAGCAACTGGGAAATAAGATATCCAAGCAATGGGGTATAGAAATCTATCCTACCCTACAGGAAAATTGAAGGTGAAGGGGATAAGAGAAGGGTGGGGGGAGATAAAAGGGAGGGCAGATTAGGGGAAGGGGTATTCAGAATTCATGCCATCTTGGGGTGGGGGGAGGGATGAGATGGGGGAAATTTGGCACTCAAAATGCTGTGGAAATGAATATTGAAAACTAAAAATAAATTAATATTAATAAAAAATTTAAAAATGTAAGCTCTTTGAGGGCAGGTTCTGTCTTTTGCCTCTTTTGTACACACACACACACACACACACACACACACACACACACACACATACACAATTATTTCCCCTCACTAGGCTTTTTGAGGGCAAGGACTATTTTTGTCTAGGTATCTTCAGTGCCTAGCATTGTATCTGGCGCCTAGTAGGCACTCAAAAATACTTTTTTGTTTGATTATAAGGAGATGCCTTACAACATTCTACTAAAATAAAGGCCAAAAAAACTACCCTATTCTTTTCCCCTGGCAATGATAACACAGAGGGGTGGGAGGGTCAGCAAAGAACAGTCAATTTTGTAGATGAGGATCTCAAGAAATTATAAGCATCAGTTATATCTATCTCTTCCTTTCCCTCCAAAACCATTGCTTTTCTAGGTTGCTAAGTGGCACAGTAGACAGTAGAGTGCTGGACTTGGAGTCAGGAAGATCTGAGTTCAAGTCTAGCCTGAAACACTTATTATCTGTGTGACTTTGAGCAAGTCACTTAACCACTGTCTAACTCTGTTTCCTCATCTGTAAAATGGGGATAATAACATTTACCTCATATAATTGTTGTGAGACTCAAATGAGATTATTCTCATAGAGTGCTTAGCAAACCTTATAGTGCTATATAAATGCTATTATATTTTATTATTATTATAAGTAGTAGTAGCAGCAGCAGCAGAAGGAGGAGCAGCAGCAAGGAGAGCCTAAGGATAACTAACATACCCTTCAAAATGAAGAGTTTTAAAAGAATAATAATTTAAATTAGACAGAAGAAGGTTGGAAATATTTCAGAGCAAGGAAAGCAATGTTTGGATTATTGATGTTAAATTTCTATATGTGACTGATCTTTCCTTTATTGCAATTTTGCAACCCTCTCCTTCTTCATCATGATGCTGCTCTACACCACTGTATAATTTTTTTTTTGTGAGGCAGTTGGGGTTAAGTGACTTGCCCAGAGTCACACAGCTAGTGAGTGTTATGTGTCTGAGGTTGGATTTGAGCTCAGGCCCTCCTGACTCTAGGGGTGGTGCTCTGTCTGCTCTGCCACCTACGTGCCCCTGTATAAGTCTTTATGTCTGCTTTGGAAGGTACCAAAATGCTAGTTTTATAGGATAAGTCACTTTTGTGCAACTTAGTAGAAAGAATACCCAATTTATATGAGTAAACTTCAAAGTAGGAAAGGGAAGGAAGGATGCTTTTGGGCAGATCTTTGTGTACCTACCTATACATATATATATATATATATATACACACACACATACATATATATATACTGGCAGTACAAGTGGTATGTGTGTGTGTACATATATATATACATGCATACATATATTTGTACAAACATGTGGATATATATACACTCATATGTACATATACTATATAAGTATATGCACACCCACAAACTAAACAGGTATATATGTATAGATACATGTGTGTGTCTATATGTGTATATATATATATATATATATATATATATAACATCCAGTGAACTGGTAACTTAGTTTGTCCTTTTGCTATGTATGCAACAAATGCAAATAGCGCTTTCATTTTTTTAAATACAAGTTTTTGGGAAATTTTTTTAAAAAAATGATTCTCCGTTTTATAAAAGCACAAGAGACTATGAAATGAAGTTTTCTGTGAGTCCTCTTTTTTACATCTTGTGGTAGTGTTGCCAAATAATTAGAGTCCTCCCCCCAATTTTGTTTTTTTCTCTTTCACTTGAAACACAGTGGATGTGCACATGCATGTGGTATTCTGATTTATGCATATCCAGCTAAATCTTTTAAAGAGCTCAGGCTGTTTGGCCAGGAATTATCTTCACTCATTTTAAATTCATTGAACTACTATTTCCCTGGGAAAAAAGATAAACAACAACAAAAAAAATAAACACCTTCTTTTGTTCATATTGCAACTGACACTTAATCCTTCTGTGAAGCCTTCATAAGGCTGTATTTATAACAGCAACATCTGTCCCTTCAAGTATTATGACTTCACAGCAAGATGAGGTAGAGTGGAGGCATCACACTAGGTATAAAAACATGGCTTTAGTCCAAATATCATGGTTCATTGATACAGCAATCATTACCTTGCATTGCCTAGATTTCATGAAGTTTTTTTCCCCCAGCTGTGTATGACACAGCTTTTTCTTTTCTTTCTTTTTTTTTTGACCTGTGATTTCATTGGTAGAAGGAACTCTCAGGTGAGGGGATTCCCTCTACCAAAGCAAATCTCCCCCTTCTCTGCAACTTATAGTCTTAGAGAGTTGCATAGAGAGGTTAAGTTACTTGGTATGGGTCACACAGCCAATATGTGTCAGATCCATGACTTGAACTCTGCTTTTCCTGACTTTAAGGCCAGCCCTCTATCCACTACACCATGTTTCTTCTTTAAATAGTGCTTTTAGGTTTGTAAAGAACTCTAGATATTTTCTCTCATTTAGTCCTTATATCAACCCTGTGAAGTAGGTGCTATTATTATTCTCATTTTACAAATGTGGTAACTGAGGGTTAATTGATTTGCCCAAAGCCACATAGCTATTTGAAGCAGGATTTGAAATCAGGTCTTCTTGACTCCAAGTCCAGTACTCTATTAACTGTTGCCACCTAGCTGTCCTTTCCTTTTTCATAAGTAATAATAATCAATGTTTAGATAGCACCTTGAGGTGTATAATTTTATACATTTTATACATATTTTTATTCTTATAACAACCCCAAAAAGTAAGTATTATAGGTACTATTATCTGTATTTCATATTCGGGAAAACTGAGACTAAGAGCCAGGCAATGATTACAGTGTAACTGGAAGAACCTGGTTCTAATCTTGGCTCTGATACTTTATAGTTGTGTGACCCTGGGCAATTTAAACTTCTATTTACCTCATTTTTGTCATTTGCAAGGTGTTGATCATAATGGCACCTGCCTTATAGGGTCATTGTGAGGTTCATAGATGGGGAGCTAGAAGAGATCTTTAAGGTCACATAGTCCAATCCTCTCATTTTAAAACAAATATATTTTAAATTAGCAAAAATCTGCCTTCTCACTTCTCCTTTCCCCTCCCCTACATGAGACCTAAAGAAAAATAAAACCCTGTTACAAACACGTATAATCAACCAAGAAAAATTTCCACATTGGCCATGTCCAAAAAAGTGTTTATCTCATATCACTGAATCCTTCATCTCTCTCTCAGGATGTGTGCAGCATATTTCATCATTAGTCCCTTAAAATCATGGTTGGTCATTATGCTGATGAGAGTTCTTAATTCTTTCAAAGTTATTTTCCTTTACCATATTGCTGTCATTGTATAAATTGTTCTCTTAATTCTATTTACTTCCCTACAAGTTTTTCCAAGTTTCTCTGAAATTACCCCTTTCATCATTTCTTTCAACAAAATGGTACTCCATCACTTTTATATATGATAACTTGTTCATTCTTTCCCCAGTTTATGGGTATCCTTCCAAAATCTCATTTTTGCCACTTCAAATGAACCATATATATTTTTATACATCTTTAGAGTTTGTTTTGCTTAGGACTAATCCCTCCCTTAATCTACCTTCCCTTTAATTCCTACTCTTCCCTTTCTCTCCTGGTTGGTTGTCCTTTGTTCTTGAAGAAGACCAAAACGACACCACCGAGTTAGGGTCAGATGAATACCTGCTCAGAAAGCTCTATCAAAGTTGAGCACAAATAGTCCATATAAACATTTGGAGTGGAGATGTCTCTAAACTTGTTCATCACATATTTCTTTTGATCTACTGCAATTTTGTTTTGCTCATAGAACACAGTGCCTTTCATAGTGCCTTCTTTGATGCAGGCACATCATACCTAGTGATCCTGTGCCCGTATTTTCCATGTCTCATAATCAATTCCAAAATTCTTCAGAGAGACCTTGAGAGTGTCCTTGTATTGCTTCTTCTGACCTTGATGGGAGTGCTTGCCTTGTATGAGTTCTCCATAAAAAATATTTTAAGAATTCAAACAACTTGACCAGCCCATTGGAATTGCACTCTCTTCAGTAGAGTTTGAATACTTGGCAGTGTAACTCAAGAAGGGACTTCAGTATCTTGTACCTTATCCTGCCAGGTGATCTTCACCATCTTCCTAAGACAAGTTAAATAGAAGTGATTCAGTTTCTTGGCATGGCACTGGCATATTCTCCAGATTCCTCTCCTATTTTCTTGTAGAATGAAATATATTTTATACCTCTCCCTCCCTCCCTGCCTACCTGTCTCTCTCTCTCTCTCTCTCTCTCTCTCCTTCCTTCTTCCTCTGACCAGTTCAGATGAGAGTAAAGTTGAAGTGTTACCTGCTCATTTCACCCCATCCTCCTTGTTTGCATAGACGTCTACTTGTGCATCCTCGTTATGAGATAATTTTCCTTGATCTTTCTTTTCTCCCTTTCCTCCTCTTCCCCCAACATATTTCTCTTCTCTTCTCTTTCTATTCCTCTCTTAAAATCATCAAGACATGGTGGATCTTCTTCCAGGCCTTGTCTAATTAGGCTCCCTTTGTGACGCCTGATGATGATAATGCTCAGAGGGGATATATGTATTATCTCCCTATCTTAGGATGTAAACAGTTTACTCTTGTTAAGTCAATTATTGTTTATTCATGTGTACTACTTTATGTTCCTCTTTATTCTTGTGTTTTAATTTCTAGGTTTCTTTTATAGCTTAGATCTTTTCATTAGGAACTCTTAGAAATCCTTTATTTGATTAAAGGTTAATTTTTTCACCTTCAGTTTTCCCCTCAGTTTTGTTGGGTAAGTTACTCTTGGCTATAAGCCTTTGTCTTGGGAATATTGTATTCCAAGTTCTCTGTTTCTTTATAGTGGTAGCTACTGAGTCATGTGTGATTCTCACTATGGCTCCTTTGTATTTAAATTATTTTTTATGGTTCCTTGCAATATTTTTCCTTTGACCTGGAAGCTCTAGATTTTGACTATGGTGTTCTTGAGAGTTTTCATTTTTGGGTTTCTTTCAGGGGGTGAGAGGCAGATTATTTTTGTTTCCATTTTGTACTCTGGTCCTAAGAGATCTGGGCAGTTTTAAGATTTCTTGGAACATGACTAGGCTTGAAAATATATATACATACACACACACACGTATATATATATATATATATACACACATACATATATGTATATATACACACACACACATATATGTGTATATATATACATATATATATTTACATATCATGCCAATCAGATAGTTCAATGATTCTTAATCTTTTTCCTCCTTGATCTGTTTTCCAGCTCAGTTGTTTTTGCTATGAGATACCTTACATTTTCTTCTATTTTTTTCAGTCCTTTGACTTTGTTTTACTATTTCTTGTCTCATGGAGTTATTGTCTTCTGTTTGGTCTGTTTTAATTTTCAAGGAGTTTGTTGCTTGGTCAAGGCTTGTACCTCTTATGCCAAACTGTTAATTCCCTTTCCAATTCTTTCTTTCATAGTTCTCATTTCTTTTCTATTTCCCTCCTCAAAAACATCTTTTAACTCTTTTATTAATGTCTTGTTTTATCATTTCCAGGAATTCTGGTTGAGTTCATGCTCAAGCTGTGTTTTTCTTTGAGACTTTGCTTGTCAATATTTTGGAGTAATTCTCCTCTGGGTTTGTGTCTTGAGTGTCACTGTCACTATAATAACTCATTATGGTGGTGTTCTTTTTCTGTTTGCTCATTTTTCCATCCAATTTCCTGGATTTACTCTCCATATTAGGGCTGGGCTCTACCTCACTTCTGCAGGGACATTCTAGGTTGATCTTGTTGCTGCTTAGGGTATTGAGTATTGTGTTATTCAGGATTTCAGAAACAAGCTAGGGAACTTACAAGCTTTCAGTGCTCCCAGAGCATTCTGATACAGGGCAAAATATCCTGTATCTGTTAGCTACTATTATTTGATTATTTGTCCAAAGTCACACAGCTCATAAATTTCTGAGCCAGGATTTGAATTCAAATCTTCATGATTAGAAATCCTAAGCTGCATCCTCTCTGCCATGCTACCTCTTTATAATATTTTATATTAGAAGAAATTTGCAATCAAGTTGTTGCAAATGAGTCAATTGAAATGGCTTCTATGCAAGTTCTGAATTCCCAAACTTAATTTTTCTACAATTATGTTTTATTTCTGTATATTTCCAGTGGTCAGCTCAGTACCTTGCACATAATAGGAGACTAATACATGATTGTTAAAAACATATACACTATTTTTATGTCATCTTCATATAGACACTTTAAAAATTCCTCTTATATTTTGACCACTATTCTTCTCAAACTCTTTTGGCATTAACATATCACCAGAGGGTGAAATTAAGCTAAGAAAGCAGAGTAGTGGAAGAGTCAGTCCCTGTCCTACATAATCTTTACAAAGCATTTCTTCTAAAAGGCTTATTTCATTCTAACATTATTCATTTCTGCCCTTTCCTAGGTAAGTAACATCCATGTGTCATCACAAGATATAATACTGTGCTAGCTGACACTCCTCAGCCACTGACACTTCCATCCTAAGAGGAACCATGGAACAAAATAATTCTCCCTTTTCTTTTCATGAACTTAGTACATGGCTCCTAAGTAGATGAAGGTAAAAGGTTGACCATGATTAAGAATCATATCTCAGGGCTCCAAAAAGAAATATTAGGAGGGCTTTTTTTTTCTTTATTCTACCCCTGAATCAGTTTCTGACAACTAAAATGCGATATAAAAGCAGCTTTGAAATGTAAATCAATAAAAGTGACTTGTCTAGTCTGAGAATGTCTCTAAATCATCAAATATTATACACAGAATATATTTTTCACCAAACTAGATGTAATTTAAAATCACTGAGGATCATTTTTCTCTACCAGAAGGCAGAATTGTAATGTGAAATACATTAGCAGAAAAATTCAGAAATCGGTGTGCTAGCTGACATAGTTTCCTATCCCTACCACTCACTTGGTCACTCTCACACAGGGGAAAAATAACTTCAACAAACCAGAAAGAAAACCACATTTTTTTGTTTGTTTGTTTTTACTAGGCAATGGGGTTAAGTGACTTGGCTAGGGTCACAACACCACATTTTCAAAAGCATTTCTGATGCCATTACTAAAAAAACCCAACACCTCCCCCCGCCACAAATCTTGTAGCTCAGCATATCCTGAAATTCTAAATTTTAGTTTATGCCTTCAATGTAGTTTACCAACAACAATTAAAAGATACTCCAATGTATACCTCTTTCAAATTCTTGGCTTTGAAAGGAAAAGGAAAGACTTAAACATATAGCAGGAATAGCAGTAGACAGAGTGAGAGGACTTGTGTTCAAATCCTGCTTTTGTCACTCTTTTTTTTTTACCTTGGGCAGGTCACTTAACTCAGTTTCTTTATCTGTAAAGGGATATCTAAGATGCCTTCCAGCTCTGAACCAATAATACTATGAAAAACTATATATTATTATAATTTGTCAGAATTTCAAATGGCTCATGTATTTTTCTTCCATTTCAAAATAACATATATGAGGAAACCATTTTGAAATTCATTGTCCTAGACTCATACCAAGAGATTTATTTCTCTTAAGAAATGTATGTGTATGTATCACATACACAGACAGACACACACACATACATATGTACATACATATTTAAAACCTTTTGTTATGTTTACGGTTTTAAGTAAGATGGCAAAAACATTGCAAAGATACCATTATACCAACTTATATAGCCATATAGATACCAACTTATATAGCCATTTCCAAATATTGAGCTCAAGGAGAAGAGCTTTTAAGTTGAGGAAGAGTAATGAGAACATTTTCCTGTGGGCTAGTGTACTCAGAGCACCTTTATACTATTTCTGGAAATATGCAAACAGTGCTAGCTTTTTTTTTTTCATTCCCTTTTAGAAGTAAACAAAACTTAGAATGCCACATGCTGGTATTTGCTTTGAATGCTTATTTTATAACTTCTAACCAAGTGCTTGCTAATAAGTAATGATTGCATTTCCAGACCATTTAGCAAGTTTATGATTTTCAATACTTTTCATTTTAACACCTTCAGTCTTTTTTATCACACATAATTCTAGGTTGGATTATTAATATGATTATTTAATCTAGGCAAAATTGAAATAAACCCATTTTCCTCTGTAGTCTCTCCTTAAAGGGATAATGGTGTACATTTTCACGTATGCAAGTAATAGGTTCTTAAAGGTCCATAGAGGTCATAGAACCTCAGAAGTTCTCTGGGCCAACCTCTTCATTTCACTGATTAAACAATTTGGACTAAGGGAATTTAAGGGACTTGTCCAAGGTTAAACAGATACTAAGCATCAGAGGTAAAATTTGAATTCAGGTCCTTTGATTCCAGAGCTAGTGTTTTTCTACTACTGAGTCAAATCAATTCCTGTTTATATTGTCTGATTTTTGAACCATTTTGAGTCTTCTACCATTCAGTTATCATCTAGAAGTTGATCTCAAAACACTATACAGAAATTTGAACCTTTATCTGTAATACGTTATGAATTGTGGTAGTCCTCACAATTTACTAATAGTATTCAAAGAAACATTTTTCTTAAAGAATAAACATTAGAAAATCAGGAAAGAAGAAATGACAAGTAATAGCAGAGAAATTGGATAAGCAAACAGAGAATATGAAACACAAGGAATAGAAAGAGCAGCAGGGTGAGGCAGTGGAAAGACTGCTGAATTTCCAGTCCTGGGTTTGAATCTTATCTCTAATACTTGTTGTGTGAACCCAATGAAGGTATTTAACTGCTCCATAGTAGTTTGATATTTAAAAATTGTGTTGGTATATTGAAAATAAGTAACCTATTGTATTCTTTATGTCTTTCTTTCACTGTAAAATGGGGACAAAATATCTCAGAATTTTTGTGAGGATCAGAAGACAGAATATAAGTAAAGTATTTGGCAAATCTCAAAGTGTCATATAGATGTCAGTTGTTATTACACAATTTGACATTGACCTAAATCTTTCTGGTTTTGAGAATTGACTGTTACTAGTTGCCATTAAAATGATCTTAAAGTGGGAAAGAGAGCCTTAGTGGTTACCTAGACTAGACTTCAATTCTAGAATATCCTCAGTAACATATAGAACAGATGACCTAGTATCTGCTTTTTTTACAGTAATAATTATAATGAATCACTTCATTGTAGTTTTTTAAGGCTCCCAAGGGATATTTTCTACAACAATCTTGCATGGTAGCTAGGCAGTATATTATTATTTCCTTTTTATAGATAGGAACCTGAGGTCCCAGGAGGTTCATTTGCCCATGGTCCACCAGGTCAGTCAGTCAGAGACAGCTGACAGAAGGGGCATCTTTCCCTTTACCCTTCCCTCTTCTCCAAACCCTGGATACTCAGATCCTGTCAAGATAGCCTGAGAAGGAACAGCAGCTAGTGAGAGTTCTTTTTACTTTTTCTCCAAACTTTCTCTAAATATTCCCTTCTCTCCACCACCACTAACTCCACATTCTCCACTCATTTGGAAAAGAACCTAGAATCCACTCTTCACTTGGATACTCAGGTCCACTCTCTGCTTCCTTGTGGTGGTAGACTGGGTTCTCTCCAAGGCCCTCAACCTGCAGAGAAGACATAGTTGCTCACGTTACTTAATTGAGAGTGAAAGAAACAATTGAAATCTTTCCAATAAATCAAAATCTATCAATACGCATCTATTAAGTGATGGAGGAACACCAAGTCTCATCATCTTCTCTGCCTCTGACCCTAAATTCCTCCAGGTCTTTCCAGCTGCTCTGCTGATATGCCCTTCAGAATGCTTGACACCACTGCTTGACGTTCAGATATACCCCAAGTCCTCCAGGGCCTTACCATCCTCCTTCTCATTGAATCCTTAAGACTTTGGGGGTTTTTCTCTTTCCTTCTCCCTCTCTCTTTCTTTTGTATCCTCCAATTAAAATGTAAGCCCCTCTGGAGCTGGAATTATCTTGCTTTTTCTATCCCCCAAGCACAGAACTTGAAAAATAAGTAAATATATAAGAAATTGTTTTTGATTCATTAATGCAAAGGCAGTCCTGTCTACTTTTTAGAAACTGTAACTGTTAAAAAGTTCTTCCTTTCCAGTGATATTTCTGATTTTCAGGATCACCCAAATTATAAGCATGGGATGAATTAAAGATGATCACAGATAAAAGTCTCATGTATTCCTCTTTTTCTTAGTAGACTCATAAATATGAAATTGGCCTCTTACTTGGTTAACTCTCCTTTTTTATTGCTCTCTCAGGGTCACTCACTCCTTTTTCTGCTTCACGTTCTCCAATTAGTAAGAATCCCCAAAATTCTGGCTATCGTTGGTAATGATGTAGCTAATTTTATCCTGATAAATGAAGCAGCACAGATTGTGTTTCTACCAATCATCCAGATCAAGCATGACAGCTTTCTATTACATGAATAAGGGGTCAAAAGGCTTTTAACAAAATAGTCATTTTCTCCCAGCCAGTCCAAATTTTCCAATGAAGTAATTTGTCGTGGATTGCATACAGTTTCCATATAATTAGGGACAATTAAAAAATTTTAAAACCAACAATATGGTCATTTTGTGTTTAAAAAGTGTGGGTTGGTATGTTAAAAATTATCAATGTCTTCAATACGTTTTCTTTACATTTTTTACATTAAATAAAATTAATTGAGCAATCAATCAAAAAGCATTTGGCAAGTACCTACTATATAGCAGGCAGCATTCTAAGTGCTGGGGACAAAAAGAAAGGCAAAATGCAATCTTTGCTCTCAATGAGCTCACAGTCTACTGGGGCAGATAACATGCAACTATGTATATACAAACAAAATATAGGGTAAATGGGAACTTTTCTTAGAGGGAAGGCACAAGTATTAAGTGGGACCAAGAAAGTCTTCTTGTAAAAGGTGGGATTTTAGCAAGAATGTGAAGGAGGGAAAGTATTCCAGCCCTAAAAGATAATCAATGAAAACATCCAGAGTCAGGATATGGAATGTTTTATCTGAGGAACAGCAAGGAGGCTAGTGTTCTGGGATTGCAGAGTAAGTGGGATTTGTAAGATATAAGAAGACTAGAAAAGTAGGAAGGGAGGAGGTTATGAAGACCTTTGAATGCTGAACAGAAAATCTTATATTTCATCCTGGAGGTAAAAAAAGGGGGTCCCTGGAATTGATTGAATAGTCAGGTGACATGGTCAGATGTTCACTTTAGGAAGATCAGCTTGATGGTTGAGTAGAGGATGGATTTGAGTAAGGAGAGACTTGTGGCACCCAGACTAAATATAAAGGATTGCTTTGCTGCAATGAGGACCTAGTTGAGATTGTATAATAAATCTACAGCAGACTAAGTCATTTTTGACTACCTATTGAGATGGGGGGAAAAAACTGTCCTGAGTACTGTGTGGGATACAAAGAAGAATTAAACATGTAATTTAATTCAATCCAATAAATACTCATTAAGCTCCTATAATGCGCACTGTTCTAAACAGTTAGGAATACAAAACAAAATGAAAAAGTACTTGACCTCAAGGAGCTTACATTCTGCTCTATGGAGTCTCTACCCTCTTCAAGATAGCAGTCTGTTTTGAGGGTGTAAGAAGTATATAAAATTAATTACAGTACCAAAATGCATAAATATCCAGGACAATAATATACACAAAACACCTGAGGAGTTCAGAAGAGGGAAAGGATCTAGCTAAAGTGATCAGAAAGACTTCAAAGAGGTGATACCATTTGAAATCGACCTGAAAGGATAGATATGCTCTGGAAAGTGAGAGTGGAAGTGATTGTAACTGTGTCCTGGAGGAAGAAATAGTATCAGAAAAGGCAAAAGTGTTTAGGAAATAGTGAATACCTAATTCTGTCTGGAATTGAGGGAAAATGAAAGGAGGTCGTATAAGATTAGACTAGAAAAAGTTGGTTGGAGATAGGTGGTGAAGGCATTGAATGATAGCAGCAACTTTAGTATATCAACATGTTTTTTTTTCAGGTTTATTTATTTATCTCTTATTTCTTCATATTAGTTGCCTTACATTATTCCATTTCATGATAATGGAGAATCTTGTTATAAAAGGTTCACTTTAAGCAACCCTGGAATGTTTAGCCTGCTGAAGAAACCTTATCAGGGAACATGAGAGCTATGTTCCTGAGAAGGGTTTTCAGGCAGAAGAGGGTGTACACTTATGGTGAGAAGTTGCAGAGATTGATTTAGGTTAGATATAAGGAAACACTTCCTAGAAATCAGAGCAGCCAAAAATGGAATAGGCTGCCTGGGGAGGTAGTGGCTTTCCTACAGGCTTTAAATAAAGACTACAGATGTTCTAGAAGAGATTCTTGTTCATATATAGGTTAGGCCAGATAACCTCTGGGGTACCTTCTAACTTTGAGATTCTGTGATTGTGTGAAATAGGCAAAGGGGAGCCAGTGAAAGCTTTTGAGCAAGGGAGTGACA
Organism: Vombatus ursinus; assembly: GCF_900497805.2. Taxonomy (NCBI): domain Eukaryota; kingdom Metazoa; phylum Chordata; class Mammalia; order Diprotodontia; family Vombatidae; genus Vombatus; species Vombatus ursinus. Next base: position 16,506,287 of record NW_020954592.1, read on the forward strand.
TGAAAGCAGTATTTTAGAATATTATTCTATTTGTATGAGAAGCAGCATGGAATAGGAGATAGAGAACTGTCCTTAGAATCAGGAAGTCCTGCTGTATGACTCTGTGTAAATCACTTAACCCCTTATTGTCTCTGACAACTTTCTAAGGCTACGATTACAGAGAATTTGCGATCTGAAGTACTAAGGGAAGTTCCCTACAGAGATGAAAATATAGACCTGGTTAAAAATAAACAAAAAAAAATTGGTATTTTGTAGGATAGATTTGTGGATGGGATACCCTGGAGATATGATCCTGAACTAGAAATCATATGAAACTATTTTTCTTTTTATTGATGTTTAAGCATTTAAATGCTCTAAAATGACAAATGTGGGCTGTACATGACCTACAACACTCCTGAGTATATTGGGAAAAAGATTAAAAGTAATTGGGAAATATTCCGTAAAATAAATCAAAATACAATAAAACATAGACAATATTACATTTTGGAAAGCTAGGTGGCACAGTGGATACAATGAAGTCAGGAAGACTCATCTTCCTGAGTTCAAATCTAGCCTCAGACACTTACTAGCTGTGTGACCCTGGGCAAATCACTTTGACACTGTTTGCCTTAGTTTCCTCATCTGTAAAATGAGCTGAAACACTCCAGTATCTTGACAAAGAAAACCCCAAATGGGGTCATGAAGAGTTGGATATGACTGAAATGACTGAACAATAATAATATTATGTTTTAAAGTTAATTTGATATAAAGTTAGAGGTCCTTATTTCTATTTGAATTTGACACCACTGCTATAAGGGATAAAAGCTGAATAAATTGAATAGATTTCTTTCCAAAATAAGCAATTGATTGAATTTAGTCCTTCCCTTCCTGCTCATTCTGTCTGTCTGCCTGTCCATGGATCTCTCTTTTGTTAGACACAGTCTAAGATGTAGTGTTTAAAACCACTGTATTTATGCAATAATTGACAATTTGGTTCCTAAAATTATCGTGCTTATTTCTTACTCATCATTTCATGTGGAATACCTCCCTCTCGCCAGTGTCTTCTTTGCTTTTAGTTGATGTGGATAAATAACTTTTAAAACATTGGCTTTTGTGCCATAAAATGACTTTAGGTAGCCAACAAGAGAAATTGTATATTAACACAAAGCTACAATTTTAAAGTAAAATTAGTCATAGTGGAGAGAGTGGAAGCTACCACTTCTATGCCAAAATGAATAAATTTTCTTAGGTCACTAGGATTCCCTATATGGTAGGGGAAGAGGTAAGTTCCTGGTTACATCATAGTATAACAATTGTTCTCTTTAAATTTTGATTAAAAGCTAAAGAGTTCATAAGATAAAATATACTCTGAAGTTACAGTGGAGGTTACTAGCAGCATCAAGATTTAGCAGAATTTGTTTTTTTCATTTGGAGTGACATGTACAAAACAATTGTTTTACAAATCTGTTATAGCTATTTTCCCCTACCATCAAAGGATAAATTTGCAAACAATACAGTATTTTGATAGTGTATAAAATTATAACAAGTACTTCATTGCTTTTCCTTTTCTTAATGATTGCTTTATTTCTTTAAATCTATATTTCATTATAACAGATTATCTTTACTAAATTTCATCAGATTAGATTTTGAAGTAATTTCAGTCAGGTATAGATTACTTTATTGATGTTTTAGGAGCCTTTGCTCTGTTCTCAACTCTTCCTTGAAGATACAAGGCATCTGTAATATAAATTATAATAGATGTAAGGCAGTTGGATTTTTCTTTTCTTTTAACCAAACTATACAAATATGACCTAAATATGACTGAGATCCAGTATATCATTTTTCTTTACTTATTTAGTAATAAGTTCCAATAATAGTGATAATAATAATAATAATAATAATAAGTAGTAGTAGTAGTTCTTCATTTATTTAACAGATTCTACTTCTAGGGAGGGACAACTCATGAACTCTGAGTATGCCAATTCAACTTTAGAATGTTAGAAATTGGTGGGAAGGTTTTCTTTTCATTAAAGCTTAAATCTACCCTTTTGTATTTTCCATCATGTTGTATCCTAGTTCTACTTTCTGGGACCAAGCTAATCAAATCTAATATCTCTTCCACATGATAATGTATCTTCAAATATTTGAAGACAGCTATCTATATTGTCCTGCAATAACTATCCCCAGTTACTCCAATTGATTCTAATGTGGTACCTCTTCAAGATTATTTACCATCCTGTCTCCCCTTATTTGGAAGCTCTACAGTTTATCATTATCTTTCCTAAAATATGGTGCTTAAAATGCATAATATTTCAGATACTAATGAATGTTTACATTAACAAATTATTAACTATTGAAGGTAGAGCATAATTGGAATGATCATCTCACTGGTTCTGGTCACTTTACTTCTTTGAAACCTAAGGTCATGTTTTTGGTTGCCACATCATACTACTGACTCATCTGAGCTAGCAGTCTATTAAAACTGTTGGATTATTTTCAGATAAATTGTTTTCTAGTTAAGTCTTCTTCATTTTGTACTCATGAAATAGAGTTTTGAACATAAATGTAAGCTTTTACATTTATTCTTATGCATTTTATCCAGTACGATTTGACCCAAGGTTCTAGACTATTTGGATCTTTTGGGATATTGATTTGACCTTCTCATTGATTAGTTATTCCTTCCTGCTTTGTGTCATCTATAAACCTGACAAGCATGCAATCTGGACTTTTATCTAAGCCATTGATAAGAATGTTAAGCAGCACAGAGAAATGCATAGATCACTGGAGCCCTCAATTAAAGATTTCCTCTTCAGTTAACATCAAACCATTAATGATTTCTGCTCCTTGACTGAGTGCAGTTATCCAGTAAGTTCAAAATTCATCTGTCCAGCCCACATCTTCTCAACTGTCAATGAGGACAGCATGAGATATCATCAAATAATTTGCTGCAATCTATGAAAACTATATCTATAGCATCCCACTCATTTAACAGTCTAGTTAGTCAGTAAATAAACACTTATTAAGTGACTACACATGCCAGGAATATTTATATCACTGGGGTTAGGTGAAGAAAGGCAAAAAACAGTCTCTGCTCTCAAGGAACTCGTACTGTAATGGAAGAAACAATACTCAAGCAAGTATGTACAAATAAGATATAGACAAGATAAATTGGGTATAATCAGGAGGAGAGAGGCACTAGCCTTAAAAAAGATGTACTAGTAACTTTGTTAATAAGGAACACGTCTGGCATGTCTTCTTTTCAAGGAAGCCATCTTGGCTTCTGTGATTACTTATTCATTGTCTAGAATTTTGCCAAGCACCTTATTAATACTATGTCCTAAAATTCTGTCACAATGGCTGTGCAATCACATCTGTCAGTTCTTTCAATAGCCTGGTATATTGATGACATGATCCAAGTGACTTGAACTCTGGAAGATTAGGTACTAATTTACTATCTCTCTACTTATTTGGGTATTGACTTCGCATTAGACAATTTTGTCTTGTACTTTCCAAAGAACATTTTCCTTGTCAGATAAAACAAAAGCAAAATATAAGTTAAAGAACTCTGTCTTTTTTCTTTGCCTAATAATAGTAATTGTAGGCTGAAAGCTAAGCTAGGAGTTAGATCAAATAGAATAAGTTTACTTAAATGTATAAAATAAAACTAAATTAATCCTTTAGGCTAATCTTTCTTAAAGGTGGTGTAGGGCAATTGGTGCTGGATTTGAATTTAATGCACTTGAGTTCAAAACCTGACTCTGCCACTTAATACCTGTGTGATACTGAGTAAAGCGCTTAACCACATTGGGCCTCAGTTTTGTCATCTGTAAAAGAAGGGGGATTGGACTAGCCAGTCTCCAAAGTCCTTTCCATCTCTAAAATTCTATGATGTTATAATTTTATCACACTTCTTTCAAAGAGCTGTGACTTCCTTGTGTGTGAACTCTTTTAATAAAAACTGCCTGCAACTTCTTTATTGTCACTGTGTTTGAGAGTTGCTATGGTCAAACTGGTGATGACCTTCTTTGAATTTAGGTGCTTGAATAAGGTATTTTGTTGTTGTTGTTTGGAGACATCAAATATATGAATCCTCTCTAGGTATGACCTAGAAGAACCTTCACTTCTCTGGCATAGCATTTGAGAGCCTAGGAGCATCTCTCCACCATGATGAGGCTTTAGAGTATGTAGTAGATAATGATTCCATAGTAACTTAAAATTGCATCAGACAAAAACCACATTTCCTCACAAAATAATCCCCTCAATATGATCTAGGAAAGGAGTAAATAATAGTTGCCTAGTAATACTACAAATTTTATCTACAAATATGAGGGCATTCAAAGAATGCTTTGCTTTTAGCTGTAGAGGGCAAACTAGACAGCAAGAGCTACAGTTTCAAATTTGAAATCTAAAAAGCAGCGGCTGCTTCCTGAGCTTCTAGCTCACAGACTGAGGGTAAATGAAGTGGCTGATCAGAGGGGGATTGTGGGAATCTCTTTGCTGGCACTGAGACAGGAATTTCTTGTTTTGCTTGTGTTTGGATCTGGGTCACAGTTCTAGGTGTCGACCCTGGGACAAGGAGGAGTGCTGGTGTGGTGGAGCTTGTAGTGGGATTGGAGAAGAAATCCTCCTCACAGTTCCAAGGCAGAAAAGAGTGCTTGTGGTCACTCATAGGCCAGAGCACAGGCCAGGAAAGGAGTAAACAACTCGCCCTTGATCATACCACCTTGGAAGAACTTTTCAGTTTTTCCATGTCAGAAAAAGAACTAGAAGCATCTCTGAAAACAGTTGCACAAAACCCCTGAAGCTTTGGACAGTATATTCTCCACGCTGGAAGCAGATCCCTAACTTAAAGAGTTTACAAGTCAAGTAATTGTCTGGGGTCATGAGCAAACTGTGCAAAAAAGGAAGTCAGACCATAGAATCTTTCTTTGCTGACAAAGAAGATCAAAACACACAACCAGAAGAAGACAACAGTCAAAGCTCTTACATCCAAAGCCTCCAAGAAAAATATGAATCACGAAGGAAAAAAGGAGCCTGGACAGCACCTTTCAGCAAATCATCAAGGAAAATTGCCCTGAGGTTCTATAACCAGAGGGTAAAATAGCCATAGAAAGAATGCACTGATCCCCTTCTGAAAGACATCCCAAAATTGAAAACACCAAGGAATATGGTAGCCAAATTCCAAAATTACCAAGTCAAAGAGAAAATACTGTAAGCAGCCAGAAAGAAACAATTTAAATATCATGGAACCATAGTCAAGATTGCACCAGACCCTGAAGCTTCTACATTAAAAGATCATATGGTATAGTATAAGATATTCTCTAAGTCAAAGGAGTTTGGATTACAATCAAGGATCAACTAACCAGCAAAAATGAGCATAATCTTTCAGGGAAGGAGATGGACATTCAACAAAATGGGGGACTTACAAACCTTCCTGATAAAAAGACCAGAGCTCAACAAAAAATTTGATCTTCAAATGCAAGATTCAAGAGAGACATAAAAAGGTAAACAGGACAGAAAAAAACATGTTGTTAATAAGGGCAAAATGTTTACATCCCTACAAGGGAAGATGACACTTGTAACTCTTGAGAACTGTATTGTTATTACACCATTTTGAAGGGGTATACATACAGGAGGTGGGTATAAGTTGACTTTAATGTAATGATAAAAAAAATCCAATCAAATGGGTTAAATGGATTTAAGTAAGTGGATTAATCTGATCTAACTAAGAAAATGTACTGAGAAAAAAAGAAAGCAGGAGGCAGATGAGGGTAAATTACATTACAGGAAAAGGCACTAAAACCTAATACAGTAAAGGAAAAGAAGGGAAGGAGATGAGCATTGTTTGTACCAAGATTTGGCTCCAGGAGGGAATAAAATAATCATTTAGGTATAGAAATCTAATTTGCCCTACAGTCAATAGGAAGGAAAAAAGGAAAAAAAGGGAGGGGGGATTGAAGGAAGGGAAGAAGCAGTAAAGGTAAGGAGAAGAAAAGGGAGGGGGCTAATAGAAGGAAGGCAGGATTGAGGGAGGCTGTGGTCAAAAGCAAAACACTAGAGAGGAGGGAAAGGTAGAAAGGAGAAAGAAAAGCATAAATGGGGGGAAATAGGATGGAGAGAAAGTCACAGATAGTAATCATAACTGTGAATGTGAATGGGATAAACTCTCCCATAAAACAGAAGCAGATAGCAGAATGGATTAAGAACCATAATCCTACAATATATTGTTTACAGAAAATACAGTTGAAACAGAGGGACACATACAGGGTAAAGGTAAAAGGCTGGAGTAGAAGACATCATGCTTTAGCTGAAGTAAAAAAAAGCAGGGGTAGCAATTCTGATCTCAGACAAAGCAAAACCAAAAAATAGATCTTGTCAAAAGAGATAAAGAAGGAAACTACATCCTGCTTAAAGGCACCATAGACAATGAAGTAATACCATTACTAAACGTATATGCACCAAATGGTATGGCATCCAAATTCTTAGAGGAGAAGTTCAGGTAGTTACAGGAGAAATAGACACAAAAACTATACTAGTGGGACCTCAACCTCCCCCTCTCTGAACTAGATAAATCTAACCACAAAATAAATAAGAAAGAAGTCAAGGACGTGAATAGAATATTAGAAAAGTTAAGTATGGTAGATCTCTGGAAAAAATTGAATGGGAATAGAAAGGAATATACTTTTTTCTCAGTGGTACATGTCACACACAAAAACTTACCATATATCAGGGCATATAAACCTCACAATCAAATGCAGAAAGGCAGAAATATTAAATGCATCTTTTTCAGATCATGATGCAATAAAAATTACATGGAATAAAGGGCCATGGAAAGATAGACTAAAAATTAATTGGAAACTAAATAATTTAATCCTAAAAAATCAATGAGTCAAATAACAAATCACTGAAACAATCAATAACTTCATTCAAGAGAATGACAATAATGAGACAACATACCAAAACTTATGGGATGCAGTGAAAGCAGTTCTTAGGGGAAGTTTTATATCTCTAAATATTTGCATGAATAAAATAAAGAAAGAGGAGATCAATGAATTGGGCATACAACTAAAAAAAAAACTAGAAAAAGAACAAATTAAAAATCCTCAATTAAACACCAAATTAGAAATATTGAAAACTAAAGGAGAAATTAATAAAATTGAAATAAAAAAAGCTATTGAACTAACAAATAAAACTAAGAGCTGATTTTGTGAAAAAAAACCCAATAAAATAGATAAACCTTTGATTAATTTAATTTAAAAAAGAAAGAAGAAAACAAAATTACCAGTATCAAAAATTAAAAGGGTGAAGCCACCACCAAGGAAGAAGAAATTAAAACAATAATTAGGAACCATTTTGTTCAACTGTATGACAATAAATTTGACAACCTTAGTGAAAAGGATGAATATTTACAAAAATATGAATTGCCCAGAATAACAGAGGAGGAAGTAAAATACTTAAATAACTCCATGTCAGAAATAGAAATTGATGAAGCCATTGATGAACTCCCTAGGAAAAGATCTCTAAGGCCAGATGGATTTACAAGTGAATTCTATCAAACATTTAAAGAACAAATAATTCCTATACTATATAGACTATTTGGGAAAATAGGTAAAGAAGGAGTCTTACCAAATTCTTTTTATGATACAAATATGGTAATGATACCTAAACCAGGAAAAGTCAAAACAGAGAAAGAAAATTATAGACCAATTTCCCTAGTGAATACAGATGCAAACAATTTAAATAAAATTGATAAAACTGAATTACAGCAAACTATCCCAAGAATAATACACTAGGACCAGGTAGGATTTATACGAGGAATGCAGGGCTGGTTCAATATTAGGAAAACTATCAGCAGAATTGATCATATCAAAAACAAAACTAACAGAAACCACATGATCATATCAATAGACGCAGAAAAAGCTTTTGACAAAATACAATGCCCATTCCTATTAAAAACACTAAAGAGCATAGGAATACATGGAGTCTTCCTCAAAATAACAAGTAGCATCTACCTAAAACCTTCAGCAAGCATCATATGTAATGGGGACAACTAGAAGCATTTCCAATAAAATTGGGGGTGAAACCAGGATGACCATTATCACTGCTGTTGTTCAATATCATACTGGAAATGTTAGCTTTTGCAATAAGAGAAGAAAAACAAGTTGAAGGTATTAGAATAGGCAAAGAAAAACAAAGCTATCACTCTTTGCAGATGATATGATATACTTAGACAATCCTAGAGAATCAAATAAAGAACTACTTGAAATAATAAACAACTTTAGCAAAGTTGCAGGCTATAAAATAAACTCACATAAATCATTGGCATTTCTATATATTATCAACAAAGCCAAATTAGAAAGAGAAATTGCACTTAAAGTTACTGTAAGACATTATAAAATATTTAGGAGTCTAACCATTGAAACAAACCCAAGAACTATATGAACACAATTACAAAACACTTTTCACACAAATAAAGTCAGATCTAAATAATTGGAAAAACATCAGTTGCTCATGGGTACGCCGAGCTAATATAATAAAAAATGACAATTCTACATAAACTAATTTTCTTATTCGGTGCCATACCAATCAAACTACCAAAATATTATTTTATAAAGTTAGAAAAAATAATAAGATTCATTTGGAAGAACAAAAGGTCCAGAATATCAAGGAAACTAATGAAAAGAAATACAGGAGAAGGTGGCCTAGTCATTCCAGATCTTAAATTGTATTATAAAGCAGCAATCATCAGTACTACTTGGTACTAGTTAAGAAATAGAATGGTGGATCAGTGGAATAGATTAGGCATGCAAGATATAGTAGTCAATGAATATAGTAATCTACTATTTGATAAACCCAAAGACCCCAGCTTCTGGGAAAAGAACTCCCTCTTTGACAAAAACGGCTGGGAAACCTGGTAAAGAGTATGGCAGAAATTAGGCATAGACTAAAACCTCACACCATATACCAAGATAAAGTCAAAATGGGTTCATGATTTAGATATAAAAGCTGATACTATAAGCAAACTGGGAGAGCGCGGCACAGTTTACTTATCAAATTTATGGAGAACAGAAGAATTAATGATGAAACAGGAGACAGAGAACATCACAAAATGCAAAATGGATAATTTTGATTACATTAAATTGAAAAGTTTTTGCACAAACAAAGCCAATGCAAACAAGCTTAGAAGGGAAGTTGAAAGTGTGTAAACAATTTTTACAACCAATGTCTCTGAAAAAGGCCTCATTTCTGAAATACATGGAGAATTACATCAAATTTATGAGAATACAAGTCATTCCCCGATTGATAAATGGTCAAAGGATATGAACAGGCAGTTCTCAGATGAAGAAATTAAAGCCATCTATAGTCAAATGAAAGAATTCTCTAAATCACTATTGATTAGAGAAATGCAAATCAAAACAACTCTGAGCTACCACATCACACCTAACAGACTGGCCAACATGACAAAACAGGAAAATGATAAATGTTGGAGAGGATGTGGGAGAATTGGAACTCTGATGCATTGTTAGTGGAGGTGTGAAATGACCCAACCATTTTGGAGAGCCATTTGGAACTATGTCCAAAGGGCTATAAAAATGTACATAACCTTTGACCCAGCAATAGCACTTCTAGGACTGTATCCCAAAGAGATCATACAAATGGGAAAAGAACCCACATGTACAAAAATATTTATAGCAGCTTTTTTTGTGGTGGCAAGGAATTGGAAATTGAGACGATGCCCATCAGTTAGGGAATGTCTGAACAACTTGTATGTATGTATGTACATATGTATGTATGTAATGGAATATTATTACGCTATGAGAGAGGATGAGCAGACACACTGTAGAAAAACCTAGAAAGACTTTCATGGACTGATGCTGAGTGAAGTGAGCAGAACCAGGAGAACATTGTACACAGTAACAGCCATGTTGTGTGATGACTGAAGTTGGTAGACTTAGCCTTTCTCAGCAATGCAACGATCCAAGAAATCTCCAAAGGTCTCATGATGGAAAATGGTATCCACATCCATAGAAAGAACTATGGAGTTTGAAAGCAGAGTGAAGCACACTATTTGCTCCTTTTTTTCTTCTGTTTTCTTTTGTTTTTTTTTCTTGTGGTTCCCCCCATTGGTTCTAATTCTTCCTTACAACAATGTGAAAATATGTTTAATAGGAATGTATTTGTATAGCCTATATCAGATTGCATGCCATCTTGGGGAGGGAGGTGGGGACGGAGGGGGAGAAAAATTTAAAACTCAAAGGCTTATGGAAGTGATTGTTGATAAATCAAAATAAATTTATATATATATATATATATATTCATAAAAATTTTATTTTGTTGACCCATCATTTCTTTCTTTCTGGAAGCAATCAGGATTAAATGACTTGCTCAGGGTCGCACAGGTACTAAGTATCCTAGGCATATTTGAACTCAAGTCCTCCTGACCCCAGGGCTGGTACTTTATCCACCACTGTCCCTGTAATTTCATTATTGTTGGCAACTACCTGTGTAAAAACTTCCTCCATCTAAGCAGATCAATATTCTTCTTTAAACTATAGTCTTTCCTAAAACTTCCTAATTGCCCCAGGACCTGAGGGATTAAGTTAATTATCCCTGGTGATAAAACTGGCATGTTCCAGAGACAGGATTTGGACCAGAACTCCAAGACTTCAACATAATAATAGAATTTAAATAGTGATAACACATCATAAAACCCAAAACAATAGATAATAGAACAATAAAAGCATGTGAGGGGCAGCATGCTTTAGCAGAAAGAACCTTGGCTCTTAAATCAGACTACCTAGGGGGCAGCTAAGAGGCACAGTGGATAGAACATGGGCCCTGGAGTCAGAAGGACCTGAGTTCAAATCTAGCCTCAGAAACATAACACTTATTAGCTGTGTGACCCTTTTATTTAAGCTCTCTGTGCCTCGGTTTCCTTAGTTGTAAATGAGGAGATTGGACTAGATGATCTCTAGGTCCTTTCCAGTTCTAACATCTATTATTTTATGAAACAATGACACAGAAAATCCAGAAGAACAGGTTCTATATCATGCTTCAAATACCAAAGCCCAAAGTAGGGATTACAATCTTTCTTTAGGCCAACAATTTCCCCCTGCCATTCAGACACTATAAGGCTTTAAGCATCATAGCTCTCACCATATACCATCTTTAGAAATAATTTCCTGTCCTATCTTGCTTTCCATAAAGAAAGAAGGGGGGCAGTGGTGAACAGTGGACAGTTTTAAAATAATTGGTTATGGTATCTTTCTTCTAAGATGTTTAAAAATATCTTCCTTCTATTTTATATTCAGGCACTGAAAGTTAGGGTCATAAACTACAATCATAGCTAATGCACAGAAATCTGTACTCAAAACTGGAGCTCAATTTGGAAGTAGTAGATGATTACAAATAGCTAATATGTAGTTGTACCAATAACATTCTGTTGAACTTTGAAATAACTAGGTAAATTTCAAATCAAAGAAGTTGTATTCCAGAATGAAACAAATCTCATTTGTTTGTTTCTTTGCCTTTTGTTTGATTCTCTCTTGAATTTGATGAGAAACAGCAGCATTGACTGTGGCTGATCTTTAGTGTAGCAATTCACCAATCTGATTAGGAAAGTGGGTAGCAGTTCCAAAGGAGACCTTGGACAATCAAGGAGAGAGTCAAGTCAAATAGCCAAGGATGTTAAACTAAGTAAATTTTGCTCTTTGATTCTGTTCTGAGTTTTGTTTTTTTTTTTTAAGTTTGAGATTTTTAACTTAAGTCCTTGTTGGATATAGCTGTTTGCCTCATGACTTCTGGCCAAACGGACAAACCTTCGCTTTGCTTCAATGTGTTCTGGCCTTCTCATATACTCTTTTTATCTGAAAAATTGCTAGGCAATATGGTGCAGTGGATAGAGTACTAGACTTAGAGTTAGGAAAAGACCTGAGTTCAAATCTTGCTTCACACATTTACAAGCTGTACAGCTGTGAGCAAGTCACTTAACTTCTCAATCTTAGTAACCACCTTTGACAATACTACTACTACTACTACTACTACTACTATTACAACTGCTACAGCTTCACAATCAGGGAAAAGGAGGTCCTTACCATCATGAACATATCAGACATTTGGAGACACCTTCTAGAGGCAGTCCAACACCCCAAAGTAGCACAAAATTACCAAAAAAAAATCTGAAACATCTCCAAATCTCCCAGAAATCTAACCAGTGATAGATCTGATGAAACCAGTGACAGACATATTGTGAGTTTGACTTGTTCATAGTTTATATTCACAACTGGAAGACAAATATACTGCATATCCAAGTAGACTACCTCACATACACACATTTCAGCAAATGTTATTGGGAACTGTGAAAATTTCATATTAAAGCAAGCATGACAAGGTGGAATTGAATTTATTTTTCAGCAATAGTCTGGGGATTTCTATGTTCAGGCAGGCTTCTCTATCTATGCTTTAGGCAGGTAAAGAACCCATAGGTAAGGGAAATTTGGTGTTTGGTGGGTTCCTGTACCTGCACTTGTGACTGAATTTACTCTTTCCCACTCTCTTCCCCCTCCATTTCAATGACTGATATACTGACTTCATCATAACAGCACCACAGCTAGGCAAAACTGTAGTCAGCTGGGGTTTCAGAGCACTCAAAGGAGGTAACCAATTAGAGAAAACAAGCAGAACACTGGAACAATCTGGCCCCCGAACTTAGCATTCAAATGAGTTTTTCCCTTTCCCATTTACTACTGATTTCAATGGCCAAACTTAATGGCCTTTTCTTAGTTTTCATCCTTCTGGACCATTTGCAGCATTTTGACAATGTGTTTTATCCTTTCCTCCAGGATATTCTCTCATCTCTGGATCTTTTGTTTTACTTTTTTGCTGCTATATCATTTATATTCCTCTCTACCTAAATGTAGGTGTCCCCCAAAGCCCTGACCTAGGTCTTCTCCTTTTTTCCCTGTACACTCTCTCTTGGTGATCCCATCATCTCCTCTGGGTTCAGTAATCCTATCTATTTGGTTGACTACCAGGTCCATGTATGTAGTTCTAGCTGGTAACTTGAGCTCCAGTCACACTTAACCAAATGCCTGTTGGACACTTTGACCTAAATGTACTGTAGCAATCTCAAAAATTAATGTGTTCAAAACAGAACTCGTTATCTTTTCCTAAACCTTTCCATAATTCTAGTCACCCAGCTTTACAACCTCAAAGTTACTGCTTCATTCTCTCTTACACTCATACCCAATCAGTTGCCAAATGATGTAAATTTACCTCCATTACATTTTTTTGCATCCATTTTTCTCTCCTTACTGGCATAATAATCACCTTAGTTCAGGCCTTTATAACCTATGATCTAGATTATTGTAATGGTCCCTTAATTGTTCTCCCTACCACATTACTCCCAAACTTAAATTTTCAGTGTTTCCTTAATACCTCTAGAATCAAATATAGCTAGCTAGTATTTATGTAGTTTTTTAAAATTTGCTAAGTACTTTATAGATATTATTTTACCCTCACAACAACCCTGGAAGGCTAACTTCACAGATGAAGAAACTGAGGTGGCAAAGTGCAAGTGACTTGTTTAGGATCACACAGCTCATGTTTGAGGTTGTATTTGAGCTCAGGTCTTCCTCTAGGCCTAGACCTGCTATGACACCTTGCTGCCCAAAATATAAATATAAATTCTGTTAGGCACTAAAAGTGCTTAATAACTTGGTTCCAAACTCTCTTTCAATCATTGTCTATTACTCCTATCTGCTCACACCATGCCAAACTGGTCTTATTGAGTATAAAGGGATGCTTCATATCTTTTGAGGCAAGAAAGTCAGGAGAAAATAAAGAAGATTATACCACTCTGTTCCCTTGGTCATGATAAGAAAGGGTGGAGGGTAGGTAGAGAAGAATTGATTTTATTGATTGACTTTTTCTGAGTTTTTTTCTTAAAATACTTAATGTTTCAACCTTTTTTGTTAAAATTGTCCTGTTAATCACATTTTGACTCCCCTCCCATTTTACTATCGGATGTTTACCCGATGCTTAGCTATAAGGCTGCCTTAGCTTTCTTGTAGAATGAGGGATGTACAGTTCAGTGGACTGAATCCTTGGTAGAAGTACCCACTGGTATGACAGAACTGTCCCTAAACAGGTTTTAGTCTCTTCCTTCAACCCTACACAGCCACACTTGTTGGCTTCTTGCCTCAATTCTTTTCTTGGCTCTCCTTTCCGTGTTATGGATTGGTAGAATTTTTATCTGCAACTTTTTCTTTTTTTCCTGATAAGCTCCTGGAGGTTAAGAACTGTTTTATTTTTGTCTTTTTGTCTCTAACTCTTTGTGCCATGCCTGGCCATAGGAATCGATTGATTGTTGTTTGTTGATTGATTGATTGATTTTATACTTTCTGCCAGTGAAACAACCACAGCTGCTTTAAAAAAATAACTATGTCCACTCTCCTATACAAGGCACTCTGCTCTGTGTCAAGCCACTTGATCATTTAATTCTCTGGTTTTGACCCTGTTGGCACCACCTATATGCTGTCTGTAGAACTTTATCTAGGGAACTCTCAATGAGGAATCTCTCTTTACCAATACAAATTGGCATCTACTTTGCAGATGTTGCCTGGAGCAGTGAGAAGTTAAGTGACTTGCCTAGGGTCACAGTCAGTATGTATCATAGGCAAGATTTGAACCCATGTCTCCTGAACTGTACAGCCTTTAGACTTGTGGAAGTAGGTCCCCTGTTTTGGAGAATAGAAGCAACAGCTTCTCAGAGCTTCACTGAATAACTTCTAGTCACTTGGAGACATGCCCAACCTGAGAAAAGGATATAACTAGCAATTCCAGTTTTAGAATTGGCTGCAACCTGGAATTTAGCTTAAAACCATGTGCTCCTGGTGCCTATCTGGTGGCTTTGAGAAGAGGACCTGTGATATCCTGGCCCTGGGAGCTTTAGACTTGTACCTGAGATATGGCTGTGATAGCTGTCTCCAGAGAGCCATCTCCAGTCATGCTGATCCATATCTTGCCACTGGACACAGATGGCTCTGGAGGAGAAAGTGAGCCTGGTGACTTTGCACAGCCCTCCCTCACTTAAATCCAATTCACTTTCAAGTTATGGCATCATCTTCGTGATGTCATGGTCCTTTTTGAGAATGAAAAGCAAACAACAATAACAACAACAACAGCTGCCTCTATAGGTCTTCACTGGCTTGCACGACCTGTATTGCTCTTTGGGAAAGCTTCTAATGGGGTGGAGGAGGGAGTATTTGGTTGTACCTGGATCACTCCCTGGTGACATTGGTGGTGGGAAGAAGTGTGTAGGGCATACATCCTCTGAGAAACAACAGTCTGCTGTCACAGACTCCTGTACCTTCCCTGATTTCTCCTGAGATCTGCCCACCTGCTGACACTAACCCCAGGATTACGACACAGCACTGGGGAGTCTTGTCTCTCTGTTGAGGTGGATACAAGAGCAGGAAGTAGCCACTGTTATCCACTACTCTAACCTCCTCTTGCCCTGCCAAAACAGATATGGGCCCATTCAGAGAAGCTGGACACCAACCTCTGGGGAGAACTAACTCAGGACCCATTCTCAGTAGGACTGAGTCATGCTTACCCACTGATAGGGACTTAGGACTCCCCCTCTCCCACAGTAGCAAATCTAAATGCCCATGAAATGGGCACTCTAACATAATTCCAAAACCCCCTTTCCTCACAATAGACAACTGAAAACCACCTGTCTACTGACACTGACCCCTGCACCCAACCCTCAAGTGGGTTGAACAGTGGGATCCCATTCCCCAGCAGCAGCTTAGTCTGATCCTTTCCTGGGTGGCAGTCACTCTGAAACGCTTTTGCTGTTTCTTTGCCAATTGACCTGAGTCCTCTCAGAATATCTTGAAGCTCCACCCCTCCTGGACACCAAGAAAAATCTTCATGTGCACCAAGTACGCAAATATCTCTTCTTTACCCATTATTCTAAATCTCCATTGATAAATCATTATATCTCACATGGGCCCATGGATTTGTAATATTTTTTAATCTTTTTTTTTTAAATACATAGACAAAGGGACCTGTTAAAAACAAAACAAAAGAAAACAAAAACCTGGGGCTATCATGCTTCTAGAATCCAAGATTATTCCTCTTTCCACTACTTCATATTTCCTGGTGGTACTATTAATTTCCTTTACACACAATAGGAGGTTAATCTCACTTTGGACTCATATTGGTTCCCCACCTGGATAAATCCAGAGAAGGTAGAAATGCTGTCCCTGGTTCTGAAAAGATTATGTACTTTGCCAAAATTTAGGCCAACTACTTTAAGTGAATCAATCTATCAGAGCTAGATTACACAATAAATAAGTTTAATCAATGACAAGAAAAATAGTATAATAGATTGAACACATCACCACATCATCTAATGATCATGTTTTCCCCTGGTCAAGTGCTCTTTTAGGTTTCTATAGTTGGGGTTACATTTAGGGACAAGAAAACTATGTCACCAGAGAAACCATTTTCCTTATTCTGGAAAAATTGTGGAGAGATATCCCTGGTGGGCCTTTGTAGCTTTTTGATTGTATTATCCTCTCCACCATGGGGAGAAAAATTGTCCTTGCTGATAAGTAAAAATTTCCCCCAGTAACTACAACTCCTTGTGCCAAGAAATAGGTAAGTCCAAAGTGATGACAGATTATTATCAGTGAAACTTACCTACTACATTTCATTCTGTGAAAGGGTTTAAAATTTTATTTGTACAAAATTTATTTGTATGGAAAATTTATTTTTAAGGCAAAGTGAAGACATTTTAGTGGCTTTATCTTTCCACATTTCAATTAAGAGAAACAATCTTCAAAGATTCTCTAGGTCATATTAGTAAGACAATTTTTCTCTCATTGAGGTAAAGGTGGAACTGTCTATTAAGGCTATTTGAAAATGCAAAAAAGGGTTGGCATATTTAATTAAGTTTCCAAGAAGACAGCATGGTAGGATGAATAAAGAGTTAGCTTTGGAATCAGAAAGACCTAGGTTCAAATCCTGCTTCTGATATATACTAGCTCTGCAATTCAGTAAAAGGCATTTGACCTCTTATTGTCCCCTCCCCCCCACTCTCTCTGAGTTCATTGGATCACAGATTTAGAAATGGAAGGGACCTCAGAAGCCCTCTAGCCCAACCTCTTTATCTTGAGAGAAAGAACTAAGGTTAAGGCAATTGCCAAAGTAGTTGAAGGATTTGAACTCAGTTATCAAACTCCAGAGCTAGTGTTCTTTCCATTGAATCTTGAAACTGCTGATTTGGAATGGTGGGGGAGTTTTCAAAACAGGAGTTTTCTATACTAAAAAATCCATAGGTCTGCATAAAAAATCAAGAAACACTTTTTAATCATTTAAATCTGCACATTTTTATTCCATACACATCCATGAAGAACACATATGCTTATTTTGTCTGTTCATTAATAATCATGAAACAGTAATTATTTTAGTTTAAACAGGTTCAGATATATCATTACAACTGTTGGCATGGGGACTTTTCTAAACGGGGACATAGCAAAAGCCACTCAGATTATCTCCATAGCACTGAGATTATTTTATTAAGTAAAGAAAGGAAAAAGAAAGTGACAGAAAGGAAAAAAGAAAGAAAGAAAGGAAAAAAAGAAAGAAGAAAAGAGCAGAAATAGAGCCAGGCTTGAAATTTGTAAGGGATTACTTGTTCCAAGCTTCACTTTTACTCACAGTCCTTGAACATGTTTTTCTATTGATTACCCAATCTATTTTTTAGTACAGTGAGACAATTTAACATCATTTTAGTTTAGATATGAGAACAGGCAACTGTGGTATAGCCTGCTTGATACATTTTCTGTGTTTTTTTTGTCAAATGGTTGCCTTTATTGAGATGAATGAACTAACAAACATTGGTTGTGTAATAGAGAATCCCCTCCTTAAATCATGCTCTTACTTTGGCATTCTCTCTCAAGCTTTCAGTGGTACCATGAAACTATGCTAGTGCTAGGAAACGAATACACTTGCATTAGAGGCTTTCTATTTCATGATACATAGAATCATAGATTTATAGCCAGGAAGGGTAATACAGGCTAGTTTTTCTAATTCATTTGTTTTCAAGATGAAGAAATTGAGGTTCACAGAGATTAAGTGACATGCCCAAGTTTATGCAAGTATTAGGTTGCAGAGCTGGGTTTTGAACCCAGGTCCTCTGATTATAAATCCATGACTCTTTCCTATATATTACATACATGAAAGAAATTGAATTTGACTTGTGCTTTGACTGAATGTTTTGGACAGCAAAACGCTTTATGATGGAGTTTTGTAATCCTATGAACTTATTGATGCCAGGATTCACATGAAGACAATCCTATTTGGGGAGAAAAAAATGGATTTTCAAACATCTAGACATGTTTGGGTGCTGCTAAATTGACCCTTCAGTTTATGCCTTTCTGAGAAACTTACTTTCATCTCCTGTTTCAAATTCAAACTTCTGGCTGTAACCACTGTATCCTGATGCAGTCCTCACTCTGATGCAAAATATGTATTTTGTGGCTGGCTTGAGACCTGTGATGATAACACTGGGGGCTTTGGATCTTGTAGAAGAATAGCTGAGCTGTTCATGCTCCTGCGGAACAGAGAAAAAAGGAAAGAAGACACAAAGTGGAGTTATATTAGTTTTTCAGGAGTCACATTCCAAAGCAAAGCTCAGTCAGTGGTTACTCTGAATGTCAAGATCAAACAAGGTACAAGCATGGTTTTCCATTACTTGGCAATTTATTATCATCATGATGTATATGACATGGTCTTGATTTGGAAATGTGTTAAGAAAGCTGATTTCATTGCACATAAAAATGTTAATTTCATTTTTGGTTGGGTGAGCTGGATTTAAATTCTTCATAAAGGATGGGGTTAGTGTGAGAGCATGTTCAAACATAATGGTACCTGAAGGAAACTGGCAGAATGGGCAACTGAGGAAATCAATCAACATTGGCAGAGTAAAAATAAAATGATAAATGTGGGAGAATTGAAGGACCCGCTACTCACTTCTACCCTCAGGTAGTGCCAAAATGCCGGCGCTATCCGTGGGTAGACCTGTGGGTAAAAGGAAATATCAATTAATTTTTTAAAATTGGAAAACTTCTATCCTGACCTAACTGTTACGCTTATGAACTTATCTCTCCCCTACTAGCACCAAGAGTTGTATGTCCTTAGTTGGACATGTAACAAAGAAAATCATATCCCTTTGGGAATACTGCCCCCTAGCTATGACTATTTCCATTTTCAGTAGTTGCATATTAAATTATCTATATGAGACCAGTTGGTTTCTTTTTTTGAAATCCATCTTATGAACAAGAATTGAAGGCACGAAAAGGATGAAAGACTTACCCATGGTCACAGAGTGAATCAGTGGTAGGGCTGGTGACTTTAGACCCAGTCTCCTGTGTTAATTGACAAATAACTGTCTCTCTTATCTCCCTAAGAGGTAATCAATTTGTGAAATCATACTGCTGGGTTTGGTTCAAGTATTTAAACTTGCTATCTACTACAGACTCAGAACAGAACATTCAATTTCATCTGTCCATATCTGAGTTCATAGCAAATGAAGGAGTAAAGGCATTGTAGGTATCTGAAAAGGTTATTTTGTTCCTATGGTTTTGCTTCAGTCTTTATTTATTCATTTATTCTTAATATGGACCCTGAAACATGCTTGTAGGTTTGGATGGATGATTCATTCAAATTTATCCTAGTCAGACTTATTTAAAATTCCCTCCACAGTTTTTTATGGGTCAAAGGATATGTTTTTGATGTTATTCATTCATTTCGGGGTTGTATCTGACTCTTTTTGACTCCAGTTGGGGTTTTCTTGGCAAAGATGCTGGTGGGGTTTGCAATTTTCTTCTCCAGTTCATTTTACAGGTGAGGAAACTGAGGCAAAAAAGATTAAGTGACTTGCCCAGAGTCACACAGCCAGTTTCTGAGGTCAGATTCAGACTCAAGTCTGCTCAATTCCAGGTCTGGTGCTCTATTCACTGCACCACCTAGCTGTCCAAAAGAGGTTACCCAGGCAAAAAGAGAATATGATGGAACATACAATGTTAGAATTATTTTGATATGATGTTTCAGGACTGAGAATTTTTAAAGCATTTCCCTCAAATACAGTTTTAGGTTTTTTTTTTTTTTGGAATTCACTCTTTTTATTTTATTACCTCCCATTACATGTAAAAACAATTTTAAACAAAGTTTTGAGTTCCAAATTCTCTCTCTTCTGATGGTCCCCCTCCTTGAGACAGTAAGCAATCTGATGTAGGTTATATATTTGCAATCCTGTAAAACATTTCCATATTAGTAATTTTGTGCAAGAAGACTCAAAGACTCTTCCTGCCCATTCCATTCTTCTTTTTTCTTATTTTTTAAATTCATTAATTTATTTATTTCTAGTTTTCACATTCACTTCCACAAGATTTTGAGTTCCGAATTTGCTCCCCATCTTGTTCCTTCCCCAACCCCAAGACAGCATGCATTCTTAGTACCCTTTCCCCTAATCTGCCCTCCCTTCTATCTCTCCCCCCTTCTCTTATCCCCTTCCTTTTCTATTTTCCTGTAGGGCAGAATAGATTTCTATACCCCATTGCCTGTATATCTTATTTCCCAGTTGCATGTGAAAACAATTTTTAACATTTGTTTTTAAAATTTTGGGCTCCAAATTTTCTTCTTTCCTCCTTCTTTACCCACCCTCATTGAGAAGACAAGCAATTTGATACAGGTTATACTTGTGTAGTTATGCAAAAACACTTCCATAGTAGTCATGCTGTGGAAAACTAACTATATTTCCCTTCATCATACCCCACCCCCCATTTATTCTATTCTCTTTTTTGACCCTGTCCCTCCTCAAAAGTGTTTGCTTCTGATTATCTCCTCCCCAAATATACCCTCCCCTTTATCATCCCCTCCCCCCCTTATCCCCTTCCCCCTTATTTTCCTGTAGGGTAAGATAGATTTACATACCCAATTGATTGTGTATGTTATTCCCTCCTTAAGACAAATCCAATGACAATAGGATTCACTCATTCCCTCTCACTTTCCCCCATTTTCCCTCCACTGTGAAAGCCTTTTCTTGTCTATTTTATGTGTGATAATTTACCCCATTTTACCTCTCCCTTTCTCCTTCTCCCAGTATAATCTCATGAGTTACAAATATCATCTTGCCAAATAGGAATGTAAACAGTTCAATCTTAATAAGTCCCTTATGATTTCTCTTTCCTGTTTACCCCTTCATGTTTCTCTTGAGTCTTGTATTTGAAAGTAAAATTTTCTATTCAGCTCTTGTCTTTTCATCAAGAATGCTTGAAAGTCCTCTATTTCACTGAATATCCATTTTTTCCTGTGAAGGATTATACTCAGTTTTGCTGGCTAAGTGATTCTTGACTGTAATCCTATCTCCTTTGACCTCCAGATTATCATATTCCAAGTCCTCTGATCCCTTAATGTAGAAGCTGCTAAATCTTATATTATCCTGATTGTGTTTCCACAATACTTGAATTGTTTCTTTCTGGTTGCTTGCAATATTTTCTCCTTGACCTGGAAACTCTGGAATTTGGCTACAATATTCTTTGGAGTTTTCCTTTGGGGATCTCTTTCAAAAGGTGATCAGCGAATTCTTTCAATTTCTATTTTACCCTCTGGTTCTAGAATATCAGGGCAGTTTTCCTTGATCATTTCTTGAAAGATGATGTGTAGGCTCTTTTTTTGATCATGCATGTCTTTCAGAGAGTCCAATAATTTTTAAATTCTCTCTCCTGGATCTATTTTCCATGTCAGTTGCTTTTCCACTGAGATATTTCACATTGTCTTCTATTTTTTCATTCATTTGGTTTTGTTTTACAATGTCTTGATTTCTCATAGTCTCTAGTTTCCATTTTCTCCATTCTAATTTTTAAGGAATTATTTTTGGCAGTAAGTTTTTGGACTTCCTTTTTCATATGGCCAATTCTGCTTTTGAAGGCATTCTTCTCATTGTCTCTTTGGACCTCTTTTGCCATTTGGGTTAGGCTATTTTTTAAGGTGTTCTTCAGTAATTTGGGGGGGGTCTCCTTTAGCAAGCTATTGACTAGTTTTTCATGATTTTCTTGCATCACTCATTTCTCTTCCCAGTTTTTCCTCTACTTCTCTTACTTGCTTCTCAAAATCCCTTTTGAGCTCTTCCATGGCCTGGGATTCATATTTTTCTAGGAAGCTTTAGATGTAGGAGCTTTGACTTTGTTGTCTTCTTCGGGTTGTATGTTTTGATCTTCTTTGTCACCAAAGAAAGATTCTATAGTCTGACATTTTTTGCACAGTTTGCTCATGATCCCAACTAATTACTTGAGTTATAAACTCTTTGTTAAGGTAGAGGTCTGCTTCCACTGTGGAGAATGTACTGTCCCAAGCTTTAAGGGTTTTGTGCAGCTGTTTTCCAAAATAATTCTAGAGACTTGTAAATTTTCAGTTCTTCCAAGGTGGTATGATCAGGAGTGAGGTATTTACTTCTTTCCTGACCTGTTTTCTGGTCTATGAGTGGCCAGAAGCACTCTTTTCTGCTTTAGAACTATGAGTAGGATTTCTTCTCCACTGCCACTACAAGCTCCACCACACCAGCACTCCTCCTTGCCCCAGGGTCGTCACCTAGAACTATGATGGAAATCCAAGCAAGAGCAAAGCAAGAGAATCCTGCCTCAGCACCAGCAAAGAGATTCCTGCAATCCCCCTCTGATCAGCTACTTGATTCCCTCTCAGTCTGTGGGCCTGAAGCTCCAGAAGCAGCCGCCGCCCTGGAACTGCAGCTAGAACTGGGGCTGGGACCTAGCTTCTCTCTCACTGTGGTCACAGACTCTTCCTACTGACCTTCTAAGTTCTCTTTGGCATTCATGGGTTGAGAAGTCTGGAAACCACCACAGCTGCCTGTGATTCTGTCCTCTGAGGTCTGCTCCAGGTTTGTTGAGGCCTGGTCTTTGACTAAGTGCCCATGCTGAACTGTGTTTCTCTTCCAGCCTTGTGTGATAGACATTTCTAATCAACCATCTAGGTTGTCTTGTGCTTGGAAATTTGTTTCACTCTATTTTTTTGTGGGTTCTGCTCCTCTAGAATTTGTTTAGAGCCATTTTTACAGGTATTTGGAGGGGTTTGGGGGAGAGCTCAAGTAAGTTATTGCTTTTACTCCACCATCTTGGCTCCACCTCTGCAAAGAGGTTCAAGCTCCCTTTTTTAAAAGAAAGGAATTCTCCATTTAAAACCCAAGCATTACATTTATTTTTATCCTGTGATTATATTTACATCTCTATAACTTATAAGGTTACTTTAAAAAATTATGCTAGATGATTATAAATCTCATCTGAATGTCTCCTACTTTATCCCATGCCTGGAATAGAATCCCCCTTTCCCATGTCCAAATCTTTAAGGTAGAGCTAAAGTGTCACTATCTCTATGAAAACCTTTGTTTTCCAACTGAAATGATCCATCCCAAATGTGGACACTTCATATAATAATAGCTTATGTTTCCATAGTGCTTTAAGATTTATGTTTTCTTTATAAATAGCTCTGTAAGACCTATAATGTTAATATTTTTATCCTTGTATTATAGATGAGAAACATAAGCTACAAATAGTTTAAGTGACTTAGTTCCCTAGGAGGAAAGGCATATAAGTGTCAAAGCTAAGATATAGACTTGAGTCTTCTGACTTCAATGTCAATGCTCTATTCACTATGCTGAATAGTGAATATGCTGCTACTAATGATGT
This sequence comes from Vombatus ursinus, assembly GCF_900497805.2. Lineage (NCBI taxonomy): Eukaryota > Metazoa > Chordata > Mammalia > Diprotodontia > Vombatidae > Vombatus > Vombatus ursinus. The sequence continues at coordinate 16,530,040 of NW_020954592.1, forward strand.
TAATTTTGACCTTTCCTATGCATTTAACCATTTTCTTTCTTGGATTACAATTATTTTTCCACATTTCATATCCCAACTCTGCTACAGAGTAAGCTCCTTGAGAGCATTCTTTTTTGTATATTCAGCTTCTTGTATATTTTGTTGTTATTGAGTCATTTAAGTTGGGTATAACTCTATGTGAACCTATTTGGGGTTTTCTTGGAAAAGATACTGGAGTGGAATATTTCCTACTCCAGCTTATTTTACAGATGAGAAACTGAGGCAAACAGGGTGAAGTGACTTACTTAAGATCATGTAGCTGGTAAATGTCTGAAGCAGAAATTGAACTCAAGTCCAGGGCTGGTGCTCTATCCACTGTGCCACTTAGCTGCCTTCCTTGTATATAGAAGGTACTTAATAAATGTCAGTTAAATTGAACTTGTTAGTATTTTCTAAATAATAAAATTTTATTAAACTTGTTTTACACAGAGACCTGTGATTAGAACATTACATTACCTTAAATAAAAAGATCAAAACAAAAACAATTGTGGGACATGGTAGCTCACATGAATAATTCCAATTACCTAAGTGGCTGAATTGGTAGATATTTTGAGTTTGGGCAAGCTAAGCTGTAGTAGGCTTAGTTGAATGTGTGTCCACACTAAGTTTGCCATTAATATGGTGAGTCCCAGAGAACAGGGGTCAACCATATTGCCTGAGGTAGGCAAATTGTCCTAAGTCAGAAGCTCCTGTGACTATGAGTGATTGCTGTAATTCTAGCCTGGGCAGGATAGAGAGACTTAGGCTTACAAAGAAAAGCTAAAACAAATAAACAAAAAAACTTAGTTCCATTCCTAGGCAAAATTAAAATCACAAACAAATAATCACTAATTTACAATTTAAATCAATCGTATAAGTATTATAAGTAACAATTATCTTTGAAAAAAGGAAAATAAAAAACATGCTCAAAAATTTCTCAGATGAGTACCTCAAACTCCCTACCTAGAGTGCTTATGACAATATGTTTTGGCAAATAAAGAAGCTATTTTATTTTAAGCAATATAATTAGTAGCTCAGTGATTCCTTGAGACAAGAAGAAATATAAGAAAAAAGTCCAAAGATAGAAATGTTAGAACAGGAAAATTCATTGAGTTACATTTGCTCTGATCTATTTTTCTAGGAGTCTATTACCTAGATTATGTTTTTCACATTCTCTTCCAAGCTATTTAACATCCTTCCTTTTTTCCTAAAGATTTTTTCCTCTTCTCTCTGTATTTTTTTCAATTTTTCTCTTAATGATCCCAATTCCTCTCAGTTAATTGGCTTTTCTATACAAATGACTTTCAAATGTATAAGTCTATCCCTAATCTTTCTCTAGAGCTCAAGTCCTCTCCCACCATCTACCTAATAGACATTTCCTATTGAATATTGAAATACTTGATTGGGTTTTCGGATTGATCTGTTAACTATACTTGGTTTGTTGGAAGCCTGTTCTGGGGAATATACCAAAATATTTCACTCTACATAAAGTAATACAGGCATCAAAAGAACCTTCATCTTCTAGGTTTTAACCAAAATAGTTCACTGAATATGAGCATACCATTAAATTGGGTTTTGATGCCTTAATGAAGAAAAATAAATAATGATAATAACAGCCAATACGGGATTAAATCTTTGAGTCTCCATTTACTGTTTCTTTGATATGAGGGTCCAGTTTTAGAAGTGCCATTGTTTTTAACTGTTCTTTTAGTATACCATTCTTTTTGATAAAAAGTAATATTTTGACACCAAAAATCTTATGTTTCAGAAAAAGTAAAAGAGATCTTAATATCTCTTCTTTTGCATGAGATGAAGATATTGTAAAATACAAAACATGCCAGGAGAATTGAACTACCACCACCATTACCTTGACCCCTATTTACTCTCAAAGGCTGATGGGTCTAGGCCATGGTTCTGAACCTAAGAACCTTTGGAAAAGCATTGTTTCCTGACCAGAGTCAAATGGCTTGCTAACAGAAACTGATGTGATTTTTTCAGTGAAAATGACATTAAGGAAGATACACCACCAATTGCTTTTCTTTTGTACCATAAGGAACTTAAGATCCTGAAATCTAGCTGATACCTTCCATCTCTCTCCCATTAGAATGTGAGCTCTTAAAGAGTAATGGTTGTCTTACTTTTCTATTTCAATCAACAATCATTTCTTTCATTCTTCTTTGCCTTTTTGTAACCTTTGAAATTGTGGATCACCCTTTCCTTCTTGATATTCTTTTTTCTGAGGTTTTTGGTTCTCATTCTGGTCCTCATTCTACCTATCTGATTGTGCCTTCTTAGCCTCCTTTGCTTGATCCTCATCCAGATAATACCCTCTAACTGTAGGTGTCCCTTGGTGTTCTGTTTTGGGTTCTATCTATATACTACCTCACTTGGTGATCTCATCAGCTCCCATGGATTTAATTGCAATTAATCAACATGAATCAATCAATATTTATTAAATGTCTATTATGTGCCAAACACTGCCTAAGTGGTGGGGATACAAAAAGAGGCAAAAAATAGTTGCTGTCCTCAAGAAGACTGGAATTGAAAGGAGACAACATGCAAATGAATATATACAAAGAAAGTTTTATATAGGATAATTTTTTTTTAAGTATCAGAGAGAAGGTAGTAGAATTAAGAAAGGATGAGGGAGACTTCTCATAAAATATGGGATTCTGGTTGGGACTTAAAGGAAGCTAGGAAGTCAGTAGGTTGAGCTGAGGAGGAAGAACAATCCAGGCATAGGGACAGACAGAGAAAATGTCTGGAATCAAGAGATGGAGTATCTTGTTCATGGAATAGCTAGAGAACTGTGTTACCAGATTGAGGAGTCTTTAGTGGAAAATAAAGTATAATAAGACTGAAAGGCACAGGGGGTTATGTTATGAAAGGCTCTGAATGCCAAACAGAGTATTTTGTATATGATCCTAGAGGCAATAAAAGCCATTAGAATTTATTGAGTAAGGAGGTGACATGAATAGACCTGACCTCAAGGAAAATTTAGTGGCTGAATTGAAGATGGATTAGAGTGGAGAGAGACTTGAGGCAGGCAGACCCATCATCAAGCTATTGCAATAATCCAGTCATAAATTGATAAGAGCCCACACTAGGAGAGTGCCAATGTTAGAGAAGAGAAAGGAGCATATTTAAGAGATGATGCCAAGTGAAATCAACAAGCCTTGGCAGCAGATTGGATAGCAGGAATGAGAGACAGTGAGGTTGTTGTGGTCTACTACAGTAATAGGGAAGGTAGGAGATGGGGGAAGTTTAGGAGGAAAGATAATAAGTTCTGTTTTGGACATTTGGAGTTTAAGATGTCTATTGGAAGTACTGCTTCCAGGAGCCAAGATGGCGGAGTAAGAAGTAAGTCACTTTTACTGTCCTTTATTAACCTGTGAAAACCCAGAAAAAATCACCCCAAGAAAAACCCTGGAACTACTGAACCAGCAGAAAGATGGGGTGCAGCAGTCCATGCCCGGGTAGCTTGAGGGATTAATGGTAAAGGCCAATCTTGCTCTGGGGGAAGGGGAGCAGTACAGAACAGGAGACTTCCCAGCAAGCTAGGTGAAAGCCCCACCTCAGCTTACCACGGGAAGATCCTGAACCCCAGGTGGTGGAGCAGACAAACACCAACACCAGGACCCCTGAGTGCCTCAGTACAGGCAGGGGAACCAGTGGGAAACTGGCTTAGAAAATCACCACATGTGTTGGTGTAATCTAGCACTCAAGTCTCCCAGTGCTTCAGCAAAACTCTGGGAAGTTCTCCAAAGGCCCCAGGCAGAGAAACATCCTGCAGCAGTGAAACATTCATCTGAAAGGAGCTGAAGAAAGCAAAAGGAGGGAAAGAAAAGGCCCAGGTAAGCAGGCATCATCCAGGGGCCAGACTCCCCAGTCCTATCCCTAGAGTTCCAGTGTTGCTGATTCCAATAAAACACCAGGTAACCTGCCAGAACCCTACAGCCTTCAACTGCCAGCATCAGAGGCCCCAGCACACAAAGCCAGTAACCAGGACCTGGGCCCCAAGCACAAGAAGCTTGGGTCAGTGTCCCCTGTTCCCCAGCAGGAGAGCTTATTTTTTTTAAAGGCCAGGAAATAAGCAAACACCATGAACAAAAATACATGTACCATAGATTCTTATTATGGGGACAATGAGATCAAAGGGAGAAATTCTGAAGAAGACGACACTGTCAACAAACCCACATCTGGAACCTCAAAAGGGATTATGAACTGGTCTGAAGCCCAAAAAGCCTTCTTGGAAGAGCTCAGGAAGGATTTTAATAGTCAAATAAGAGAGGTAGAAGAAAAATTGGGAAAAGAAATGAGAGGTATCCAAGAGAGAGTTAATAGCTTGGAAAAGGAAGGACAAAAATTAACTGTAGAAAATAAGTCCTTAAAAAATACAATTGGCCAATGGAAAAAAGTACACTGAAGAAAACAACTCTTTAAAAAGCAGAATTGGCCAAATGGAAAAGGAGATGCAAAAACTCACTGAGGAGAAGAACTCCTTAAAAAATAAAATGGGCCAAATGGAAAGGGAGGTACAAAATCTAATAGAAGAAAACAATTTGTTAAAAATTAGAATTGGGCAAATGGAAACTAGTGACTCTATGAGAGAGTGAGAATCAGTCAAACAGAAACAAAAGAATAAAAAAAGTTGAAAATAATAGATTCAGAAGAGACAATTTAAAAATTATTCCTCTCCCTGAAAACCATGATAAAAAAAAAAAAGCCTTGAAAACATCTTTCAGGAAATCATCAAGGAAAACTGCCCTGAAGTCCTAGAACCAGAAGATAAAATAGCCAAAGAAAGAACCCACTGATCCCCTCTTGAAAGAGATCCCAAATTGAAAATACTAAGGAATGTAGTAGCCAAATTCCAAAATTACCAGGTCAAATTGAAAATACTGCAAACAGCCAGAAAAAAACAACTTAAATATCATGGACTCACAGTCAAGATTGCACAGGAACTTTCATTAAAAGATCACAGGGTGTAGAATATGATATTCTGTAAGGCCAAGGAGCTTGGATTACAACCAAGGATCAACTACCCAGCAAAAATGAGCATAATCTTTTAGGGGAAGAGATGGAAATTCAAAGGAAAAGAGAACTTCTAAACCTTCTTGATGGAAAGACCAGAGCTCAACAGAAAATTTGATCTTCAAATACAAGACTCGAGAGACATAAAAAGTTAAACAGGACAGAAAACAACAACATGTTATTAATAAGGACAAACTGTTTACATTCCTACAAGGGAATTTGACATTTGTAACTCTTGAGAACTGTATTGTTATTGCAACATTTCAAAGGGGTATACATAGACAGAGGGGATGGGAGGAAGTTGACTTTGATGTAATGATAAAAAATCTAATTAAATGAGTTAAATGGATCTAAGTGGATAAAGTCGATCTAATTAAGGGATTGTACTGGGAGAAAAGGAAACAAGGAGGCAGACAAGGGTAAATAACAGAAAAAGGCATACAAACCAATTACAGTAGAGGGAAAGAAGGGAGGGAGATGAGCATTGTGTGAATCTTACTCTCATCAGAGTTGACTCAAGGAGGAAATTACATAGTTATGTATAGACATCTAACTTGCCATATAGGCAGTAGAAGGGGAAAGGGGAAAGAAAAGGGAAGAGGGGAAAGAAGGGAAGGAAGGAGTAGGAAGGGAAAGGGAAAGAAAAGAGAGGGAGCTAATGGAAGGAAGACAGGACTGAGGGAAAGCAAAACACTAGTGAGGAGGGAAAGGGAGAAAGTAAAAGAGAATGTCAAGCTAGTATTAGGAGACAACTTGATTTCCAGAGCTAAGGCCCAGCAAGTAAGCTGTACCCTGAGCTTGGCATGACAGCAATCCTTTGTGCTCACTCTCTGGATGAATACTACTGCAACTAAATCACAGAACTGATGGTCCCTGAGCTCAGGCAAGCACCAACAGACCCAGACATAAAGCCTTGCTAAGAATAGAATTTTTGTTACTAGACAAACTTGCTTCACTGTTGCTGTTATGCCCCACTACTGTTGCTATGCTATACTGTTTGACTCTTCATCTAGACAAAAATATATAAATTAATGTCTAGCAACAATAAAGTGGGTTTTCCCCCACTAGGGGCAGGGCCCTGGCATATGTGTCTAATCTGCCTCCTTGCTTACAAGCCATTTCTCTCACTTTGAAAATAAACTTCTGTTTGATTCCTGACTGGCCTGTCTCTAGCGTGCTCTGTTTGGTTTTGGCCATCCACAAGTTAGAGGCTGGTTTGGTCCAGTTGACAAGAGAAAGTGGAAGCACCTTTAGTAGGTCTTTTTGAAGAGAAGTTTAGGTCGAAAGGGCGGAAGGGATAGGAGGATAGTGAAGATGGAAAGATCAAGCAAGAATTCCTATCTCTATGCTGATATTATTGTGCTATAGAAAATGACAAGCAGGATAACTTCAGAAAAACCTGGAAAGACTTATGTGAACTGATGCATAGTGAGGTGAACAGAGCCAAGACAGCATTGTACACAGTAACAGAAATATTATTCCATGAAGAACTGTGAATGACTTGGCTATTCTCAGCAATGCAATGATCCAAGGCAATCCCAATGGACTAATGATGAAGTATACTATCTGCCTCTAGAGAAAGAATTTTTATTCTTTGAATACAGACTGAAGCATGCTATTTTTCACTTTCTTTCATTTTAAAATTTTATTTGAGTCTTCTCATACAAAATAACTGGGATGGAAATGTTCTACATGATTTGTACATGTATAACCCATGTTATTGCTTAATGTCTCAGGAAGTGGGGAGGGAAGATGGAAGGGAAGGAGGCAAAGAATTTGGAACTCAAAACTTTAAATAAAAATGTTTAAAAAATCTACCTAGCCTGCCCCAACAACTCTGCTAACCTTTAACTGTGGATCTCTAACTACTTTTCAGACGTCTTGAAATGGATGTGCATAGACATTTTAAACTAAGCATGTTCAAAATGGAAATCATTATCTTCCCCTTTAAATCCTCCTTTCTCCTACCTTCTATTTTTACTGTAGAGGGCAACACCATCCTCCTAAGTCTTTAGACTAGCACCCTAAGTGTCATCCTTCACTCCTCACTATACTTAATTTCACCTCTCTTCTCAACTCCATTTACCCATTTCCTGGCTTCTGTAAGTTCAAATTAAAATCCCATTTTTAATAGGAAGCTATTCCCAACCCCCTCTAAATTTTAGAACCTACCCGTTATTAGTTATTTGCCATTTATCTTGCATAATATTTTGTTTGTATATATTTGTTTGCGTGTTGTCTCCACCGTTAGATTGTTAGCTCCTTGAGAGCAGTGACTATGTTTTGCCTCTTTTTGTAGCACATAGTAGTTGTTTAATAAATCTTTATTATTTGAATAAATCATGGAGGAAGAGGGAGTAGGCATTTGATAAACTTCATTTTTATCTGAACTAGTCAAAGAAGGTTTGAATGAACACCTCCTTCTCCCATCACCAATGCAGGGTACAATCATTTAAAAATTCAATAAGGAGACATGTGGGAGCAGAGAGAGGTGTGAAGGTGGGTTTAAGTTAGAGGGGAGCAATGGAGACAGAATAGGCATAAGTAAAATAAACATCACCTGTAGATATGAGGTCACAAGAGAGAGGATTTGAATAGATTTTAGAAATGTTAGATATTATGGATCTCTGGCAATCTCTGAATGAGAATAGAAACAGACACACATACATATGCATATTGTTTCAGCTCTATATGGAACCTTCACAGAAAAATGATCATATGCTGGGGCACAAAAAAAATGAAGAAAAGGAGGAATATTAAATATACTTTTTTGATGACTGCAATGCAATAAAACTTTAAAGCAATAAAGGGCAAAGAAAGGATTAAAGCTTAAATGGACACTAAAAATGACAGTTCTAAAAATGTATGGGTGAAAATAATTAATAAGAGAATTGAGAAATGCTTTTGTCAAAGAAAACGACAAAAATGTGATAGTATAACAAGACTTTCCAGAAGCAGCCAAAGTAGTGATTAGAAGAAATTTAAAAACTTTTATCAATGAAAGAGAGATAGAACAGATTATGAATTGGTCATGAAATTATAAGTACCCTAAAAATTAAATAAATCAAAATATGCAATTAAAGCAAAAAAAAAATTACTTTAAAATGAAAGTGCCAAAACTGAAAATAGCAAAAACTGAACTGATTAAAAAACTTGGGATTATTTTTGAAACAACTAATAAAATAGATTAAATGTTATCTAATTACATTAAAAAGAGATAAAATCAAATTAACAAAATCTATACAAAAAAGGGGAAATCACAACAGATAAAGATTAAGAAAATTATAAGAAATTACAAAGAATTATATTTTGTCTAATTGTGGCAACAAAATAGGTAACTTAAAATGGATGTATACTTGTTAAAATATAAAATATTTAATAAAAATATAAAATAGTAAACTATCTTACAAATATTATTTGCAAAAATAAAATATAAAATAAAATACAAAAAATTGAGAATTCAAGTAAGAATTCAAAATTTAGATAAAAAAATGGAGTAAGCCATAAAAGAATGCCCCCAGAATAAAACCCTAGGCTCAGATGGATTTACAAGTGAATTCTAACAAATATTCAAAGGTGATTTAGCTCTATTATGAAATAAACTATTTAGAAAAATAGAGAAAGAAGACTTCCTACTAAACTCAATCAATGAAATAAATGTGGTACTAATATCCAAACCCAGAAGACAAAAAACAGAAAAAATACAACTTTAAAATACTGTCTCTAATGACTATGGATGCAAAAATATTGAATAAAATATTAGCAAAAATATAGTAACATTGGATTTGTATAAAGAATGCAAGATTGGTTCAATAAGGGATAAACTAAACATATTAGACAATATGAATAACAAAATAAAAATCACATAACAATAGAGGCAGAAAAAAGTTTTTAAAACATACAAAACCCATTTGTGTTGAAAACAGTAAAAAATGGAAATATAGATAAATATTTCTTTAATATGGTAAATAATTATCTATCTAAATGTATGTGCTAGCTTTATTTGTAATGGAGAAAAACTAGAGGCCTTTAGAGAATACCAGAGATTTTACTAAAACAAGTTAGATGATTGCTGGCTTCAGTAAAGTAACAATATATAAAATAAAACCACAAAATCAATAGCTTTTCAATGTATGATCAACAAAATCCATCAAGAAGATAGAGGATTCAATTCAAAATAACTAGATAGTATATAAAATACATTGGAGATATCTATCAAGACACAATCATTGTATAAGAATAAAACCACAAAATAGTCTTCACAGAAATGAAGGAAGGAAGTCAGAGCCAAGATGGCAGAATAAAGGCAAGGACTCGCTTGAGCTCTCCTTCAAACCCCTTGAATACCTTTAAAAAATGACTCTAAACAAATTCTAGAGCAGCAGAACCCACAAAAAGACAGATTGAAACAAATTTCCAGCCCAAGACAAATTGAAAGATTGGCAGGAAAGGTCTATTGCATCAGGGTGAGAAAGGTGTGTAGTAGAGCTGAGGCCACATCAATGCACACCCAGCCACAGAAAACCCAACCTCAGCAAACCCAGAGCAGGCCTCAGGGTGACTGAATCACTGGCAATAGAGGCAGTTTCCAGACTTCTCAACTCACAGACACCAACGACAACTTAGAAGTTCAGCAGGAAAGGTCTTTTGCTCCTGGGTGAGAGTGGAACTCAGTTCAGTGCCGGCCACACCAGCACAGTCCCAGTCACAGCAAACCAAGAATAGACAGCTGGAGCAAAACAGCTGCTTCTGAAACTCTCAGGCCACAGATGGTAAGGGCATCAAACAACTGGTCAGAAGGAAATTCAAGAGGTCTTTTTGCTAGCACTGGGACAGGACTCTGTTGCTTTGTTTTATTTGGATCAGGGGTCACAGTCTTGAGTGACAATCCCAGGGAGAGAAGAACAACTATACCACTTGATCTTATTAAAAGAGATATGGAAGGAAACTACATCCTGCTAACAGTCACCATAGACAATGAAGTAATATCATTACTAAACATATATGCACCAAGTGGTATAGCATCCAAATTCTTAGTGGAGAAGTTTAGGTAGTTACAAGAAGAAATAGACACAAAAACTATACTAGTGGGGGACCTCAACCTCCCCTTCTCTGAACTAAATAAATCTAACCACAAAATAAACAAGAAAGAAGTTAAGGTGAATAGAATTCTAGAAAAGTTAGACATGGTAGACCTCTGGAGAAAATTGAATGAGGAGAGAAAGGAATATATTTTTTTCTCAGTGGTACATGGCACATACACAAAAATTGACCATGTACTAGGGCATAAGAATCTCACAATCCAATGTAGAAAAGCCTATTAAATGCATCCTTTTCAGATCATGATGTAATAAAATTATATGTAATAAAAAGCCATGGAAAGATAGACTAAAAATAATTGAAAACTAAATAATCTAATCCTAAAGAATGAATGGGTCAAACAACAAATCATAGAAACAATCAATAATATCATTCAAGAGAATGACAATAATGTGACAACATACCAAAACTTATGTGATGCAGCAAAATCATCAAGGTCCTGCATAATCCTGACTGTGGTTCCATCATATTAGAATTGTTTCTTTTTGGCTGCTTGCAGTATTTTCTCTTTGACCTGATTATTATGGAATTTGGCTACAATATTCTTTGGCATTTTCAATTTCAGATCTCTTTCAGGAGGTGATCAGTGGATTGTTTGGTGACTGTTTTACCCTCTGGTTCTAGGACCTCAGTTAAGTTTTCCTTGATGATTTCTTAGACAATGCTGTCCTGGCTTTTTGCATCATGACTTACAGATAGAGCAGCAATAATTCTTTAGTTATCTCTCCTGAATCTATTATCAAGGGCAGTTATTTTTCCAGAGGTTTTTTTTTTTAATTTTCTCTTATTTTTTCATTCTTTTGATTTTGTTTGAGTGATTCTTGATGTCTCATGGAGTCATTAGTTTCCACTTGCTCAATTATAATTTTTAATGAATTGTTTTCTTCAATTAATTTTTGTACCTCCTTTTCCATTTGGCCACTTCTCCTTTTTAAGGAGTCATTTTCTTCAATGTGCTCTTTTCCATTTGGCCAATTGCATTTTTAAGGATTTTTTTTTTATAGCCAATTTTTGTCCTTCCTTTTCCAAGCAAATAACTCTCTTTGCATACCTCTCATTTCTTTTCCCAATTTTTCTTTTACCTATCTTAAATGACTTTTAAAATCCTTCTTGAGCTTTTCCAAGAAGGCTTTTTGGGCCTGAGACCAGTTTATATTCCCCTTTGAGGTTTCGGGTGTGGGTGTACTGACAATGTTGTCCTCTTCCGAATTTGTGTAACAATCTATGTTCATTGTCCTTTTCTGCTTTTTGTTTATGATATTTGCCTTTTTTCCTGGCTTTTAAGGTTGAGCTCTCCTGGGGGAAACAAAAAGTGACACTTTCCCAAGCTGCTTGTGCTAGAGGCCAGTGGCCTGATCATTGACTTTGTGCATTAGGGCCTCAGATGCTGGCAGCTGGAGGCTGTAGGGGTCTGGCAGCTTACCTGGTGCTGAGCTGGAGTTCTAGTGTTGGTGGCTGGCATGTACTTTAGCCAGGTGGGAATTTTCTGTGTTTCCCCAGGGCTACACTGAAGCTCTCAGAATTGGCGTGGGGGATTCTGACCCCTGCAAAACACCTATTTCCTGAGACTGCTTTGAAGTATGATAAGGTTTGGTTGCTGGAGGATGCCTGGCCACATGTGGTGGTTTTCAGAGCTGGGGTCTACCAGTTCCCCTGGTTGTGCCAAGGTCCACACTGGAGTCCTGGTTTTGGCTCTTGCCTGCTCCACCAACTTGGGGTTCAAGATCTCCCACTTATTTGCTGAGGTGGGACCTGCTGCTGGCTTGCTGGGATGCCTCCTGTCCTCTACTGCTCCCCTTCTAACAGAGTGAGGGGGACTTTTCCTGTTAATCCCCCAAGCCTCTGGGCTAAAATACTGCTGCACCCCATATTTTTACTGGCTCTGCTGTTCCAGGATTTTTCCTGGAGGTATATTTTCTGGGTTTTTAGAGGTCAATAAAGGAGAGTACAAACAACTTACTGCTTTCTCTGCCATCTTGGCTCCCAGAAGTCAAACTGCATATTATTTGACCCACCTATATCATTATGTGGCATATATTCAGTGAAAGTGAAAGATCAATCTACACAAGGGAATGAATCAACATACACAACAATAATTATTGTCTTCCTTTCAGTTATATCAAATAACTGGAAACAATGTAGATAACTATAAATTGGAATATGCATAAACTTTAGTTTATGATGTAAATTGTATTGTATGAATGGGTGACTAGGATAGAGTCCTGAGCATGGAGTCAGGAAATCCTGAGTTCAAATCCTGCCTTGGACACTTACTAGCTAGGTGACCCTGGACAAATCACTTAACCTTGTTTGCCTCTGTTTCCTCATCTGTAAAATGAGTGGAGAAGGAAATGTCAAACCACTCCAGTATCTTTGCCAAGAAGACACCAAATGGAGTCACAAAATGTTGGACACAGCTGAAATGACTGAACAACAACAAAATGTGAATTAATATAATATTAATGTACTGGTAATTAGAAATAGCGAATACAGAAAAAAAATCAGAGAAACCTGGAGATACTTGTATGAATTAATGGAAATGAAACAAGAAGAACAAGAGAACAATTTATATTATGACTACAATACAAAGGAAAACAATTTCAAAAGATTTAAGAGCTCATCAATCCAATCATGACTTCAGAAGACTTATGCTTCTTACCTTTTGATAGAGAAGAACAGAATAAGGCATGAATTTACAGACATAGTTGATACATTGAAGTGTTTTGCTTGGCTATACTTATTTGTTATAAGGAAGGACTTCTATTGTGTGTATGTGTGTGTGGCAGGAGCTGGTTTAGGGGCATTTGCTAGATAGTGATATTACTGTAAAAAATAAGAAAAGAAAGGAATTTATGAAATATTTAAAAATACATGGAAGAGAGCAGAAGGAAGATCATAAGAGCTCATAGTCAATTAGTGATATTTTACTATTGCTGCTAAATTTAATATAGACTTTTAAAAACCCTCAAAACTATATATAAAAAAGTTTATAATTTTGCATACAATCTTCCTTTATGTTATTCTTTTTATACTTGCTTATGTTTGTTGATATTGTTAAACATTTAAAAAAATAAAAAAATTACAAAAGTAGTTCCTTTATCTACCTATCCATAGAGTATAAATATTTAAAAAAGTAAGCTAGCAACTTGTCCCAGAACTATTTCTAACTAAACTCTATAAAAAGGATGAGAAGAATGAAATAACAACAATAATGATAATAAAATGGCACATTCATATATTTCTTTTTTATTTGTGAAATGCTTGGAAACTTTTTAAAGTATATCCTAGTTGTTTTGTTGTATATTGAGCTCAAAGGTCATGAATTATTTAGACAATATGTTTCACATAAGTTTTCAACTGTTAATTTCCATGAAATTAAAAGATGCTTGCTCCTTTGAATGAAAGCTGTGGCAAATCTGGATAGCATACTAAAAAGCAGAGCTATCATCTTGCCATACAAAGTCTATATAGTCAAAGCTATGGTGTTTCTAGTTGCAATGTATGGCTGTGAGAGTTGGACTATGAGGAAAACTGAGCACTGCAGAATCAATGCTTCTAAATTGTGGTGCTGGAGGACTTTTGAGAGTCCCATTAACAGCAAAGAGATGAAATTAGTTAATATACAAAGAAATTTATTCAGACTATTCACTGGAAGGTCAAATTTTAAAGCCAAAACTTATATACTTTGGTCACATAAGGAGAAGATGGGACTCACTGTAAAAGACACTGATGTTGGTAAAGATTGAAGGCAAAAGGAAAAAGGGGCAGCAGAGCATAAGATGGATAGATAGTATTATGGAAACAAGAACATGAACTTAGACTTCAAGAGCTAGTGGAGAATAAAAGGTCCTGGCATGTCTATGGTTCATGGGGTCACGAAGAGCTGAACATGACTGAATGACTGAATCACAACAACAACAACAACAAATAACTGTTCATATCTTCCTTCACTTTTTCAGATAAAATAATTAAAATCCCTTTAGTAGTCTCTTTTACACTGAATTTCCTAGCTCTTTACTCATTTTTGTAGCCTGCATCCATTTCAAGATCTTGGATATTGCTTTAGAGTAGTGTGTTTCAAATTTATTATGATACCCACCATGATGAAATTATGAGTTCAATAATCTTATAAATCTTACACATGTTTTTATGACTATTCTCATATTTTTCCATGTCATTCCTATAGTAACAATGCATATTTGATTTGTAAGCCATTTTGGAAGGAGGATCTTTTGAAAACCAGCAATTGCTCACATTTGAAACATTATTTAGTAATTTAAGTTTTATAGGTATTGCAGTGGTGTACTGGTAAATCATCAATGACTCAGCCTGAAAAAAATGTATGCTAGGCACACTTTGAAGTTTAATTTGAATTATTACCATTTTCTTCATCACATTCTTAAGTCCAGGGCACTCAACAAAACAATAAATCAAACATTTGCTGATTTTTGATATGTAAAGGCTCACAATGAAAATTCAACAATTGACTGTAGTGAGCTGGTTCCAGCACACCCTTGGAATTTGGCATATGTTGGGTAGGGTACAGAGCCAATGAATTATATATAAAGTTTTATTGTTTTAAGAAATTACAATCTAAACTTGACAACATGAACATGTCTAAATTATTTTTTTAAGTTCCTTCATGATTCAAGTTATATATACATTGCTAGGTTGGGGAAATTTTTCCAGAATGACATCACCCACTGTTTGTTTATCCCAGAGTATAATTATAATTGTATAATTATATTACATATAATATATTTTATGTATTATATAATTGTTCTATATTATATAATATTATATATACTTATAATTATACATAAATTATATAATTATAATTCCCAGGGCAATCATTTGTGAGGAAATACAAAAATCCCATGAACCATTTCTGCCATATGAACATGGTCATACCTTGTTTTGTTTTTTTTTTTTGAGAAGAGAAACTGATTCTTCTCTGACTGCTGGAAAAGACCTTATGTTCCACTGCTGATTTCAATTTGCTGTAGTACTTGCTACCAAGTACCACTAGATAAATTTATTTCATGAATACTTAAAATGCACCAACTTATTTTTAAAGTTTCATGTTTCTTTGGCTGCATAAAAATACAGTACATATAAATATTACTTTTATATATGAATATGAAATGTATTTTCTGTCCCATAAATGATGATACAAATGACCCTTTGTCAACAGAGCATGCATTTGGAATTGTTTTTCTAGTAGTGATGAATTTATGCTGTTAGATTCATAATTCTCCTCCAGTTTTTTATTACCCAGGAATTCATTTTGTGGCCATGGACAATAATAAAGCTAACTGGGAATGAAGGCCATCACTTTGGCATAACATTAATGTTATGCTGGCTAGCCAGTACAGCTAACTTGCCACAGACTACTAATAAACCATTATCACAGCTGAAATACATTTTAATATTCTTTATTTGCAAATTTATATATAAAGTTTATGTCCAAAAGACAAAGAGAATAAGGTAATACTAAAAAAGGCATGAAATTCTGTAATCTCTCTTTGTGTGACATGTATGAGCTGAGCAAAAAAAAATAATAGAGCAGAAAATCAAAACCATAATTCTAACACTAAATGAACTTTAGGCCTCAACGACTCAGATAAGTTTCAAATGTTCTCAAAATGTGTTGCAGAATTCATATCAAGACAATGTAGAAATTTTTGACTCTAATGGTATAGCAGAAGCCACTTTCAAGTTTTGAAAATATTTAAATATTTTCTTTCCTTTTAGTTATCCTAATATAAATTGATTCAACTTTAAAAATTTAAAGTATGTAACAATTCAACAAAATCAAAGGTTGACCAAATCAGGAAAACCTATGTCTAAGTCCTGGCTATGACATAAGATGCAAGACCATGGTGGGCAAGTGACAGTCTTTCACATTAATAAGCATTTATAAAGCACTTACTATATGCCAAGCACTATGATAAGTGTTGGGCATATAAATAAAGGCAAAAAGACAGTCTATGCCCTCAAGGAGTTTACATTATAATTATATTGCATTATAATATATTATCATTATTATTGCATATTATATTATAATATAATTCCCTTAATAAAAGGATCTGTTCTGTGAAGTTTGGATTCAGCCAAAGGATTGCACTTTAGGACCTAGAGGGCCGTATGTGGCCTCGAGACTTCAGGTTCCCCACCTCTGCACTAGACAAACTAATTATTCCCTGCACCCTAAATGTTGTTTGCTGCTCCTTTTCCTTAGGATGTCATCTCTCTTCTCTATGTCCACTGTATCACTTTTGAGTTCTGTTTAATTTCTACCCATTCTTCAAAGACAAGATTGAATTTAATTTTTTTTCTTTATGGAGCCTTCATTGATTCTCTTCTGCCAAGAGAAGTAATATCCTCTTAATAATGATAGCACTTTTTAACTCTCTTACCATGACATCACCTTCTACCTTTTTTTTTTTTTTACCATTTGTGTGTCTTATCTTTATTACTAGATTCCTTAAAAGTAATTTTTTTTGGTATCTCCAGGACCTACCACTGTGCCTTGTAGACAGTAGTTGCTTAATAAGTATTGAATGAATGAATACATATATGAATGAACAATTTAGATATTGTAATTATAATAAGGTATTTAGATAAGTTCAGACTAACTTCCCCATTGGCAGAGGTAATAGTTTTGAAACCTTCACTGGATATCCTGGTGTTTGTAATTCTAGAGGGACAGTACTCTGCCTGAAAAACTAGGTGAGTGGTTCTTATAATGTTGTCTGAGGATCCTCACAGATCCTTGAGATGCTTTGAGGATGACTCAAGGAGCAAAACTATTTTCATAATAATATTAAAACATTTAATGTTAATATAGTAAATATTAATAAATATAATACACATCAACCAATGCTCTTTGGTTGGGGTGGTCTTTAATTTTTTTTTAATGTAAAAGGGTCACTAGACCAAAAAAGGTTAAGAATCTCTAGACTATACCATTGTGAGTCTTGAACTGAGTAGCAGAGTTCAGTTTGGCTTGCAAAATAAGAAAATGTTTGCCTTTGAAAATCATCAACAGGTGATAGAAAGAGGGAAGTAACAACAAGATTGCTATGGTGATCAAGATTCAGTCTTGGACTAAGTATTTAAGATGATCAGTGTAGCTTCAGCGAATAGTTCTGCTCACTGGAACAAACAGCTTAGAGAGAAGCTACCAAATGTAACCACCTCTTTAAGAACTGAAGAAAAGTTACAAAAGGTGTTATTCATTCCAACCTCCTCTCCTCATACTTGCTTGCTAACAGGTATTTCTATGTGATTTTTGTTTCTATTTCTTAAAGTTATTGTTATTTTCTGATTGTACTTTACATAAAAATTTGTGATTTATTAAGGATTATTTGTGCTGTCTTTTTTTATTCTAAGTGGGGGAAGAAGAAAGTAGAAAAGCCAATTGCTAGTTGAAATACATATAATTTTAAAAGGCCAGAGATTTAGATCTCCAAAATGCTGTGATATCCAGATGGTGGAGTGAGCAAACAGCAAGTATCCACTGGAACTTCCCTCTATGACGACATCCACTGATTACATATGTTTTTGAAAATATATTACTTCGTAGAAACTGAGCCTCTGTGATACTGCTTTTACTTGATTTTCCTTCTTTCTGTCCTTTATTCTCTTTTTTTAGTATCAGGAACATCTTCTATCTCCCACCTACTAGGTGTGAGCATTCCCCCAAGTCTCTCTTTTTACATCTCTTATCTCATACTCTGAACCTTGGTAATCTCATTCAATCCCATAAGTGTTTGATTGTCTCTATCTATGAAGATAGATATGGCCTAGGATTCACTCTGGATAGATGTATTTATCTCCTTTGATCTCTCAAAGACTAATAGTGACAATGGATTTCTAAAAAAAGAAGTATTGATATAATTTATTTTTAAATCTTCTGTTTTTGAATAACTCTTATTTTTATTAAATTCTTCTCTACATTGAACCCAAATCTTTCTTCCTGTGTGAAGAACTGAAAACCAGCTTGTTCTTTTTGTAATAGTCCAAAGTAGCTATGACTTTTATTTTTCAACAAAAATTAACCTTACTCATTTAAGTTGAAAGATATTCTTACCCTTATTTACCAGTGATCACTAAAATTTAATTTCTCCAGTTTGACCCTCTTTAAGCTAGTTTAGTTGGACTAAATATTAATTAGAAATAGTCTCTGAAGTACAGGTTTTTTCTAAAGCATATAAGCCCCTAACAAATAAACATGCACACACCCACACAACACACTGTATAAAATATATGATAAATTATAGATTTATTAATACTGATCAAAGAGGACAAACTTTCTATAGAATTTGTTTTAATTTTACAACTTCTTAATAATCTTATATATAATATTAGAAAAATAATCTTACATTTTTACTTGTCATATTTTAAATTTTTCCTTAAACCTTCACATTCCTTAGTATTATAAGTAAAGCTAATAACAACAATAACACAAACATTATTAAAAAGGAGATTGAAAAATATTAATTGCATAGGGCATAATATTTAAGGAATTAATATTTATTAGAGTAATAATGATGGAAGAAATTTTCCTATCTGAAATGGAGAAAATGAAAAGGGGAAATTAAAATACTTATGAACTGGGTGGGGATCCATCCCAATTCTTAAATTAAAAAACAACTATAGAAAATCTGTCAGATCCTTCTGCTAATCTTAATTGGGTAATAAAATAACGATATGTAAGAGTTGAAAAGTAATAAATAATATTAAAACAACAACAAAATAACTTAGCAACAAATGCTCCCAAGAACATATTTGTAAGTGTATTATATATGTTATATCTCTCTTTTAGTTGTTTTCAGTTGTATCCAACTCTTCATGACCCCATTTGGAGTTTTCTTGGCAAAGATACTGGAGTGGTTTGCCATTTCCTTTTCCAGCTCATTTTACAGATGAGGAAACTGAGGCAAGCAGGGTTAACTGACTTGCCCAGGTAAAGATCTGAGGCCATATTTGAACTCAGGAAGAGTCTCCCTGACTGTACGCCCAGTACTCTATCCACTGTGCCACCTAGCTGCTATTTATCTCTCTCTCTCGCTTTCTCTATATCTCTGTATCTCTCTTTCTCTGTCTCTGTCTCTCTCCAGCTCTCTTTATATATATACTATACATATGTATATATGTATATATGTATATATCTCACAAATAATATGTAACCATTCAAATGTATAGAATTCTGTCTATATATTTGGAAATATATTCATTTCTCAACTACCATAATCTGTAGCTTATATTCTAAAGCTGAAGACAGTATCTTTTTTTTTTCAAAAGTGAATAGAGTAATTTGGAAGAACAGATCCACTAAAAACTGGTAACATAATGCATGAGTAGCCATTTGATTAATTTCACTTCATAATGGAATATGGAGTTAGGAAGAGAAAGGGAATAAAAATGTATTAATTTTTAGTCTACTATATATGCTAAAAGTTTTATAATTGTTATCTCATTTGATCTTCACAACAACTCTGTGAGCTAAATGCTATTATTATCCTCATTTTACAACTGAGGAAACTGAGACAGACAGAAGTTTAGTGATTTGCTCAGGGTCACACAGCTAATAAGTGTCTAAAGCTGGATTTGAATTCTGACCTTCCTGACTCTAGGCCCAGTGTTCTATCCTCAGTGCCACCTAACTGTGCTTCATGCTTCAATATATTTTATGATATTTTATTACTCACTCCCACACATATATACACATATATGTGTATATATATATAAAATTATAAGTTTTATATATATATGTATATATACATATATATAATGAATGCTATCCTCCCTGAAAACCCTTAGAACGAAATGACATGGTTACATGAGATATTCTGTTAAAATGATGTAGAATGGGTCATTAAATGTTGTTTCTTCGATTTTTTTTAGTGTTTTCATTTGCATTCCTCAAAGTACATTCCTCAAAAGTGAGAAAAGTGACATATTAATCTCTGCAGCAAAATTTGTTTTTCCCCATTGAGATTTTAAATCTTGACTTTAGTTAAACATTTTAAAGGCCTTCTTTCTTCTTCCAAAATATTTTTGAAAACTGAGTAAGACTATTTTAACCTCTAAGGGTGAAAACATAGATGAGTTTTATTGGGAAAAAGAAAAGTAATTGCATTTTAATAGAAGAATAGAGCATTTCAGCAGAAATATTGGACACCAACAAATTATGATACATGCATACATTCTCTGCAGTCTGCCCTTCATTTTAAGGAAACTCTTTTCTCATATTCTTTAGCATTTAACAGATAGAACCAGATAGATAAAAATCTTCTAATTACTCATGCTATTCTAATCCTGGTTGCATATGAGTAGGTAAGAAAGGACCTTCTCACCTAATATATATTTCTGAAAAAAAAAAACATGTAAAGGGGCCATTTTAAAAGGAAGATTGAAGAGAAAGGGCATTTTCAAGGAGGAAGAGATTAAAAATGTGATATTTATGTTCTAGCCAATGAAAGTAGAAAATCTCAGAGAATAATTATAGATGACATGCATATAGCACTTTAAAGTTTGCAAGGTATTTGATCCTCCCAACAAACCCATGAGGTAGGTGTTTTTTATTTTCCCTATTTTACATAGCAAGAAAAGAGAATGAAGTTAAATAACTGGTTCAAGGTTGCATAGCTAATCACTGATACAGGATTCAAACTCAAGTCTTCTTGTATCTTCATTGTGTTGTATTTGTGTTTGACTATTTGCTGATACTAGGCATCTAGGTCAGCTAGGTGGCACAGTGGGTAGAGTGTTGGACCTGGAGTCATGAAGACTCCTGTTTCTGAGTTTGAATCTTGCCTCAGACACTACTAGCTGTGTGACCCTGAACAAGTCACATTACCCTGTTTACCTAAGTTTCTTTATCTGTAAAATGAACTGGAGAAAGAAATGGCAAACCGCTCCAGTATCTTTGTCAAGAAAATCCCAAATGGGGTCTGATTGAAAAATGACTAAATAACAACAACCATTTGCTGATAGATTGATGTGGACAAAATGACTATATCCAAGATATATTAAGATTTTGAGGCACACTAATACAAAAGTATTTCAATATTTGATATTTTGATTGCTTTTTTATATCCCTCATTCTACAATTGTATAAATTTATTAAAAAAGGAAGTAACAACAAAATGAAAAATGTGGAGATATCAAAATCTGATTAAAAATACTTTCACTGGATCACATATTTTAGAAAGTGGAAGTGAGTTGAGGTGAAGTGAGCCATTAATAAAGGATAGATCTTTGAAAATGAAATCAACTGAAAAGGAATTAAAGTGGGACTACTTCCAGAAATGAAACTCTAATTGCTAGCCTCTGTGACACAGTAAAAAGTAGAAAATCAAGAAGGTATAAATGGGTAGTATCCCATTATAGGAAGGCTGACAATAGAACAAGAGAACAGGTCTGTGGAGAAAGAAACATTTCAAAAAAGCCATCTCATTAGAACATTAGCCTATTTCCAAATTATCCACATAATATGGTAAAATGAGCAATGAGAGGTGTTTTGCTTGTTGATAATGAAACAAAAGGCTAATTCATTTATTAAAGTACATACCACTGATAATTCCTTATTTTTATTCAGGGAAAATGTTCTTGAATGGGAATTTCCTAGTACCCTATCCCTCTTTACTCTTTGAATATATTTTTTTCAAATAGTAAACTTAAGAAGTAGATTTTATTATTGTATTTTGTTTTTATGTCACATGGATTTCCTACTCTATACCTTCATTCTGCCCATACCAGACAGCTGTTCTTATGACAAAACATAAAAAAAAACCAAAACCAAACATACATGCACATCAAAATTAATCTACACATTGAAAAAAAAAATCTGGCATAGTAAGTTTTTGGTATTCACTCATGTTTAACAGCAAATTTTAAAAGCAAAGGTATTTTCTATACAATGCAAAAAGAAGGACAACAAATTATATTGGCCAATAAAAAGGACACAAGTAAACGTAATATGTATGTCAATTGTTTGGGAGTGTTGATGTTTAATTACAAGTGATATTTTCCTTTATAGCATTGTGAGTTGAAATAGTATTTTATTTTAAATAAACTCAGGATTGACAGTTAGTGATGTAAGGGATGTATAAAACTATCACAGATTTTAAATCTCAGAAGATAATAATATTAAAATGGGCTACTGAGTGTTTTGAGATTTAAATGTAGGTTTATTTAAATCTTATACCAGGAATATAAGTGACTCTTCATTGCCCAAAAGGAAGGCTTGAACTATAGTGGTGGCTATGTGAATAGAGATCCAGAGACATACATGAATCTTTTTTTTTTTTTTTGGAGAAAGGCATGCAAAAATTTGACAAGTAATTGAATATGTAAGATGAGTGAGAGTGAAGAGTAGATGATGGTACCTAGTTGGGAAAATGGCTTACTGGAAGTACTTTTAATACTGATAGGGAAGTTCAGAAGAGGGGTAGGTTTAGGGGAAAAGGTAACAAGTTGTCGGATATATTGTATTTGAGATGTCTATAGCATACCTAGGTCAAAATGTCTTACTAGGCAGTTGATAGTATCAAGATTGGGCCTCAGAAGATATTTAGTGGGTATCTAGATCTGGGAATCCATTAGCATAAAGGTGATAATTGTACCCATGAAAACTGATGAAATGAACAAGGGAAAGAATACAGAGAAAAAATAAAATAGAGCTCAGGACAGAGCTTAAGTTAGAGCCACAGTTAGGGCCATGGCATGGATAAAATCTGTGGATCTAGAAAATGATGCAGAGGGAACAAATAGTCAGGGAAGAAGAGAATCAAGGGAAAACAGTTTCATAAAAATCCAGCGAGTTTCATGTACAATCATTGTTTTTTATTGTACTTTGTTATAGAAATACTTGTTTTATTCTATAAATTAAAAATAATAAAAATAAGACCTTAAAAATAAAGACTATCTAGGAGAAAAAGTTGTTCAACAGTGTCAAAGGGAGAAGACAGGTCAAGGACAAGAAACGAGAAAAGGCCATTAGATTTGGCACATCACTGGGAATTGCGGATAGAGTAGTTTCAATTCATTAATGAGTTTGAAAGGGAGACTGCAGAGGGGTTAGAACATAATGAAAGGTGAGAAAATATGGAGGAAAGATATGGAATGATAGGAAAAAAGATAGGATCTAGTGAAAGTTTTTAGGGATAGAGTAGACTTGTACATGTTTGTAGGTAGCAAGAAGTGAGCTAATAATTAAGAAGAAATTAAAGATTAGAGAATGATTGGGATGATAGCAGGAGAAAAGTGCTAGGGAAGGCAGGAAGGGATGGTATTTAGGGTACTTGTAGATAAATTGAACTTGCCTATGAGAAGACTTTGCTCTTTATAAGAGTATAGAATGAATGAGAAAGAAATGAGGAATGATGTCTGAGGGATGTGAGAAGATAAGATGGACCTGCAAAATGGTCAAGAGAAGGACTGAAAACTTGAAAATCTCAACTATTATTCATAGGAATTTAAAAGATTAAAAGAAAGACCCCCAAAGTATAAATAACTTTTCTGTGGAAGATTTATGAAAGAACATGAAGAAATATTGCACAGAAAAAGGAAGGATGGATGAATTTAAATTTCTACCATTGGAGATAACATCCCTATTTATGAGATCATAGATCCAAAGCAATATAAAGTTGTAAACAAGGGGGCAGCTATGTTGCACAGTGGATAGAGCACCAACCCTGGAGTCAAGAGGACCTGAGTTCAAATCGGGCCTCAAACCAAACACTTGACACTTACTAGTTGTGTGACCCTGGGCAAGTCACTTAACCCCAATTGCCTTAAAAAAGTTGTAAACTAGTAAGGAAATTCAGGCCATAACAAAGTCATATTTTAAGCCTCGTCATAACTACTCATACTATAATCAGATAGTTAAACAAGGAATATTTATTTGTATGCATATGGAATTAAAATCACACAAAATAATCTCATAGAAATATATATTTTCAAATCTTTATGGGACATTAAAGGCCATGTGGTACCATTTTGTATATGAAGAAACCCAGTTCCAGAAAAGCTAAATGACATCCATATAATTTAATGATTTAATAGACCACAAGTCTTAATTAACTTTAAAATTAAGTTGCATGTAACAGTGGAGGAGGGTGGATGTTTGGCTTTGAAGGAAAGATAACTGCTCTCTTCTGAATGACTTTCACCCTTGTGTGGGCAGAATCACATCCCCCCTTCCCCAGAACCTCCCTTCATGCTTTCTTTTGGGCAAGGCTTTTTCTTTAGTTGAGGTGTTCACTTCCCTTCCTTGGGGAGAGGACTTTGAAACTACTGTGGGAGAAAATAATGGGAAGAAATTGCAAACACTCTTTAACAAACTTAAAAAGAAAGCTTCTAACTAAACTTCCTTTCCCCTTACACCACTGCTCAGCCCATTCATTGTCCGGGGGAATGTAAGTCAGATTAATTTTTGGTCTCTGGTTTGGAGAAAATTAATAACATGCTTTCATTTGTTTCAGAGAAACCTCGGAAGTATGAACTGATGCGGAGTGAAATGAACTGAACCAGGATAACAATTTATATAATAAGAGCAATATTTTAAAGACTACCAACTTTGACACACTTAAGAGCTCTGACCAAACAATAAACAACCAGGATTTCAGAGAACTGATGATGAGGCATGCTACCCACATCCTGATAGAGAAGTAATGGACTCAGGATGTAGGATGAGGTATCATATTCTTTGGACATGGTCACTGCAGGAATTTGTTTTGTTTGACTATGCATATTTGTAACAGTGGTTTTGTTTGTCTTTTTTCCCCAGTGGAAGGATAGTGGGAGGGAGAAAAAATATATTTTTAAGTGAAAAAATTAAGATAAAAATAAAATCTTAGTTTATTTCAAGCCCCTTGTTGTGACTTGTTGATTTAGAAAGACAGTTTTCTTAACCTTCTTTGAGGATTACCAGAACCTCCTTACTGCTACTGAACAAATGAAATACATGTAGATCAATGATATATTTGGGTTAACCACAGTTGTCTTTGAACTGGCTTATAAAAAGATGTGGCGATAAACAATGTAAAGTATAAACTAGCTGTGTGCCCCTAGGCAAGTCATGTAATGGTTTGCCTCGGTTTTCTCCTCTGTAAAATGAGCTGGAGAAGGAATTGGTAAACCACTCTAGTATCTCTGCCAAGAAAACTCCAAATAGGGTCACAAAGAGGCAGACATGACTGAAAAATGACTGAACAATAAACTATGACTAGATTTTCATGTGAATTCATCTAAGTCAAAACTTGGATAATCTGTCCCATGCCATATTTTACATTTTTGTAGAACAATTTGTCATTTCATTTTTCTTTTATCATTAGTAACAATTAATAAGCATAACAACCAACAATCACTTATATAAATAAAATTGACAATATATATGTTCCATTAAAATACATCAGGAATTATCTATAATATTGCAGATGTATAATTACCATTGAATTTTAAAGAGTTCTTTGGCCCCCAAAGGGCTCATAAATATTAAATTTTCTGATTTTCTATTGAAAATATAGTAATTTAATAAATATTAAAGATAAAGCCGTATTGTGGCCTTTATTTTTACACCTTGTGGGAAAGAACATGAAAAGAGGTGCTGAACTACTCCTTTTTTAATTAGATATTTTTTTAAAAAATAGGAAACTGAGTTCTTTCTATCATTATTCTTTAATTATATGTATGACCATGTCTATGAAATTAAATTAGGTGAGATGAGTCAAAAAAGCTTGGTTTTTTGCATTTCTAAGTCAATATTCCCACAAAGGAGGCAGTCTAGTAGGAAACATCTCTGCTAAATATGATGCTCAAATTTTAAAACTATAAGCTCCTTGAAGGATTCTGCACTCTCTTTATTGCACATACATGTGTTCAACACTGTGCAAACCCTACAATACTAAGTGAATATTAAATTACTGACAGATATTATGAAATTAGGTTATTATGAGTTATGGATTCAATGATCAATTAGAGAGATTATATGAGATCAAAACAATAACTCACATACTCTTTATCTTCCTTTTTTTTAGATTCTTATTTTGTGTTGACTTTCTCCATTAGAATATAAGTTCCTTGAGGACAGGAATTATCTTTTTGCTCATGTTTGTATTACCACCTGGCTCCAAGTATCTGGCTCCCAGTAAATGCTTAATAAACATTGGTTTCTTCCATTCCTTCCTCCCTCCCTCCCTCCTTTCTTCCTTCCTCTCTTTCTTCCTTCCTTCCTATTTTCCTGTACTATATGCCAACTCTTTGGTTATTTGAAAGAAACCACTTTAACCATACATACTAAAATAATAAAGTGAATAAAATGTGTCTTCCCCAGATTATGACATGCAGCTTCATGAATAAACCATTCACTTTGTTTCTATATCTTTAGCTTGACCCAGAATTAAGGAATTGGAGGAGACATCTTTTAGTACAACCATCTCCTATTATATATGAGGAAATTAATTGATAGAGATTAAGATCTCCTTGGTAGTAAGATGAAGGGTTAGCATTTTAACCCTGTAAATCCAAATTTGGTGTTATAGCATCATAAAGTCAATGTTTTATCCACTTCAGCATGCTGTCTCAACAAGATCTGGTTCCTGGAATGTCATTTGTAAAGAAATTAGTGATCTCAAGATGCTTACTGTAACAAAGGTTCTCTTGAACATCATCATTATTAATATAATATTATTTTCCTACAAATCAGGGCATGCCATGGTCTCAGAAGAATCAAAATTGCACATGACCTAAAAAGAAATGGAAATGTGCTTGTGTAAATATAAATATTGCCATATTTTAGAAATTATGGTTTACATGTAAGTATTAATCTAAAATACATCATTAAATATTTGTATAACTAAGATTCATATGTATGCATATGTATATATGCATACATATTATATATATATTATACACACAATAGATAACATTTATATAGTGCTTACTGTGTGTCAGGCACTGTGCTAAGTGCTTTCAATTGTGATCTCATTTGATCCCCATGACAACCCTGGGAGACAGGTACTGTTATTATCCCCATTTTATAGTAGAAAAAACTGAGGCAAAAAAAAAGTTAAGTGACTTGCCTAAGATATATCTAGGAAATGTCTGAGGCTGAATTTCCATTACTATATAGAAATATTTTTCCATTTACTTATTTTTTTAAATTTCAGTTCAGAATTGCTTCTATAAGGTCACTCCAAATACAGGATATTTCAACTTAGCCAATTTCTGCAGCACCATAAATGTTTTTATGAGCATCGAGTGTATTCCTTGAAGGTCTATAAAGCTATTAATAACTCAGTGAGGAATACATGATAATAGGTTGTTGACTCAGCTTTCCTGACAACAGAATTGAGGAAGGCCATTTTGAAACTATTCTGACAAATGAACTTTTAAAATAAAAAAATGAATGTTTTTGAGAGAGGCTCATTCAAAAAATACATCTTTAAATTAGTGAATTTAAGTATCTTGGTTTGACTGAAACAATGGCAAATAATTATTTAATTACTATTTAATTACTCTTGGTTTTATGCAGTGTACAAGTTTGTAACTGTACTTATTAGTTGAAGTAACTAAAATTAATTACAGGAGCTAATAATTTGCAAAAATAAAAGAGTATGAGGTCTATCCCATGGGATTTTTCATTGTAAAGAAGCTCAATGATCTGTGGTTATGTTGCACAAATTGTTCATTTTGCAGAAATTCTTTATGTCTTCACCTCTCAAACTCAATTGGCCCATTCACTTCAAGGTCAGAGAGAAACTTGTTATTCTGAAGTCTGCCTGCACAATAGTGTTCCATTATATTCATATATCACAACTTGTTCAGCCATTTCCCAACTGATGGGCGTGCCCTCAGTTTCCAGTTCTTGGCCACCACAAAAAGAGCTGCTACAAATATATTTGTACATGTGGGTCCTTTTCCCATTTTTATGATATCTTTGGGATAAAGACCTAGAAGTGGGATTGCTGGGTCAAAGGCTATGCACAGTTTTATAGCTTTTGGGACATAGCTCCAAATTGCTTTCCAGAATGGTTGGATCAGTTTACAACTCAACCTACAATGCATTAGTGTTCCAATTTTCCCATATCTTCTCCAACATTTATCATTGTCCTGTTTTGTCATGTTAACCTATCTGATAGGTGTGATGTGGTACCTCAGAGTCATTTTGATCTGCATTTCTCATATCAATAGTGATTTAAAGATTTTTTCCAAAAGACTATATATAGCTTTAATTTCTTCATCTGAAACTGTGTGTATCATATCCATTGGGGGAATGACTTGTACTATTATAAAATTGACTGAGCTTTCTATATATTTTAGAAATGAGGCCTTTATCCGAGACTGGCTGTAAAAATTATTTCCCACCTTTATGCTTTTCTTCTAGTCTTGGTTGTATTGGCTTTATTTGTGTAAAAAACTTTTCAATTTAATATAATCAAAATTATCCATTTTGCATTTCATAATGTTCTGTATCTCTTGATTGGTACAGGCAAACTATTCCTTGCTCTCCTAATTTGTTTATAGTATCACCTTTTATACATAAATTGTGTACCCATTTTGACTTTGTCTTGGTATATGGCATAAGATGTTGGTCTATGCCTAGTTTCTGCTGTACTTTTTTCCAGTTTTCCCAGCAGTTTTTGTCAAATATTGAGTTCTTATCCCAGCAGCTGGAGTTTGCATTTATCAGATGGCAGATTACTATAGTCATTGACTATTGTGTCTTGCATACCTTACCGATTCCACTGATATACCACTCTATTTCTTAGTCAGTACAAGGTTGTTTTGATGATTGCTGCAGTTTAATACAATGTAAGATCTGGTACAGCTAGGCCACCTTCCCTTGTATGTCTTTTCATTAGTTCCCTTGATATTCTGTACCTTTTCTTCTTCCAGATGAATTTTGTTTTAATTTTTTCTAGCTCTACAAAACAATTTTTGGTAATTTGATTGGCATGATACTGAATAAGTAAATTAATTTAGGTAGAATTGTCATTTTTATTATATTAGCTAGCCCTACCCATGAGCAAATGATATTTTTCCAATTATTTAGATATGACTGTTTGTGTGAAAAGTGTTTTGTAATTGTGTTCATATAGTTCCTGGTTTTATTTTGGCAGGGAGAATCCCAAATATTTTATGTTGTCCACAACAACTTTAAATGGAATTTCTGTTTCTAACTCTTGCTGTTGGGCTTTGTTAGTAATAGATGGAAATGCCAATGATTTATGTGGGTTTATTTTATAACTTGAAACTTTGCTAAAGTTGTTTATTATTTAAGTAATTTTTTTACTTGATTTTTCAGGTTTCTCTAAATATACCATCATATCATCTGCAGAGCAATAGCTTTTTTTCTTCTTTGCCTATTCTAATTCTTATAATTTCTTTTTCTTCTCTTATTGCTAAAGCTAACATTTCCAGTACCATATTGAACAACAGTGGTGATAATGGACATACTTGTTTGACCCCTGATTTTATTGGAAATGTTTCTAGCTTATCCCCATTATATATAATGCTTGCTGATGGTCTTAGCTAGATGCTACCTATCATTTTAAGGAACACTCCATTTATCCCTATGCTCTCTAGTTGTTTTTTTTTTTGATAGAAATGGATGTTGTATTTTGTCAAAAGTTTTTTTCTGCACCCATAAAAAGTATATTATTTCCTCTTCTATTAATCTAGGCTATTTATATTTTTTAAAATACTCATCCATTTCACTTAGACTGTCAAATTTATTAGCATACAGTTGGACAAAATAGCACCCAATTATTGTTTTGATTGCCTCCTCATTGGTGATAGATTCACTTTTTTCATTTTTGATACTGGTAATTTGGTTTTCTTCTTTCCTTTTTTAAATTAAATTAACAAAAGGTTTATCTATTTTATTGGCTTTTCATAAAACCAGCTTTTAGTTTTATTTATTAGTTCAATAGCTTTCTTAATTTCAACTTCATTAATCTCTCCTCTGGTTTTCAGAATTTCTAATTTGGTATTTAATTGTGGATTTTTAATTTGTTCATTTTCTAGATTTTTTAGTTGCATGCCCAATTCCTTGATTTCTTTCTCTATTTTATTCATGTTAAGCATTTGGAGATATAAAACTTCCCCTAAGAACCCTTTTCACTGTATCCCATAAGATTTGGTATGTTGTCTCCTTACTGTCATTCTGTTGGATGAAGTTATTGATTGTTTATATGATTTGTTGTTTGACTCACTCATTCTTTAAGGTTAGATTATTTAGTTTCCAATTAATTTTTAGTCTATTTTTCCATGGCCCTTTATTGCACATAATTTTTATTGCATCATGATATGAAAAGGATATATTTAATAATTCTTCCTTTCTGTATTGGGTTGTAAGGTTTTTATGCCCTAATACCTGGTCAATTTTTGTGTACATGTCATGCACCACTGAGAAAAAGATATATTCCTTTCTATCCCATTCAGTTTTCTCCAGAATTCTATCATATCTAAATTTTCTAAAATTCTATTCAATTCTTTAACTTCTTTCTTGTTCATTTTGTGGTTATATTTATCTAGTTCTTAGAGGGGGAGGTTGAGGTCCCCCACTAATGTGTTCTTGCTTTCTATTTCTTTCTGTAACTCCCTTAACTTCTCTTCTTAGAATTTGGATGCTATACCACTTGGTGCATATATGTTTAGTAATGATATTACTTCATTGTTTATGATTCCTTTTAGCAGGATGTAGTTTCCTTCCTTATCTCTTTTAATTAGGTCTAATTTTGCTTTTGCTTTGTCTGAGATCAGGATTGCTTCCCTTGCTTTTTTTTTAACTTCAGCTGAAGCATAATATATTCTATTCCAGTCTTTTAACTTTACTCTGTGTGTATCTCTCTGCTTCAAATGTGTTTTTTGTAAACAGTGTATTGTGGGATTATGGTTTTTAATCCACTCTGCTATTCACTTCTATTTTATAGGAGAGTTCATCCCATTCACATTCACAGTCATGATTACTATCTGTGTCTTTCTCTCCATCCTATTCTTCCCAGTTTATCTTTTTCTCTTTCTTTTCTCCCTTTCCCTCCTCACTAGCATTTTGTTTTCCACCACAGCTTCCCTTAATCTGCACTCCCTTCTATCAGCCCCTCCATTTTCTTCCCCTTTTCCCTTACTACTTCTTCTTTCTCTTCTATCCATCCCTCCCTTATCTTTCCCCATTCCTCTAATATTTCCTACAGGGTGAGATAGATTTCTATACCTAACTGAATATGTTATTCCCTCTTTGAACCAAATCTGATGAGAGTAGGGTCCAAATAATGCTCATCTCCCTTGTTTCCCTCTACTGTAATAGGTCTTTATACCTCTTTGTGTGATATAATTTACCCTTTTCTGCCTCCTCCTTTCCTCTTCTTCAAGTCCAATCCCTTTTCACTATTTAATTAGATTTTTTTATCATCTCATCAAAGTCAACTTATAGCCATACCCTCTGTCTATATATACACCTTTTCTGAATGTCATAACAAAGATACAGTTCTCAAGAGTTACAAGTGTCATCTTCCCTTGTAGGGATGTAAAGAGTTTGCCTTTATTGAAAAACATGATTATTTTTTCTTCCTGTTTACCTTTTTATGCCTCAGTTGAGTCTTGTATTTGAAGATCAAATTTTCCTTTGAGCTCTGGTATTTTCATCAGAAAGGTTTGGAAGTCCCCTATTTCACTGAATCTCTTCCCCTGAAAGATTATGCTCAATTTTGGTAGGTAGGTGATTATAGGTTGTAGTCCAAGCTCCATTGCCTTATAGAATATCATATTCCAAGCCCTTCATTCTTTTAATGTAGAAGCTGCAAGGTTCTGTGCAATACTGACTGTGGTTCCATGATATTTACATTGCTTCTTTCTGGTGGCTTGCAGTATTTTCTCTTTGACCTGGTAATTTTTGAATTTAGATAAAATATTCTTTAGTATTTTCAATTTGGGATATCTTTCAGGAGGTGAACAGTAGATTCTTTCGATGACTTTTTTACCCTCTGGTTCTAGAACCTCAGTTCAGTTTTCCTTGATGATTTCTTGGACAATGCTGTGCTGGCTCTTTTTTCATCATGGCTTTCAGGTAGACCAACAATTTTTAAATTACCTCTCCTGGATCTCTTTTCCAGATCAGTTGTTTTTCCAATGAGCTATTTTACATTTTCTTCTATTTTTTTCATTCTTTTGATTTTGTTTGACTGATTCTTGATATCTCATAGAATCATTAGCTTCCACCTGCCCACTTCTAATTTTTAAGTACTTTTTTCTTCAATTAACTTTTGTATCTCCTTTTCCATTTGGTTCATTTTGCTTTTTAATTTGATTAATTTTTTAATTAATTAATTAATTTTTAGTTTTTTACATTCACTTCCACAAGATTTTGAGCTCCAAATTTTCTTCTCCTCTCTCCCCTCCCCCACTCTAAGATGGCATTCATTCTGAATACCCCTTCCACCAATCTGCCCTCCCTTACATCACTCCCCCCTTTTTCTTATCCCCTTCCCCTTCTACTATCCTGTTAGGCAGGATAGTTTTCTATAACCCATTGCCTGTATGTCGTATTTCTCAGTTGCATATAAAAACAATTTTTAACATTTGTTTTTAAAACTTTGATTTCCAGATTCTCTCCCTTCCTCCCACCCCAGTCACCCTCATTGAGAACACAAACAATTCGTTAGAAGTTATACATGTGTAGTCATGCAAAACACTTCCATAATAGTCATGTTGTTAAAGACTAAGTATATTTCCCTCCATTCTATCTCCTCCCCCATTTATTCTATTCTCTCCTTTGACCCTGTCCCTCCTCAAAAGTATTTGCTTCTGATTATTCCCTCCCCCAATCTGCCCTCCCTTCTATCATCTTATCCCTTTCCCCCCTATTTTCCTATAGGGTAAGATAGATTTTGATGCCCAATTGAGTATTCATATTATTCCCTCCTTAAACCAAATCTGATGAGAGAAAGATTCACTCATTCTTTCTCCCCTCACTTCTCTTCCCCTCCACTGTAAAAAGTTTTTCTTACCTCTTTTATGTGAGATAATTTACCTCTCCCTTTCTCCTTCCCCCAATACTAGCCTCTCTCATCCCTTAATTTTATTTTTTAGATATCATCCCTTCATATTCAACTTATCTTGTGCTCTCTGTCTATATATATATATATATATATATATACACACATATATATATATACACATATATATATACATACATATATATATATATATACACACATATTCCCTCCAACTACCCTAATACTGAGAAGGGTCTCATGAATTACAAATTTCTTTCCATGTACAAATGTAAACAGTTCAACTTTAATAAGTCCCTTATGATTTCTCTTTCTGGTTTACCTTTTCAGGCTTCTCTTGAGTCTTGTATTTGGCAGTCAATTTTTCTATTAGAATCTAGTCTTTTCATCAAGAATACTTGAATGTCTTCTATTTTGTTGAATGTCAATTTTTTCCCCCAGAAGGATTATAATCAGTTTTGCTGGATAGGTGATTCTTGGCTACAATACTATCTCCTTTGACCTTTGGAATATCATATTCCAAGCCCTCTGATCCCTTAATGCTGTTAAATCTGGTGTTATCCTGATTGTGTTTCCACAATACTTGAATTGTTTCTTTCTGGCTGCTTGCAATGTTTTCCACTTGACCTGGGAACTTTGGAATTTGGCTGCAATATTACTATGAATTTTCCTTTGGGTATCTCTTTCAAGAGGTGATTGGTGGATTCTTTCCATTTCTACTTCACCCTCTGGTTCCAGAATATCAGGGCAGTTTTCCTTGATAATTTCTTGAAAGATGATGTCTAGACTCTTTTTTTGATCATGGCATTCAGGTAGTCCAATAATTTTAAATGATCTCTCCAGGGTCTGTTTTCCAGGTCAGTTGTTTTTCCAATGAGATATTTCACATTATCTTCTATTTTTTCATTCTTTTGGTTTTGTTTTATAATTCTTGATTTCTCATAAAGTCATTAGCTCCATTCTAATTTTTAAGGAAGTATTTTCTTCAATGAGCTTTTGGACTTCCTTTTCCATTTGGCTAATTCTGCTTTTGAAGGCATTCTTCTCCTCATTGTCTCTTTGGACCTCTTTTGCCATTTGGGTTAGGCTATTTTTCAAGGTGTTTTCTTCAGTATTTTTTGGGGTCTCCTTTAGCAAGCTGTTGACTTGTTTTTCATGATTTTCTTGCAACACTTTCATTTCCTTTCCCAGTTTTTCCTCTACTTCTCTTACTTGTTTCTCAAATTACTTTTTGAGCTCTTCCATGGCCTGAGACTGATTCATATTTTTCTTGGAGGCTTTAGGTGTAGGAGCTTTGACTTTGTTGTCTTCTTCTGGTTGTATGTTTTGATTTTCTTTGTCACCAAAGTAATATTATATAGTTTGCCTTTTAGGCACAGTTTGCTCATGTTTCCAGTCAATTACTTGACTTTTAAACTCTTTGTTAAGGTAGGACTCTGCTTTCAGTGTGGAGGGCATACTATCTTAAGCTTCAGGGGTTTTGTGCAGCTGTTTTCAGAGATACTTCTAGGGACCTATAAATTTTCCATTCTTCCAAGGTGGTATGACCAAGGGTGAGGTATTTACTCCTTTCCTTGCCTATGCTCTGGTCTATGAGTGATCACAAGCACTCTTTTCTGCCTTGGAACTGTGAGGAAGATTCACTTTTCCCCTCTGCCACAAGCCCCACCATGCCAGCACTCCTCCTTGCCCTAGGACCCCTACCCAGGACTGCAACCCAGATCCAATTATGGGCAAAGCAAGAGAATCCTGCCTCTGCATCAGCAGAGAGATCCCTTCAATCCAACTATGATCAAACACTCAATTCCCCCTCTGTCTGTGGGCCCAAAACTCTGGAAGCAGCTGCTGCCACTGCTGCCACTGAGGGGCCATTCCAGGGCTGGGGCCAGACCATGTTCCTCTCTCTGAGGTCCAATAGAGCTTTCCCATTGATCTTCTAAGTTGTTTTTGGCTTTTGTGGGTTGAGAGGTCTGGAAACCACCACAGCTGCCTGTGATTTCATCCCCTGAGTCCTGTTCCAGGTTTGCTAGGGCCCCATCTTTGCCTGTGTGGGCTACGCTGAACTGTGCTCCTCTTCCAGTCCAGCACAACATACCTTTCTCATCAACTATCCATTTTGTCTTGGGCTGGAAATTTGTTTCATTCTGTCTTTTTGTGTGTTCTGCTGCTCTAGAATTTGTTTAGAGTCAAATTTTTCAGGTATTTGGAGAGGTTTTGAAGAGAGCTCAAGCAAGTCACTGCTTTCACTCCACCATCTTTGCTCTGCCCCCAGCCCATTTTACTTTTTAAGGAATTCTTCTCTTCAGTGAGTTTTTGTGCCTCCTTTTCCATTTGGCCAATTCTGCTTTTTAAGGAGTTGTTTTTTTCAGTATACATTTTTTCTGTTTGGCTAATTGTATTTTTTTTTTTTTAGGCAATTGGAGTTAAGTGACTTGCCCAGGGTCACACAGCTAGTAAGTGTCAAGTGTTTGGTCTGAGGCTGGATTTGAACTCAGGTCCTCTTCACTTCAGGGCTGGTGCTCTATACCCTGTGCCACCCAGTTGCCCCACCAATTGTATTTTTTAAGGACTCATTTTGTACAGTCAGTTTTTGTCCTTCCTTTTCCAAGGTATTGATTTTCTCTTGCATACCTCTCATTTTTTTCCCCATTTTTTCTTCTCTCTCTCTTATTCTCTTTCAGCTCTTCCAAGAAGACTTCTAAGAAGGTTTTTTGGGCTTGAGACCAGTTCATATTCCCCTTTGAAGTTTTGAATGTGTGTATATTTACAATGTTGTCCTCTTCTGAATTTTTCCTTTGATCTTCCCTGTCCTCATTATAAGAATCTGTGGTCATTTTATGTTTCTGCTTTATGATCATGGCTATTTCCTGTCTTTTAATATTGAACTCTCCTGCTGGAGCACAGAAAGTACTGACCCAAGCTTCTTGTGCTGTGGGCCAGGGACCTTGCCACTAGCTTTGTGTGCTGAAATTTCAGGTGCTGGCAGCTGGAGGCTGTAGGAGTCTGGCAGCTTTCTTGGTGCTGAGCTTGGGTCAGCAATACTGAAGCTCTTGGGGTTGGGTTTGGGATGGGGGAGGGGTCTGTCCCCTGGAGGACACATGTTCACCATGTGCTGCTCTGAAGCACTGACAGGTTTGGCTGTTGGAGGATACCTGTCCACTTGTGCCTCCTAGAGTTGTGCTTCCTGGAGTTGTGCTTCCTGCAGTTGTGCTGAAGAACTGGGAGGTGTGGCTGCTGGAGAATGCCTGCCCACCAGTGCACATGGTGGTTTTCCAAGCTGGAGCCTACTGGTTCCCCTGTCTGTACCAAGGCAGTAAGGTGGAGGGGATCCCTGGTATTAGTCCTTACCTGATCCACCATCCTGGAGCTCAGGATCTTCCCATAGTTTGTTGAGGTGTGGCTTGCCACAGGCTTCCTGGGACATCTCCTGTCCTGTACTACTCCCCTTACAACAGCATGAGAGGAACATTTCCTTTTAATCCCTCATGCTTGTTAGGCTACAAGAATGTCACACCTTGTCTTTCTTCTGGCTCAGCTGTTCCAGAGTTTTTCCTAGGGTGATATTTTTTAGGTTTTCAGAGGTCAGTAAGGGAGTATGAGTTGATCATTGTACAATATTGCTGTTACCATATACTACATTCTCCTGGTTCTGTTCATTTCACTTTGTATCAGTTCATGTAAGTGAACATTTTCTTAAGAATAACTTAAGAAGAGAGGACTTAAAGAGGATATGATAACTGTCTTCAAATATTTAAAGGGCCATCATGAGAAGGAAGGATTAATCTTGAGCTATTTGGGCCCAGAGAACAGAAGTCGGAGCAACAGGGAAAAGTTGGTGAACATATCTATCTATCTATCTATCTATCTATCTATCTATCTATCTATCTATTTATCTATTTATCTATCTATCTATATCTATATCTATATCTATATATATGTATATATGTATATATATGTATGTATATATGTATGTATGTATATATTTTTTGGCTAGGCAATGGGGTTAAGTGACTTGCCCAGGGTCACATAGCTAGTGAGTGTCGAGTGTCTGAGGCCAGATTTGAACTCAAGTCCTCCTGACTCCAGGGTCAGTGCTCTGTTAACTGCATCACTTAACTGCCCCAAAACTATGGTGAATTTTTAAAAATTTTTTATTTTTTTTTAACAGGGATAAGTTAGGAAGAGGATAATTTAAACTTGATATCCAGAAACTAAAAATGAGAACTGTCCAAAAGTAGAATGCACTATTATGTTAAGCAATGTTGACTTCTTCCTATTTAGAGGTTTCCAAGAAGAGGATGGATGACCTCTTGCTGAATATTTCATAATAGGAATTCTTTTCCAGTATGCGTTGGACTCTATGACCATTCCAGTTCATACAGATTTTAAATGTATATGATTCTATTATTCTATTAATCCCACTGTGAAGTGGTAGTGTAAATATTTTTATCCACATTTGTAGATAAATAATCCCTAAGAGTTTCATTTGTCCCTAGTCAAACAGATAAGTATATGAGGCAGGATTCAAACTCAGGTCTACTAATTCCAGATTGAATGTTCTTTATACAATTATACAATTCTGTCTCTCCATATAGTTGTAAACCTTAGAGGGCACACACCAATGAAAGGAAACATTGATTTTTATCAATAATTCCCTTCATTTATCAAATGCTCCCAGTTCTATGGTAGGGGAGGTGAGAATGGGTCATTTTAAACATTGTTCATAAAAATTAAAATTCTGTTTAGAATCCTAGAATGTTAGAAGTGCATGGACTTCAGTGATAATTTTTAGGCAGTTTAACTTACAAATTAAAAATGGTGACAGACAAGGTATTGAAATATAAAACAAATTTGAATTTGGTAGAAGGAAGGAATGCTTTAAATGATATGATTTGTGCAGATTGTGATAGTTGGGCAATGAATGTAAAAGTATTTATCACATGCTTTCTTTGTCACTATGGTGGAAGCCAGGTCCTGTAGTGTATCAGGCTCTGAAGTCAGAAAGACCTTAATTCAAATACTGCTCCAAACAGTTCTTGATCCTAAGCAAATCACTTAACTTCCATTTACCTCACTTCCCTTATCTGTGAAATTGAGAAAACAAAAGCACCTACTTCCCAGAGCTGTTATAAGCATCAAACATGATAATAATTGTAAAAGGCTTAGCATAGTGCCTGGACCATAGTAAGCCCTGTATACGTATTACCTATGATGATGATATGCCATGCACTATGCTATGGGGATATAAATAGAAAATACTGGGGATACAAATGCAAAAATAAGACAATCCCTAGAATGTAAGGAACTTATGAACTAATGAAATACATTGACTTTAAATTCACAGTCAAAGAACCTTAGAGATGGAGCGGGTTTTAGAAATATACTAGTCTAACGCGTTTGAACAAGAAAATCTTTTACAATACCCATTATAAGTGGTCTTCCATTCTTTGTATGAAGACTTTGTCTAATAAGTGGCTCACTACTTCTGAGGCAGCTGAGCCCATTTCGTTTTAAGCCAGCTCTAATAACAAGTTTTTCTTTTCCTTGAGCCAAAAGCTGCCTCTCTGCAACTCTTACCTATTAATCCTATTTTCAGTCCCTCTTTAACATGACAGCCCTTCAAAATTTGAAGATAGCTCTCATATTATATAGGGCTGCTAGGTGGTGCAGTGGATATGATGAGTTACAGGCCCAAGCTGAGACTTTTGCTCCTTATCCCAAAAAGAATTTAGGTACCATTTGCCTAAGGGCCCTAGGAAAAACCCCTCCTTGAACTCCCACTTAGTCTCTAGTGTTCCCCTGAGGCAATAATCCACTCAAATGGCCTTTCATTCTGGCTACTTTCATTGCACCTATGCCCAATCTCCCAATTCTTAGTTACCTCTGACCCAGTTTAACCTTCATTGTCTGTTACCTCCTGATGGCCCTTGGGCTACTTCCCACCCTTGACTCTATCTAGACCCCATTCTTGACCTTCCAGTCACTCCCATCTAGACCCCTCCATTCCCATCAAAACACCTCTTCTCCAGACCCCTCCTCCAGTCACTCCAAACTACTTGGCCACTCCTAGATCCCTCCCACAGTCTTTCTGTGTATAAGATCCATCTCACCTCTGTTAAGGTGCTCAGATTCTTAAAATCTAGCCAATAGCTAACACATGTTCAGATTTCTTAAAAGTCTGGCTAATATAGCAGATCTTTTGCTGAAAGAAGGCTTGGGTTGAATTTATTCAGGCAGGACCTGTATGTCACTGTTTTGGGGTCCCAGGACCCAGTATCCCTAAACCTCTAAACCTCAACATTTATGGTTCTCCCAATCTCAACAGATAGAGTGCCTGGCCTGGAGTAAGAGACACTCCTCTTCCTGAATTCAAATCTGGCCTCAGACACTTGCTAGCTGTGTGACCCTGGACAAGTCACTTAACCCTGTTTGCTTCAGTTCCTCCTCTGTAAAATGAGCTGGAGAAGGACATGGTAAACCACTGCAGTATCTTTATTAAGGAAAACTCCAAATGGCATCATGAAGCATTGGACATGAAGAAGCATCCCACTTCTCCCTGAACTACTATTACCTTATTGCTTAATCATTCTCAGTTACTTCAGCAAATACTTGTATGTTATGGTCCCCAATTGTGTCATCATCCTTTTTATCATAATAATAATAGTAATAGTAATAATGACTTTAAAATACTTTAAGATCTTCACAATGCTTTAAATTAACTGCCTCATTTGATCCTCACAACAACCATGGGAGGTAGGTACTATTATTATCCTCATTTTACAGATGGGGAAATTGAAACTCAGGGAGTTTAAGTAACTTTCCCAATATCATACAGCTACTAAGTGTCTGAGGCAGAATCTGAACTCAGGTATTCCTGACTCCAAGTCTATACTATCTCATCATGAGATAATCTCTTTCAAATATCAAATTTCTCTGATGAAAGATTGAGGCACAAGATCAAATCCTCTAATAAGTATCTGCAGAAAATGTAAGAATAACACTTCTTTCCTATAGTCTTCTTTAAAAGATTAGAAGGGCATTCTATAACACTGGGAAGGAACAAATTTTCAAACTTCTACTTGAATTGCTAACAACGTTAAAAGTTTTTCTTTCTCAAATGCATATAGTTTGTCATCAATCTGTGTGCAGTCTGGAGTATTTTAGACCATGTCAGAAAGCTGATCTTTATTTTAGTTCAGCCTTTAATGGTTTCTTCTTGTACAATTTTGTCAGTGGCCTGGGGTATCAAACAAAAAGATGAGAGAGAATTATAAAAGAGTTCCCACATCTTAAGGATGATTATTTTTGAATAATCAAAATAGGACATTGTATAGTTAGTATGAAGAGAAAAAGGAAATGACAAAGTAAATAAGTACACCCAAAAGGCATATATCCAGATGATTAGCCCTTGTTCTCTTTAGGCCACCCTTACTTTTATTTTTCTCCCCATTATACTCCCTTGAAAACACAGGTACATGTTCCTGTAGTTTTTTACTGTTAACAATCATTA
Organism: Vombatus ursinus; assembly: GCF_900497805.2. Classification (NCBI taxonomy): domain Eukaryota; kingdom Metazoa; phylum Chordata; class Mammalia; order Diprotodontia; family Vombatidae; genus Vombatus; species Vombatus ursinus. The sequence continues at coordinate 16,570,729 of NW_020954592.1, forward strand.
AACAATTAATGTGCTTATTTTAGAAAGACTGATTTTTGAGGGGTTGTGGCACTACTAAAGGCAGAAGATTCTTCTTTACTTCTTTATGGCAAAGTCACTAGGATTTTTTAATCTTCTTTGTTTCTCCTGGAGTGGCCATTGTGTTCAGTAAGAAGCCAATCAGGAAGTACTCTCTAGGCCATTCTAATATCAAATAGAAAAGCTTAGAAATTCCTTTTAAATAATTGAAAACAACCATTAGGATGATAGCCAACCAGAGAGGTCTTGGGGGACATTAGGTATAGAACCTCTTTGATTGGTCTAAGGAACTTCTGGTGGTTGCTAATCGATTTTTCTGGGAAGATTTCCTTTTTTTCAAATAGTAGTTATGTCAGTGTCATTAATAATGGCTGTTGCAAGGGGCCTTGATTTTCTCCCCAAGGCAAAAATTACATCTGGTCAGAAAAGCCTCATAATTATTTCTTCTTATTCAGAACAGAGACCTAGATTTTTTTTTCTCCCTCATTTGAGAATCTAAGACACTTAAAATCTTCCCTTGAGGAATCAGGATAATAATAGCAGAGCCAGGAAATGAAGCTACTTACTACACATTGCTTACTCTATGGGAATAAGCTCAGAGATTTTTGCTTAAACTCTGGGAATTTAACTCCCAGAGCACATTTATAGCAATTATTATTATTATTATTATTATCATCATTAAAATTCCAAATGTATCTGCTTTTCCCTGGGTTGTTAAGAGCCTCTTTACATTAAAAAAGAGTGGGGTTGTCACAAAGAAGTTTAAATTTGTAGAGATGTGCTGATCAATAAGGATCCTCAGACAGTCTTGAATTCTCAGAAATGGTTGAAGTATACAAAATGACTCCAAGTTTATTCATGTTTATGAAAACACTTAGATGAATATCTTGGTTTTGTGGGAAATTTCCAGGGAAATAGCCTTTTTTTTTTAGCTTTCTATATAAAAACCATACTATAATAAATAGAAGAGAAAGTAGGGAAAGAGAAGAGTAATGAACATATTTGAATATTGGACTTAAATCATGATGTACTGGATTAAATCTTTCCATCAGTGACACTCATCTTTTTTGGAGTCTTAACATTTTATGCAGGGCACCAAGGTGGCACAGTGGATAGAGTGCAGGCCTTGGAGTTAAGAAGACTCATCTAACTGAGTTCAAATCTGGTTATAGACACTTGCTAGCTATGTGACTCTGGGCAAGTCCTTTAACCCTGTTTGCCTCAGTTTCCTTATTTGTAAAATAAACTGGAGAATGGTAAACCACTCTAGTATCTTTACCAAGAAAATCCCAAATGGAGTCATGAAGAGTTGGACAAAACTGAAAATGACTAAACAACAATGACAATATTTTATATGTTTAATTTCATCAACTTAACAAAAAAAAAAACAACAAACAAAAAAACAAACATACTTGATGGCTCATCTCCTCAAATGGATCTGGATATCATCAACCTAGATGTTCTATTCAATGGTACAGACATCTCATTCATTGCTGCTTATTTGATGCAATTTTTGTCCACATCTATTTACAAATTTGCCATAGGAATTCCACTCCACATAAGAACACCAATAAGAACACTTCACATACTCTCTTTCTTGCTTGTTATGTAGTGAGACCATCATTTACATATAATCTAATCATTACACATGCATCCACACAATTCCTACATCTTTTGCTTCACTTCTTCTTGGAATTTCCTTATTTGTAATAAATCATGACTTGCTTGTACTCAATGTACAACTCTGTATTGTCCTCTGTGTGATAGTCTTTTTTTTTAAACTCTTTAGTCAAGTTCCATGATTTGGAGTCATACAAAACCACTGGTAGAATATTGATTTTTGATGGAATTTGAAAATCTTGATGAATAAAGATAATTTTGCTTTCAGAAGTTACATCTTCTGAAATGATACTTTGAATTGTCAAAGAATCATGGTTGGGAATCACTGTTTTTGACTAATATTTTAATATTTCTCTAGAATATTGACTATTTCCCTATACATTTCTATCACTCATCAATGATTAGAGAGAAGGCATATCCATTGTGAAACACTGAAGCATCACATATTTTTGTGAAAAAAGTAAACTCTATTCTCTTGGGAGCTGGTCAACATTAACTATTACAAATAGTCTTAAGATGTCTTGATAAAAGTGAAAATGGATAAAATCTACTTTTGTGAATTTTCTCACATCTCAGAAACATAAGAAAATCTACTATTAAATGAACTTTTCTTTTTGTCTTGAAGTGGGAGCACTTGAAATCTCATAAGGAAGTTCAACCTACAGATAGCTATCATGTTCTGTACATGGATATTATAGTGATAGCATAATCTTTGTCATCATGGCCATTATCAAATCCTCAAATTGGTAACACATTTTGATTTTTAAAATCATTCCTTATAATCTTAAATAAAGCTTGTGGTATCAAACACAAATACTGGAATGATTTGCTGCACAGACTCACATCTCTTATTCCATTTAGGGTATTGGTGAGTAAGAAGGAGAATACTGATGACTTACTTTATAAATTTTTTTTGGTGCAGCCAGAAAGTGAACTTATTAATGTCTTGTGGCATCCTACACCTTTTTATATACACATAAAATAGTAAATGTCTGAGAAGAGGAGATGACAATGTATGACAGGAACATTATATCCTTTTAGGAAGGGATAATATTTTTTAGTCTTAACCTACAAATGTTGACCATTAGATGATGACCAATAGATCATACACTCTCTACAGAACTTGGAAGACCATTGGTTTAGCTGAAAGAAGCATGTACATGTGACAGAAAGTATGGAAACATAAATCTCAACCACAGATCAATAAGGAAGACAATATAAATAAGATATATGAATGTAGTTGGTTTTAGAGAAATATGGGAAGATGTATGAACTGATGCAGAGTGAAGTGAGAAGAATCGAGAACAATTTACACAATAACTACACTGTAAAGACAAAGACTTTGTGATTTCCAGATAAAAGTAATTATGATAAGAACTAGAGTTAAAAAGGTATAATAAATTCCTTTTCTTGTCCTCCATGCATGTCTGCCTGTACTCCTAAATAACCTCCCTATCTCAGAGATATATTCTAAGATATCCTTTGTCTCCATCCCAAAAGCAGAATGGAGAAAACAACATAAGAAAATCTTATGAGTTAGTGATAGCATATTATGCATATGATTCCTGAAAAAAGCTCTCTCTGTCTCTGTCTCTCTCTCTTCCTCCACCTTCCTTCTTTCTTTCTCCTCTCCTCTCCTCTCCTCTCTTCTCCTCTCCTCTCCTCTCTTCTCCTCTCCACTCCTCTCTTCTCCTCTCCTCTCCTTTCTTCTCCTCTCCTCTCCTGTCCTCTCTTCTCCTCTCCTCTCCTTTTCTCTTTCTTCCTGACTGTCTCCCTCTCTCTTTCATTTATCAGGTGCCATAAAGTATAATGCACTATTAGGAAAATCACAAGATGTTTATTTTTTGAAGAATTTTTGCTGTATAATCTGAGAGACAGTCTCCAAAATAGGAATAGGAAAAAATAGAAGAGAAAGAAGACAGGCTAGAGAAAGTAAAGTAAGGCAAAGGGGGGAAGAGTAATTAGGGGTCTTTGGAGTAGTCTTACCCCATCCCCTGAAGTGGAGGGGCAGAATTATGCTGCCAAGAGAAGAGCTAGAATGTTAACAACTCAAGTTGTTAATACTTCATGTATTGCTGTCAGATTTGAATAATGTCTTCTTGGATTGCTAAATCTAAGAGCAAATAATCTCCTTTGATGTGCATAGATTATATTTAAGAAGATACTTTGAAAGTAAAATGTTAATGGTACTAATTTTAAATGTTTATGTGCATTATTAGCATAACCTGATGTCTAATTTGTAAGACTAATTCTGTTTTATTTTTAATGTTAAATGTTTTCACTGTTTTTGCAAGATGAAAATTCTTATTTTAAGCAATTAATTACCTATTTACAAATAAAATGTTTAAATTAAGTTTTTCTAAAGTCATTTTTCCAAGACAATGTATTTATATTTTTGGAAGTAATTAATTGATATATATGTATGTATATTATATATGTGTATATGTGTGTGCATACACACATATATTTTATATATTACATTTTAATTTATATATTACATTTACATTATTTATATAGTGTAATTATTTACATAATTAATATATTACATTTACATTATTACAAATTATATTTTTAAAATAACATCTGTATATATGTATGTATATGCATATATACATACATACATATATATATGTACAGATGTTACTTTTAAAATGCGGAAACTGATTCTGTTCTAAAGCACTGAGATCTTAGCCTCTGCTTACAGGTTTGAACAGATTTACTACATCCTTAAGAAATATTGAAAAATTCTTGTGAAGTTTGAACTGAAAATTGGATAATTTAACTAGATGGTGATATTCTAATTAGGTAGTGAACTCTAGCTCGAAGATTTCTCAGGCTATAGTAATGACAACTTCAGAGATATACACTGTCCTTTGATTTACATAGAGCAAGAAGTGACCTTAGATAACACCTAGCCCAACTACTCTCTTTTTACTTATAAGAAACTGAAGCAACTGAAGCATGGGAGCCACACAAGTAATTAGTTGCAGAGCTACAGGGCTAGAACATAGGTTCTCTTACTGTGCTCAAGCATCTTTTCACCAGATCATGATGCCTTTTCCTTCTAGTTACTGTTTTTTCTTCCATGTAAACCATTCTATCTATTGCAAAACAAAAACAAACTCTACTATCAATTAAATAAACACATTTCCAAAAGAAAAAAAAAGTCACATAGCAATAGCATGAGGAGTGATAAATAAAAAAAACCCTATAAACTTTTGATGTGTCATCGCTCTCTTAATTATATTTATCAACTCTATTATTATAGTCTTCTTAGTCAATGTAAGTTCATTAACCCATTCTACCCCTTCCACAGAATTCTTTACTTTAAACCATGACAGTTTGAATTTACAAACACATCTGATCTTATCTGTTTTGTTTGAATTATTGTCCTGGTTAGGTATCTTTCAATTAGCCATTTGTAACACTTAGCTCCTGTCTCTGACTGGTGTTCTTTACTGTATTTTCAGATATTGCTATCAGATCTTTCCTCTCTCTGTTCAGTATCCAATTCCTATAAAAAAAATAAAGGATTTAAGTATGCTGACCGCTCATCTCTCAGAAGTTTCCATGACAATTTTTCCCCAATAAAAAAGGACTAATAACCTGAAGGACATATTGATTTATGAATGCCTTTCTCTGTCTTCATTAAACTTCTCAGATTAATGAACAGAAAGAAAAAGATGCCCTGGTCATCTTGATCTTCACAGAACTCTTGAATATGTCTCTATAGTATTCACTACCTGGCTCCTTTCTAGTCTTTTAAAGGCCAGGGCTTTGAATATAGCAATCCTTAAGTGAAGACTTCTTTGTACTTCCAAGTCAACTGAGGAAACAAGATTCAGGCCAAATTTTTACTTAATAAGGGTAGCAGTCAAGGTAAAACCTATGAAGGTTTAGTGAAGGAAAAGGTTGAAATCTCAAGGGAAATAATTTAGCACTTTATGTAGGATCATAGGATTTAGAGGTAGAAGTTGACTTAGAGATCTTCTGATTTGGAGATGGAAGAATTCTTAGAAGCCATCATGTCCAACCACCTAATTTTACGGATGAAGAAACCAAGATTGATATCAGGGATTTGTCCAGGGTAAAGCAAATAGTAAGTATCTGAGCCAATACTTTAACTCAGGTCTTTCAGACAACAAGCCTACCACTCTATCTTTGCACCAACCAAATTCTTTAGATTCAGAGTCCAACTTCCTTGTGAGGAAACAGATCTGTAGAGGTGAAATAATTTGTCCAAAGTTTTGCAGATAGTAGATGTGGGATTTAAATTATGTTCTTTGGAAAGAAAACAAGTTATCTTTTCACTATACCACATGCCTTTTGGGCAATATTTGCATGTTAAATTTTAGAAGATTATTATTTATTATTCCTGTGGTTTGTTGGGTTGGGGGTAAGGGTGAAGATCTATCTTTTTCTCCCAAACTGGGCTTTTGCAAATAATGCTAACAATTCAGTGGCTGGTATATAAGGGTGCTAACTTTTCTGCTTGCAGTCCTGATAGCATTTGAAATTTTATGTCAATGTTTCATTTGAAGTGTTTTATTTCTTCTGTGTTTTTGTGAGCATCCTTGCATTTTTTTGTTTGTTTGTTTTACTCTGATACCAAATTAGGCATGGTGTGTTTGTAGGTGTCCCCTAGATATATTTGTTTTTCTTTTTCCCCTATAGGCAAAATGTAAAAATACTATCTGCCTCTGCTAAAAGTCTGGTTAGATTGCTGAATGTTAAAGAGTCATACACTTCCCTCACACCAAAGTCCCATATATTACATATAAGTAGCAAACAAAGCATTCAGAAATTCTGTTTTGTTATTGTACTGTTGGCATTTATGGAGATGTAGCTCATGGTGGAAGAAATCATGTTTTCTGTAAAATCATACAAATCTCTTAAACTAAAATAAAGAATGAAACTAAGTTTTCTGAAGGTCAATAAACAAATACTGAGCCCGATTCTTGCTTAAGCTTGGCTGTAGGAGCTGTGCATAGAATCCAAGACAATGTGGCTATGGGAGGGATAATGGCAAAGGCAGAAAAAGAGTTAGACTGGGTTATTTGGCCAGTAACAAACTCCAATCTGTTTAGCTCCTGTTGTGCAGTGGAAACGTGCATCCTATGAAAAATCCTTTTTGGGGCCAGAGGTGGAAGCAGAGCTCAGAGAGGTGGCTCTTTGGGCCTCTCCTTTTATTAAGAATTTTGCAGAAAGGTTTTTCCCCCCATGGAGAGGGAAGACTCAAGCTGTTTTTGTTTTATGAGAGCCTTGCTTGTAAAGGAGGGTGTTTTCTTCCTCTCTATGGCTTTAATATGGTTTTCCATGTGATAGTAAAAGAATATTCTGTAAACTGTTGTGAGCTGTGAAGCTAAAATAAACTAAAAGAATTCACAAAGAATTTAAAGGGAGAAATAGCCCTTATGAGTTTGTACAATGTGGAAAAAGAATTAGTACGGGCAGTTAGTGATTTAAATTTAAATCTTTGTCTGTATATCTCCTGTCTCTCTCTTTCCACACACACACACACACACACACACACGTACGTACAGGCACTTATAAACATAACATAGTCAGTAGTAAAAAGAACATTATTATTATTATTATATTTATTGGAGGAGAGTACCCTTATCCACTCCTGCATTATATTTGAAAGCAGCTCTTTCTGAGTCTGACTGTCTAGTACATTATTTGCATATAAAAAGGACTAATATCTATGATCCGAGTCATTTACAAGGGATATCTTGTCTTTCAATGTAAATAACTGATCCAAATGCCAAGAACTTATTATTATTTTCAAGTAATTCTCCCTCCCCACCCCCATTTCCCCAATTTTCCTTTAAAATTACATAAATTGCAACAATTGCAAAATTGCAACAATTTTGGCAAAGAGTATGGGTACATTTTAGTTTGTTCCCAGATTACACAATGATAAGTTCATTTGTAAAATTCTTCCTAATTGAATTAGAACACCAATGTTTTGGCAGTCCAAATATAAATTGATGGGGGCATACTATTTCCAAGTATACTACAAAGTTCCTTAAAAGTTCACAACAGAGGTGAATATCTTAAGACATAAAATAAGACAGAATCAATAACAAATTAAAAAAGAGAACAGGAAACCACAATGAAATCAAAAGATTATGTTACAAGGAGAAAGCCTAAAAACAGGAATAAAATAATCTAATGTAGTATCAAAAGTCACAACATACTAACTATATGTTACATATATATACATATATATGTATTGATGATTATAAAATATATATGTATATGTGTATTTTTTTTTCCTGGGAGCTCCAAATACAACCTACTTTCTCATAGTACTTGATCTCGTAGTCCAGAATGGCTCCATTGGAAAACTCAGGTGCTTGCCATGAGAGGGCAATGCTATTTTGAGATGCCCAGTCCTTCCTTACATTACCTATCAGAGATGGTGCTGAAAGGGAAAAAGAATAACTAAGAGTTAATAGGAAGCACTTTCCATATTCTTTTCTCTAATGCTTTTACTTCTTAGAAAAAAAAAGTAAATTCTGGTTGAGGGCAAGATAGATGACCTAATAAACTGTTTATGTAATTTTTTCTTCTTTTTATGTTTAAGTCTCAGGGTCTATTCCAGTAACCCTAGTTAAAATATAAATACATATATATATATATACACACACATATATATATACATATATATATGCAGCACTAAGGAAACACAGTATATAATAGCAATTTTTTTTAGCAATGAAGAACCACATTCAGTAATCTATAGCTACTCCAGCATGTTAGTGTAAAAAGATTGCTTTTGACCTGTGCTCTGAAGTTCAACAAGTCTATATTCCCTGTTTAATGAAAATTTAAAAAATTATTATTCACAACAAAATAGTAGGAACAATTACAATCTCAAAGAAATTTGGCATTTTCTTCAGATATCTTAGGACCTTTTAAATCTTAATATCTACTCTTCAGACTTTGTGATTTTTGGTTTGGGTTTTGTGTAACATTCTTGACAATATTTCCATTCTTTTATACCTCTTAGCTTCTAAATTTGATTACCATGAAATATATGGCTTTTTTAATATAACATTATTTAAAATGGAAACCAAGCTTTAGACACTACTTAGCTCCCACCTCCCTTTCCCCTTTCCATAACCTTATCTTACACACACAATACTCCATCTAAAATGGGCCTTGGTTTGGGCATACAATCATAAACTTATAAAGCACAAAAGTTTGATCACATAACTTAAAAATAGCTTATTCAAATATGTGATTTCTATCATTTATTGTGATATGTCTTCTTTAGTTTAAAAGTTATACCCAAATGATTAAAAATAGGTGCTTAAATAATAGTGGCAGCAAAAGGTATTGGTCACTAGGTAATTACTAGTTAATATAAGTTAGTATAACATTTAATCAAGCTTTAATCATCTAGGTTAGCTATCAGGAATTAATTAATTGGAAAATAAGTAGATGTTTTTCTTAGCTTTGATCATATAGTTCTATTTAGAATTAAAATAATGAAGTCATTCTACTTTATAGTAACAATCAATTAATCAATAAGCATTTATTAAGATCCTACTGTTGGGGTTCATGGGCATCCCAAAATATTGGGGTGTACCAGAATGACCAGGAATAGACAAGTAGGTCATAGTGTCTTGAATAAATTCACTTGAACCATCTCCAAGTTAAATAAAAGGTATTTATTGGGGTAACATACCCAGCAGACTTGGTTCAAGCACCACTAGAGCCCTGCTCCCCATGGGAGACAGAGTGCTATTCTATGTCTGGTCTATATACAGTTTAACAGGATGGGGCGGGGGGAAACTACTACAGTTTAAGAAAATGGGAGAGGCAACAGGAGAGGGAAAGGTGAATGCACACAGAGAAGTAAGAGGAACAGGAAATGAGAGGGGAAGAGCTGTTTTGGAATGTAGGGTAGTTGGAGAGTGCTTTGTGAATGCATACAGTTAAGCAAGGGGAACAGGAAAAGGGTACAGATAAGTCTGAGGTGGGGGAATCAATGCATAATTTTCTTGATCACTTTTCTGGCTGGTCATATCTTGCATTTTATCTCATATCTCACATCCTGTACCCTGTTTGCTCAATCTACCTTGAACATTCCTTTCTGCCTTGCCTCATAACTATTAAGTGCTAGTGACTGTGCTAAGTTCTGGAGATACAAAGAGAGGTAAAATTCCTTGTCCTCAAGAATCTCACATTCTCACCAGGAAGACAGCATGCAAATAAGCTGGTAAATACAAGATATATACAGAACACATTCGAGGTAGTTGCAGAGAAGAAGGCATTAGCAGCCTGGAGCATTAGGAAAGGCCTACTACTGAAAGCGGGATATCAGAGATTTGAAGGTAGCTAGAAAAAGTAAGATACATTCTAGTCATGGGAGCCAGCCTGTGCAAAGCACAGAGATAAGAGATGGTGTATTGTGAGCGAGGGATAGCAAGTATGTTAGTATTACTTGAAAACAGAATATATGGAAAAGAGTAAAGTGTCAAAAAATTGGAAAAGTAGGAAGAGGTCAGGTTATGGAGAGCTTTAAATTCTAAAGAGAAGGCTTCACAGTCATTTGCACACTGCTGAAAACACTTTGGCCATTATCTCTTTTTCTTCCCCAGAAAAGCCTTAGATTCTGCACCTGGAACTATCCTGGACTCTGATAAGGAGATAAGGACTCAAGATAAGCCTCATCTTGCCAAGAACCAGGTCTCAACTCCACTTTCTAGCTGTCTCCATAGAATGCCAATGCAATCCCCTTCTTCTCCCCAGTTCCCTTTTTGGGTTATCTTCCCCTATTAAAACATCATCTCCTTGAGGCCAGAATCTCTATTGCTTATTTGTATTTGTATTTGTATTTCCAACACTTAGCACTACCAGGAGCATATTAAGCACCTATTAAATGACTGTGAGTCCTAAGCCTCCTATCTCCTGCTATGCAGCTTTGACTTGCCTCTTCTGCTGCACCATTTCCTGCTTAATCACCCTACAGAGGGAAGAGGAATAGTGAAGTCAGAGCTCCCATCTGATTATCTGACAATCTACCTCTCATTTCCTATTATATTTGCCTCCAGCCTGTTCTCCAGTCCCCTTTGGGAAGTGGAGTGACACTCTTCACTGAACGTCGAACATTTTCACAATTGATCATATCTTTCATATTCCACTGATTTTTAATGATGACCTAAAAGTCATCATCCAAAATCCATTACCCACTCCCACGTCTCAGTTACTTATTTCCATCCCCTTCAACATGTCCCAAACCAAAATTTCAACTAGACACCACCTAGCCCTTCCATTGTACTCCATGGAATACCTGTTCCATAGGAAAAAAAAGGAACTTCCTTTCATCTTAAGTCTTTTCTTCTCTCATTCCTTCCATCTATTAGCTAATATTGAAACCTTGCTCCCCCTGATGACTCAGCCTTCTTGGCCACTCTTTCCAGTATTTGCTGAAGTTCGAATACTCTTTGCTTCCCATTGCTACTTTCAGGTTCTCCCCCTACCTCTATCACTCAGTAATCTCTTCTCCTTTGAGTTTTATGCCTTTCATATCTACCACCTCAATCAAAATCCTAGCAGCTGTTGTCCATAGACCTTCAGGTCATTCATCATGGCTTACAGTTTTTCTCTGCTCCTCAAATCCTTCCTCTCTTGATTCAAAATTCCTCTTATTTCTCCAATTAATTCCTGCCAAGTCTTAGCCTTGGATCACCCCCACCATTCACCACCTTCTCTCATACACATATGGGGCTGAATGAAAATAATGAAAATTATACAATCATTCTGATCGGATATAAATTTATGTTATACAATCTCATCTCAACCCTCATTGGTGCTAGGTAATCTTTCTAAGCATGTTTTATCATCTTAATATCTTTTTTTGCCAGGGGCTCTTCTGAACTCATTCATTCCTTTTCAAAGCTCCCATCAGTTTTCTTCTCCCTGATCCTGTCAGCTGAGAAACTTGCCCAATACTTTACTAAAAATTGAGACCACCTATCTATCACTCAGATGCCTTCTGTCACTATCTCCTCCTTCATCCATATCTAACATGATGATGTGGCCTTACTCCTTATCAAGGCTAACCCCTCTACCTACTCAAGTAATCCCATTCCTTCCCATCACCTATAGCAGATTGCTCCATCTGACTTTGCTACTATATCACTTATTTTCTTTTTATCTATTTCTTTTTTGTTGTCTCCCCCATTAGATTGTGAACTCCTTGATGGCAGGTTCTATCTTAAAACCTCTTTTTGTAGTAGGCACTTAATAAATGTTTATTGATTGATTGCTCTATATGTCTGTCTGTCTGTATCTTTCATCTATCTTTATTTTTGCTAGTGTTTATCGGTGGAGATTGAGGGGGAAATGTCATTTTTAGCTCTATACTTTGTGGAAAATCACTTTGGTAGTTGAGTAGATGATGAACTGGAGTGGGTGGAAACTTGAGACAGAAAGAACAATTAAAAGGCTAATTCCAAAGGAAGGCCTTGCAGCTCATGACTGACATCCCCACCCCCAGCCAGTGACCTAGATGTCTGCCCTGGTGGGTAGTAGAAGCCTTTCCCAGAAGAGTAACTGAGGGTAGTTCCTCAGTACTTCAAGGGGCTGACACTAGCGTGCAGAAAATTTTATCTAACTCACCTGATATCTTCAACAATCACCTGCCAATGCCATCAAGTTTGAAAGTCACTCTCCTCTCCCTACCTATGACTAATATGGTAAGCAATACTCAACAAATAAGAGTCTATGGTTAATGAGTGAGAGTCATTTTAGAATCAGCTCTTATTGTGAAGCTAGATTATTTGTTAGCTAGAGCAAAGGTCAAAATGAACACCTTCCTTCTAGAAGGGCAAAGATGAGAATTACTTCCTATTATTAACAGTTCTTATTGAGCCATTTATTAAAGCAAACTGTTAACTGAAGAAAAATTGGAACAATATATCACCATTTTTAGGGACATTTAATGTAAAACTATTGCCACAAGGAGGCCCAGAAACCCCCTTACCCAATAAATATTTAATCACCTTGCCAGATCAAAAGACCTGGTAGCTAGGGACTTGGAAACCCACTTATAAATATAAGTTCATTCACAAAAAGACATTATGGAGAAGAATGATGGAAGATTACATACTCTATTGCTTTCTACCACACTGATAAATACTGAAAAGGAAAACAAGCCAATAAAATTCTTGGTGCTAGACCCAGCTAAGCCAGATCATCTCCAAGAGAATTTACAGGTTTAACTGAAATAAAAACACACAAATGTGAATTGTCAAAAATAGCTATTAATTTTCAAATTTGATGACAGTGGAACATGTAGATTCTAGCACCTCAATTCCCAATTGCTATATTAGGAAATGGAAATAGCACCTAAATGAAACAATGAAATGTGACAATACCTGGACAAATACTAGGGAATATTACACAAATATGGAGGCACATAGGAATAAAGTTTCAAGATATCTTAAAGTGAGTAAAATTCCAAAATAATAGAAAACTGGTAGTTACTGTTAACAACAACAACAAAATTAGTGAAAAGATAGGAGGATTGCTGCCTCATACTCCTACTTTTTCATAAAGATTTCTTTGTGAGAATTATTTCCACCTGTTTTGAGGGCATCTTTATTTGAAAATATGACAATAGGACAGTCAGGTTTTCATAAATTATTCTCTATAGTAGACCACATCTTCATAGTCATGTAATTAATTTGATCACTATAAAGGATACAGGGTCACAGAGTATTTTTGTTGTAGTTATTGCTATTGTTGGTTTCATAAAAGCATTTGAATCTGCAGAGCAAAAGTCACCCTTAAAGTTTCCCTCTTAACAAAACATTACCTATGAATATGCTAAAATCCTTAAAGGTTTCGTGACAAATACATCAACAATGTGAACTTTTTTCATTGATCCTCTGATTATCAGACGAGACACAAAATAGAGAGATGTAGAGTAGAACACAGAGAAACACTTTCAGTGAGGTGTTTGCCACTGTTGTGGAGGATGTCTCAGGAAAAGTTCAAATGAAAGATTAATTCTCAAGATAGAGGGAAGTTTCCTAGATACTTCTGAAAGGCTATTGTGGTGATTTCATCAATCTCTAGGCTTTTAGTCAGTCAGTCAAATTTATAAGAATTTACTATAGATGGGGACTTCTGGGAGCCAAGATGGTGGAGTAAACAGTAAGTTGCTGTCACCCTCCCATGTTGACCTCTAAAAAAAATAGCATCCCAGGAAAAATCCTGGAACAGCAGAGCTAGTGGATAGGCAGAATGGAGTAGTTTCTTAGCATCAGAAACTTGGAGGATCAGCAAGAAAGGTCCATTTCACTTGGGTAAAAGCTGAGTGCATTCTAGCACACCAAGTGTCCCAGCAAGCTGGCAATAAGTCCAACCTCAACAAACCAGTGGAGATACTGTGCCTCAGGGTGGTGGAACAAGGAAACACCAACACCAGGACCCCCAAATGCCTTAGCATAGCCAGGGAACTGCAGACTTCAGCTTGGAGAACCAATATGTGTGCTGGTGTAGCTGTGAACAAGAAGGTGTCTTCCATGGCTGGACCTCCTTGTGCTATAGTACAGCTTCAGGTGGGCAGGCATCCTCCAGCAGCAAACCTCCACATACTTCAGCATAGCCCAGGGTAGACAAGCATCCTCTGGCAGCTAGATCTCCATATGCTTTAGGGAAATGCATAAAAACCCTTCAGTACCTCACTGGCTTCAGTATACACTAGACACCACCACTAAGACCCTAGCTCAGCACCAGGTAAGCTGACAGTTGCCTAAAGCCTCCAGCTTCCACCACTTGAATCCCCAGCACACAAAGTCAGTGAACAGGCTCTGAGCACCACTACAATAAGCCTAAGACAATGCACCCTCTAACCCAGAAGTAGAGCTCAACTTTAAAAGTTAGTAAGTAGGCAAACAAGATGAGCAAAAGCAAAAATGAACATTGATCATAGAATCTTTCTATGGGGACAGGGAAGATCGAAACACAAATTCAGAAGAGGACAACATTGTCAATATACCTACATCTGAAACCTCAAAGGGGAATATGAATTGGTCTCAAGCCCAAAAAACCTTCTTGTGAGAGCTCAAGAAGAATTTTAAAAGTCAAGTAAGAGAAGTAGAAGAAAAATTGTCAAAAGAAATGAGGGGTATGCAAGGGACAGTCAACAGATTGGAAAAGGAAGGACAAAAAAATTGATTGTAGAAAACAATTGCTTAAAAAATACAATTAGTCAAGTGGAAAAAATCTACTGAAGAAAATAGCTCCTTAAAAAGTAGAAATGGCAAAATTGGAAAAGGAGGTACAAAAGCTAATTGAAAAAAAAACAATTCATTAAAATTAGAATTGGGCAAATGGAAGCTAAAGACTATGTCAATCATCAAGAATCAGTCAAACAAAATCAAAAGAATGAAAAAATAGAAGAAAATGTAAAATACTTCATTGGAAAAACAACTGACCTGGAAAAGAGATCCAGGAGAGATAACTGAAGAATCATTGATCTACCTGAAAGCCTTGATAAAAAAAGAGCCTGGATAGTATCTTTCAAGAATTCATGAAGGAAATATGTCTTGAGATCCTAGAACTGGAGGGTAACAGTAATTGAAAGAATCTATCAATCACCTCTTGAAAGAGATCCCAAATTGAAAATGTCAAGGAATATCATAGCAAAATTCCAGAACTATCAGGTCAAGGAGAAAATACTGCAAGCAGTCAGAAAGAAACAATTTAAATGTCATGGAACCACAGTCAGGATTACACAGGATATAGCAGCTTCCACAGTAAAGGATCAGAGGGCTTAGAATATGATATTCTGGAAGGGAAAGGAGTTTGGACTGCAACCAAGGATCAACTACCAAGCAGGACTGAGCATAGTAATTCAGAGGAGGAGATGGACATTTAATGAAATAGGAACCTTCCAAACCATCCTGATGAAAAATACAGAGCTGAACAGAAAATTATATCTTCAAATACAAAACTCAAGAGAAGCATAAAAAGGTAAACAAGAAAGGGAAAAAAAAACATTATCCAATAAGGTTAAACTGTTCATATCCCTACATGGGAAGATGATGCTTATAACTCTTGAGAGCTATATCTTTATTATGACATTTAGAAGGGGTAAACATAGACAGAGGGTTTGAGTATAAGTTAACATTGATGTGATTGTAAAAAAATTAACTGAGTGAAAAAATGTACTGAGAGAAGAGGAAAGGAGGAGGCAGAAAAAGGTAAATTACATCACATGAAGAGGCACAAAGTCCTATTACAGTAGAGGGAAAGAAGGGAGGAAGGCAGACATTTTTTGAACCTTATTCTCATTGGATTTGGCTCAAAGAGGGCATGACATACACATTTGATTAGGTATAGAAATCTATCCTACCCTATAGGAAGTAAGAGGGGAAAGAGGAAAGAAAATGGAAAGTGGTGGATATAAGGGAGGGCAGAAGGGAGAGAATTAACAGGGGTAAAGGGAAAGAAAAGGGGGTCTGATAGAGGGAAGACAGAGGGAGATAGTGGTCAGAAGCAAAACATTGGTGAGGATAGAAGGGTAGAAAGGAGAGAAAAACATATAGAGGGGGAAAACAGGAAGGAGAGAAAGACACAATAGATAGCAATCATAACTGTGAATGTGAATGGAATGAACTCTCCCATAAAATGGAAGCAGATAGCAGAGTGGAATAAAAACCAGAATCCTTCAACATATTGTTTACAAGAAATGCATTTGAAACAAATGAAAACATACAGAATAAACGTAAAAGGCTGGAGCAAAACATATCATGTGCTAGCTGAGGTAAAAAAAAAAACCCAAAAAAAAACCCCCAAAACAGGGTTAGCAATCCTGATCTCAGACAAAGCAAAAGTAAAAAGAGACTGAATTAAAAGATGGACATAGATGGACATAAACATGAGCTTAAAATTGAATAAGAGGAAAGATGGTTAGATTGTTTTTAGAATATACCACAGCACATTTAAATAAGACTAAATTGTTAGCTTATGTCAAAATTCATTGTTAAAACTTAGTGTTGTCCTGGTGATGCTAGATGGCTGCAAAGCAAGGACTATCATTGTCTTTATCTTTACATTCATCCCTATTAAATATAATTTTATCAGATTTAGTCCAATGTTCTAGGCTATCAAAATTTTTGAATATTGGTATTGTCATCCACTGTTTTAACATTTCCTCTCAGCTTGATGTCATATGCAAATTCAATAAGTATAATATCTATTCCCTTTTCCAAGTCATTGATAAAAATGTTGAACAAGAAAAGGTCCAAGGGCAGATCCCTGGAGTCACTGCACTCTTTGGGAAATGATATTTCCTGTCATGTTCTGCCAAAATGAACTCCTACTGTGACAGACCATCATTTCAAATATTTAATGTCAAATGTATTTTACCTTTTCTCCTTTTGAAAAATGCACGTTAGCAGCAAAATAACAAAATAAATTGTCCTGATCTGTACTTGAAATATGTGTTTCCTACTGTAAGGAGGAACTCGTTTAATATTGGAACTTGTTTGAAAATCGTTTAATATTGGTCAGGAAAACTGACAGTAGCAGAATTGAATCTTGAACTATATTTTGAAATGTGATTATCTCTTGAAGAACAGACAAAATTTTATCTTTGTTAAAAAGAAAACAACATACACTTTTCTTTTTTTTTTAATCATATTTCTCTTTGTCCAATCTGGAATTTTTCTTAACTAACAATGAGATAATATAATTGTCACCTGAAGCCAGAGTCAACTTAATGTGTTGGCAGAAAAGGGCCAATTGAGCTATTTTTTGAAAGGAATCTCAGAGAAAACCCTCTGTTATGTAAAAAGAATCCCTTAAAAAGACATGGAAAGGCCCTTTTTTAAGATGATTAAAATTAATATCTAAAATGAAGAGCTAATATTCTTTGCAAAAGAGAAACGCAAAAAATTTTCCCAAGTATGAACAGGTAAAGTAATTGACAACTTAACTGTTAAATTTCTAGTAATCTTGTGAATAAGGGTAAGACACTAGAAAGAAATCAAAGGCAGAAATATTAATAAGGATAATATTAAAATCTCAGTGAATGAAGCAATAAAATAATTGGTACAGTTAATAGATTCACTATAGTAGTTGGATATAAAACTATAAAAATCATCAGCCATTCTATGATATGCTACTATAATAAAATTAGGAAGAAATACTAATAAGAAAAATTATATTCCAAATTGTAATAAAATTTCTATTTAATCCATGAAAACACATAAAATTTATATAAATATAATTATAAAACACTTTGTGAAGAAATAAAGGAAGATATAATTAGATTTTCAGCAGCTGTGATTAGCTTGTACCAAAATAACAAATGACAAAATGATTATACTACTTAAATTAATATTTGTGTTTATTGGCATGCCAATCAAACTGCCAAAATCTATATTATAGTACTAGATAAAATAATAAAATTCATTTGAAAGAATGAAAATCATAGACTCCAAAGGGAAATAATGAAAAGAGGGGGGTTATAAAATTACGAAGCCTCAAACTATATTATAAAGTAATAATCTTCAATCCATAATATTATTTAAAAATAAAAAAGAAATAGATTTACTTATAAAAGAATAATTGTTTTTGTCTCTGAAACGTTAATTTTGTTATTTCTCTTGATCCCTTCTAATTTTACCCCCTTATATCTTTTTTCTTAGATACTCTTTACTCTCCAAATGTATGTCAATTCACAAGGTTTTTTTTTGTACATACATGTACAATACATAATAAATCTCACAGCCTACATACAAAACTTTGTTTATCCTTGAATCATAAAATATTCATTTAATTTCTTATTCTTAATTGGTATTTGAAAATATTTACCTTTCTTCTATTTTTTGTATTTACATACTGAATAATCTGCTCTCCTAGAATTTGTCAATCAAATATTGGCAAATATTCTTCTCTTTTGCTAAATCTCAAAATATTTTCATTTATGTATAAAAGTTGGGGCATATTGATTATCTCATTCTCGCTTAAAAGAAATTACCTTCGTCAGATAAGAATACTTTGATTTAATCATTCAAACAGAAATAGGTTTGAGCATGTCCTAGACAGCTCCTTAAATTAAAGAGGTTTCCACTAGATGTGACAAGAAGTCTATTTTATTGGGTGAAGAACTTGGCAATGGCTTGTGAGTCCTGTATACTGCTGGGCAGCTAGTTAAAAATGGGAGAGTCTTGAGTGTCAGACAGCAAAGAGAAGAGGGAGTCATCTCTGTGATGGAAATAGTCTTGGGAAGGAGAGCAATTTGGTTTCAGTCTAAATTTCCTCCCTTTCTTTTATTGTAGGAGGACTTTGTGGGTTTTGAAAGCTCCAGAATATTTTGACTTCTCATCTTCACATCAATATCCTAGATCCTTGAGGGATATAATAGAATAAGTTGTGATTTGGAAGAAATTTTTGCATTTATCCCTTTTTATTCATATCTGACATCCAAAATATGGAATTAGAAGACTTAAGATTTATTCTGCAACAAAGAAGTGGTCAAAAAAAATGAACATTGTTGTCCAAAACAATTAAAAATATAAATAATCATATGATAAAATGCTCAACACACCAAAAAATGAGAGAAATGTATCTTAAAATAACTCAAACTTATCAAATTGTCAATTAGTTGGAAATAATTATTGTATTGTGAGAAAACAGGTACACTGTTACGTCAAGGGCTAGTCTGTGAATTAGTATATATATATATATGCAAGAAACAATTTGGGGGGGCGGAGCCAAGATGGTGGAGTAGAAGCAGTGATTTTTTGAGCTCTCCCCTGAACCCCTCCAAATACCTGTAAAAAATGGCTCTAAACAAATTCTAAAGCAACAGAATCCACAAAAAGAGTGAAACAAATTTACAACCCAAGACAACCTGGATAGTTGATTGGAAAGGTCTGTTACTCCAGGCTGGGAGAGGAACAAAGTTCAGCTTGGGTGTGGAGGCAAAACAGGCCTCAGTGAAGCTGAAGCAGGCCTCAGAGGACTGAATCATGGGCAGTTGTGGCAATTTCCAGACTTCTCAAACCATGAATCCCAAAGAGACCTTAAGTCAGTAGGAAAAGTCTGCGACCATGGTGAGAAAGAAGCTCAGTCCCAGTCCCAGTCCCTGGCACAGCTCTCATGCAGTGGGTGGTGGCTGCTTCCAGAGCTTCCAGAGCTTCCAGACCACAGAGGGAAAACTGGGAATAGAAATGAGAGTGATGCAAGAAAATCATGAAAAACAAGTCAACAGTTTGCTAAAGGAGACCCAAAGAAATACTGCAGAAAATAACGTCTTAAAAAGTACCCAAAGGACAAAAGAGGACAAAAAGCCAATGAGGAGAAGAATGCCTTCAAAAGCAGAATTGGCCAAATGGAAAAGAAGTCCAAAAGCTCACTGAAGAAAATGCTTCCTATAAAATTAGAATAGAGCAATTGGAAGCTAGTAACTTTATGAGAAATCAAGACATTGTAAAACAAAACCAAAAGAATGAAAAAAATAGAAGACATTGTGAAATATCTCCTTGAAAAAAGAGCTGACCTGGAAAATACATCCAGGAGAGATAATTTAAAAATTATTGGACTATATGAATGCCATGATAAAAAAAAAAGAGCCTAGATATCATTTTTCAAGAAATTATCAAGGAAAACTACCCTGATATTCTTGAACCAGAGGGTAAAATAGAAATGGAAAAATCCACTGATCACCTCCTGAAAGAGATCTGCAAAGGAAAACTCCTTGAAATATTGTAGCCAAATTCCAGTGTTCCCAGGTCAAGTAGAAAATATTTCAAGCAGCCAGAAAGAAACAATTCAAGTATTGTGGAAACACAATCAGGATAACACAAGATTTAGCAGCTTCTACATTAACCACAGGGCTTGGAATAGAATATTCCGGAGGTCAAAGGAGATAGGATTACAGCCCAAAATCACCTAGCCAGCAAAACTGAGTATAATCCTGTAGGGGAAAAAATGGTCATTCAGTGAAACAGAGGACTTTCAAGCTTTCTTGATGAAAATACCAGAGCTTGGGGCAGCTAGGTGGTGCAGTGAATAGAGCTCCGGCCTTGGAGTCAGGAGGACCTGAGTTCAAATCTGGCTTCAGACACATACTACTCATTAGCTATGTGACCCTGGGCAAGTCATTTAACCCCATTGCTTCAAAAAAGAAAAGAAAATGAAAGCTCGGAGCTGAATAGAAAATTTGACTTTTAAATACAGGACTCAAGAGAAACATGAAGAGGTAAACAGGAAAGAGAAATCATAAGGGACTTATTAAGGTTGAACTGATTTTCCCGCATGGAAAGATGATATTTGTAAATCATGAGACCTTTGTCAGTATTAGGGTAGTTGGAGGGAAAAAAAGATATCAAGAGGATGATAGAGAGGTAGGCAGACTGGGGAAGGGGGTAATCAGAAACAAACACTTGTAAGGAGGGAAAGGGCCAAAAGAGAGAATAGAATAAATGGGGAGTGGGATAGGATTAAGGGAAACATACTTAGTTTTTCACAACATGACCACTATGGAAGTGTTTTGCATGACTACACATGTATAACCAGTATCAAGTTGCTTGCCTTCTCAAAGAGGGTGGGTGGGGAGGGAGGAGGGGAGAAAATTTGGAACCCAAAGTTTTAAAAGCAAATGTTAAAAATTGTTTTCACATGCAACTAGGAAATAAGATATACAGGCAATGGGGTATAAAAATTTATCTTGAACTACAGGAAAATTGAAGGGGAAGGAGATAAGAGAAAGGGAGGGGGAGATAGAAGGGAGGGCAGATTAGGGGAAGTGGTATTCAGAATGCATGCCATCTTGGGGAAGGGGGAGGGACAAGATTGGGAGAAAATTTGGAACTCAGTATCTTGTGAAAGTGAATGTTGAAAACTAAAAATAATTAAATTAATAAAATCTGAAAAAAAAATTGGAACATTGTGAAAAAAATTATTAAAGTAACAGGAAGATTCCATATCTGTATCAAAATATTTATAGAAGTTTTATCAGCAGTAGCAAAAAATTGGAAACAAATTATGTTTGTACCAAATGGTAAGTGGCTAAACAAACATGAATTCTTTAATATTATGAATCATAATTGTTGTATAACAAGCAATGAAGAGTTCAAAGAAACTTGGGGAGACATATGAACTAATGCAGAGCAAAGAAAGTAGATTTTAAAAAAAACATTATCCACAATGATTATAATAATATAAGTGAAGACAACACTAAAAACTTGAAGATTTCAGGTGAAATACAATGGCCAATACTGGTTTTGGGTGACTAACATTATAATGTAATTTCTTCTTTTGTGTTTAGAATTACTAAACTACAAAATGTCAGTGCATTTTGTTTATTTTTTTAGGTAAGTAGTTGAAAGCACTAATAATTGGGTAAAATGATAATTGACTACACAAATCATAAATAATTATTGAAATTGGTGGGTAAGTCAATGTGCAATGGAATTAATAGAAAAAAGAAATGGATGTGATATGTAAAAGGACACATAAAAACCCAAAGGAATTATTCATTATGTTGAATAAAGTTCTTAGAGAACATGAGCTGCTCTCCATGAATAATCTGGGCACTGTTGAAAATTACATAAACTCATTCAGGCCTTTAGAGTAATCATTTATTAAATGTTATTCTGTAGAACAAAGATAGCTTCAAAGTTAACTGTGCAAACTGTGCAGATTAAATATAAGATTTAATTTTTTAGCATATCAATCCTTGGACCTCTTTAAAAATATACTCTTTCTTAATGAATTCAAAACATCTTCAATGAACAGATATAAGGAGTAAATGGAAAAAGGCAGTGAGCCCAGGAGAGTGCAATATGTATATTAGGACTAAGGTCTAATACATTTTATAGATTTCAAAATATAATTATTTAGAAGTATATCACTATAAGACATAAGCTCTTTGGGAGAAGGGATTATAATTTTTGAATCTGCATTTGAATCATTGGAGTCTAGCATAGTGCCTGGCTCCCAGTGGATACATAAAATAAATGTTTACTGATTGATTGACTAATACAATTCTAAATCTTCTAGAACCAAAGGGTCTAGTTCATTGTTCACTTTCAGGACCTCTTACTAATCTGGTCTGTTGCCCTATCCAGGTGAATTATGCAGATTTTAAGGTATTATACTCTTCTTTGCAAGCACATAGGCTCACAAAACTCAATATATAAACAGTTTTATTTAAAAAGTAAGGGAAGGATTCCTCATAGAAGGTGAAGCCCTCACAATACACCTGTTTGTTATAACATTGTCCTGGATACAATCAAACCTAAGAGTATAGCAGTACCTCAAGGGAAGAGATCTATAATAGTTCAAAAGTGATTTATCTAATTATCCAAATGAACAGAACTAAGTGGCAAAGGACACTTATTATTATCCAGATTATAACAAGCAATTAGAACAACAAACCTTGGAATTCATTCAACAATAAATATACCTGGACAAATATTACAAGTGGGCAACGAGTTAGGCCTAAAATCAAATCAAAGGAAAAGCATAGGCTGGATTGTCTTCTGGAAACTTCAAAGCTCAACAAAGTTCCCTCTTCGTGATCACAGTATTCTATTGATGTTGTCATGTGATGTGGGACAATATAGTGACCAGAGAATTCAAAATAAGTATCACAGATGTCAGTGTGCAAGCACATAAGAAGTGGACATGAGTTGTGCATGTATGTATGTATATGATGAGTAGGTTTCAACAAAGAAGTTAAGGAACTACAAGGAAGAATTGGAATAAAGAATATTATTTAAAAATGCATGGAAAGGAAAAGAAGGTGGACTAATCACAACAAGGAATAACTGAGGGACACCACCAGTGTCCACTCCACTCCATTCTTATATTAAGAGGATAACACTTTCTGGTCTGCTCCACCTCCACATTGGCTACCTTGTCCTCCTATGACTGCATCCTAAGACCAACTTGATGATTGGTGAGTGCTTATCAGGAACCACCATATCATCAGAGGTACAGTCATATTGCTTCCTTTCCTTGGCTCAAAATCCAAATTGTTCTACCTCCATATTGGCTGCCTTGTCTTCTCTATCATGATTTCCATCTGCCCCTTTATGTGTTATTCTTTCCTTATTAGAATGCGAGCTCTTTAAAAGTTGGGTCTGCCTTCTTATTTTTATGCCTCTAGTGCTTAGCACAGTGCCTGGCATGGAGTAAGTTCTTAATAAAGGTTTTGTTAATCTATCCATCCATCTATCATCTATGTATCTAAGTATCTATGTATCTTTAAGAAAGGCTGCCAGAAAATTGGATCACTGTATGATGAACTTATGAACCAACATAGGCAAGAGTTGCCTAGCACAGCAGGAATGAAAGTAGATATGGGCTGAGACTAGTGCATGGCTGGAGGGAAGTCCCACATTTATGAGAGCACAGGTCCACTCAAGTATTTTACTTTTGGGGTCAGCATCCTGTGAATGGGGACTCACTAGTAAGTAATTATGGTTATTTAATAATTAAATAAAATACTTTATTTGCATTATTTTTTGAAAATTTTATTTATTTTTAACTTACGGGATAAAACAAGCGTTTCCATGACATAATACAATTAAAAACAGATGATTGCACATGAAATTGCAAATCTGTTATGCAAACTCAAAGTCTACTATGCCATTGGATCATGATTGGGAGCCTATTATGAAGTCTGCACTATGAAGCCAGTGCATGTTATTTGCCCAAGGCTCTATCATAATTTCTTAACTTTCCAACACTGATTACACAATTAAGTCACAAATTTCATGAGCAATTATTTAGATTTTGAGACAGTAGTCAGGCTTTATGATTTGACCATTATGCTTAGGGATTTGCATTGATTATATACTAATTGGAACATAGATTTAGGATTATAAAGTATCTTAAAATTTATCTAGTATATCAAGAACAACAGCAATAATAATAATGAACATTTATATAGCACTTTAAAGTTTGCAATATACTTCACAAATATTACCACATTTTACCCTCATAACAATCCTGGAAGTTAGGTGTTATTATGGTTCTCATTTTACAGATGAAGAAACTGAAGCAGATAAAGATTACATGACTTGCCTAGTGGAATTCAGTTGATGAGTATCTGACTGGAGCTTTGAACTTAGGTCTCCCTAACTCCAGGTCTTTCTAATGTACCATACAACAACCCCCTGATTTTTATAGATGAGGAAAATGAGAAACAGAGAGATTAAGCAATTTACTTAAACTCACACAGCTAGTAAGTGGCAGGTTAGAATTAAAATCCAGATCTTCTGACTTTAAACCTAGTGCCTTTTCCAATATACTGTGTTCTTTGATGGTTTACCAAGTACATTAAGATTTAGGTGTAGGGATATGTAGTTATATTGCAAGACTGTATTAGAGTATAAGCTCTTTGAGGACAGAGATTGTCTTTTGCTTCCTTTTGTATAGTAGGTACTTAATAGATATTGATTTATTGACTGCTAAGTTGCTAGCTAAACACTTTAGAATGAATATGATGAATACTATCTTCAATAAAAGACTGGAAATGAAACTTTTTCTCAGTTTGCCAGGCTTAATTTTCTGTTATACTTCTTTATGTTTCCAGTGCGAAAGTGATTTTGAGCTTTCTGGGTATATCTGACTGCAATGTATTTCTGCCCTCTGGCTCTGCTTCTAAATTCTGTCTGATTATATGTTTTGTTCTTTCACACTGGTGATGAACCGGTATAATTCCCCAGCGAGTGAAGGAAAGGGTCTCACTGTGTATTTCCAGGGAAAGAACACTCTAGTCATCCCCAATGAAATTTTATTACTCATAAAATTTTGTAATAACATCTCATATTGACTATGTGAACCATTGTTGCATTTAACCTGACAATATCTGTTCCAAAACTTCCTAAACTCTTTCTTGGTACTTTTTGTTTAAATTTGCATTCTTGTGGGATGCATAATGTATCCTAGTAATGTATACCTCTGGATACATTTTTCTCCTTGACTTTTTTTTTCTTCTTGTCAGAGTTTAATAGTAATACATGCACATTGTTATGTATTTATTTCCATGGTTTTTATCTATAGCATTGAGGTTCTCAGACACATATTAGATTAATACAGAATAAGCAACCTGTCTTATTTTCATGTTCTTCAGCTGTCACAGTATTTGCCTCATTATTCATATTGTGAATATTATATTCTAGTCAACATTCATAGTAAGCCTAATGCCAGATTCCCAAACAGCTTAATTTATGTCAATGTGTTTCAATTAAAATTGAAAAATTCAGCACCAAATGGTTTTGCTATGATTTTTTTTAAATGTCCATCTTAAAAAAAATTCCTCCCTCTTTACTTCCCTTTCCTCTTTCCAATGGAAAGTCACCACATTAATGATTCTTTTAAACTTTATTTAATGTTACTGGTTTGTTTCTCCTGCTTCTCTTTCCCCATCTCTTCTTGCTCATATTTTTGAAGATTTGAAATGCATCAGATGAGCAAAATATTAACTTTTAAAGGACATAGAGGTCACTCCTTCTTTATAGTCACTTCTTTTATGACAGCGGGATGCTGATGTAGCATGACACGATGCTAGTGAAAAATGTGTGTCAATATCCACAATGAACACTCAGCTTTCACTACCTGTGGAGGCCATGGCAAAAATCACTTTATTAATGAAGAGTCAAATTGTCTCAGCAGGGTCAGCATTTGTCTAGATGCACTTGAGACTTGCTGCTTTATCTATGAGCATTTTTTTAAGCACAGACTGTCCCTTTTTAATTTTCCTCTTATTGGCCCTATGGCTGGATGATTTAAAACATTCCCTGTGGCTTGTCTTTACTTTGCTATTTCCAATAATTTATAACACAGACTTCTGCCAAATGCTATTTAATTTGGAAAAGTCTTTTGAGCCACTGTTTAATGTGACAGATGTTACAAAAAAATCTGTATTGTACTATGAAATATAAAGCAAAAAGTTCCTCACCAGAGTATCCTGAGAAGCTGCCAACCATATTATTACTACTTATCAAAACTGAGTAAAAAGAGAATGCACCATGTCAAGATTTTCCTAGATTTTAATATGGTTTATTCAGGACAACCTCAGGAAAGACTGAGGGAATAACTTCAACATTGAATTTGAAGAGTTCCAGGGAAAGTATGATTGTCTGCAAAACAAATGCAAAAAAAGGAAGGAAGAAAGAAAAGAAAGAAAAAAAAGTTCACCTCCACCATCTTCACTGTTGTTGATGTTCAGTCATGAAGGTGTTTCACTCTTTGTGCCCCTATGGACCATAGCATGCCTGACCCTTCTATCCTCCATTATCTCTTGAAGTCTGTCCAAGTTCATGTTTGTTGTTTCCATGACACTATGTATTCATCTCATTATTGGCCATCTCCTTTTCCTTTTGCTTTCAATCTTTCCCAACATCAGGGTCAACGTTTTCACTCTAGGAATCTTAGCTTCTTATTTAGCATGTTCTACTATAGGCTAATCAGGAATGATAATTTCTACTAATCCCACTATGGAAGGGACAGTTGCATGCCTAGCCTGTTGCTTGATTGCATCCTACTTCAGTTTAAATATCTAGTTTTAAACCTTTGCTTGATAATCATATGCAATGATTTTTAAATCCTTGAGGATGAGTCAACAAAAATCAATACATATTCACTAAACATTGTGTACAGAGTACTGGGGAGATTCAAAGTTTAGATAATACACTGACTGTTCCCTAAAGGACCTTATAGTCTTGGAGGTGGATTAGACACTAACTCATGTAGCCATTGTACTTAATATTAGATAATTAGCACATAGAGCACTGGGGAGATCCAAAGTTTAGATAATATATTGACTATTCCCTCAAGGACTTTACAACCTTAGAGGTGGATCAGACACTAACTTAGGCAGCTATTGTACCTAATATTAGATTACTAGAACATTACATAAACAATTGCATATAATGGGTAATAACATCATAGCTCCAGAGTAGGAAAAGACATCAAAGGCCATTTAGCTCAGTGCCCTCACTTTACAGATGAGGAAACTGAGGCCTGGAGACATTAAGTGACTTCATTAAGGTCCCACAGTGGTGACAGAAGTAGGATCTGAATCCTAGGCCCACTAACTCCAAAGTCAGTGCTGTTTCCTGTACCATGCTGCCTTTTCAAAAAACAAGTTGCAAAAAAATAAACACATTAAACGAAGTGCTAAACAAATTCTATGGCTCTATAAACACTTGCATTACCTACTTAAAAGATTTATTTTCAATTAAATAAAATCATATAGGTTTCTCAGACTTTCTATCTAGTCTTTAAAAGTAAAATCCAGGAAGTAATAATTAATTTCCATACAAAACATTCAGATTTAAAGAATGACTTTTATGTGTGTCATAGTTTTAATTGAATGTATATCCTTTAGAGAAGTCAGATTTTACTAATGAAAATGTAAATGAATCATGGATGATTTTGAAGAATGAGTTATTGAAGCCAGTATTATTACTTTATAATAAAACCATGTATTTAACCTTTTTTGATTTATGTGATACCCCAAATTGTATCAATAATTGTTTGGGAGAATATTTGCATCAACTTTATTTTCAATGAAAAAACTTGATAAGAGTTACTCCCTACAAATTGATATTTGTATTATTTTTGTGCTTTTCAAAGAGAAATATATTCTATCTATTCAACCCTTAAGGTATATAAACAGTAAAAATATTTTGAGTCACATTCTAGAGTGATGAAATAACCAGTCACTAAGGATTGAAAGAACTAGATTCATCAATTCTTTTCTCAATCCTCTACCCCTATTCGGAATTTCATATAAAGGAAAACATTTAAACTCCCTCTACCTTGAGACAGGATCCTTAAATATTTGTTCATTCTACTAAAATAAATGTATTATCTTCTGAACTTTAAAAGCATTACCGAGATAATATGACATAGAAAAAAAAAGGAACACTTTTCTGGGATTCAGAAAGTCTGGAATTTCAGCCCAGGCTCTAAAGTTATGTGAATTTAGCTACTGTGACCCTCCATTTCCTTATCTGTAAAATGGGACTAGAGAGGGGCATGTTGTGGAAATAGCACTGAGTTTGGAATCACGATAATTGGTCTCAGTTCTGTTACCTATCAGGCATACGCTTTTGAACAAGTATTTTTTTTCTTACTGGCATCATCATTTTCCTCAACCATAAAATTAGAAGGTTGAATGATATTATCTGTGAAATCCCTTCCAATTCTAAGACTCTGTGGCTCTGTAAACACTTGCATTATCTATTTAAAAGAGTTCTTTTCAATTAAATCAAATAATTACCATATTCTTCTTATATGTAAAGCATTGAGCTAATCACTGGGGAATAACAAAGCAGTTCCAGCTATCAAGGAACTGACATTCTATTGCACAGGGGGTGGGGGTGTTATTGGTGATGATGGCATAATATGTACACAAAATAAGTTTATCACAAGGAAAATTGAGGAAAGAGAGAACACCGACAACCAAGGGAACCAGGGAAGGTTTAATGTAGAAGGTGACAATTAAGTTGAGTCTTGAAGAACATCAAGGATTTGGAGAGGCAGAGATGAAGAGGAGTGCCAGAACTTGGAGAATAGATTGTACAAATGTATGGCGGTGTTAGATGAAGTATCAAGTTTGGGGACTGACTTAGCAGACAAGCTGGAGACTGACATTCCAGATCAGCTGGAACAGAGTTTGGGAAGAAGTTAACCTGAAATAAGGTTAGGAAGGTAGGTGGGAGCCAGATTGCAGAGGGCCTTAAATGCAACCTAAGAAAATTTTATTTTATTCTATGGCAATGGGAAGTCAATGAAGGCTTTGGACCAAGGGAATGAAGACAGGACAATTGGGCAGAGAGAAGACAGGTAGGAAACTAATGAGGAGGTGACTACAGTAGTCCAGGTAAGAAAGGATAAGGTCTGAGGTAGGGTGGTTGTATGAGTGGAGAGAAGGGAATACCTGTAAAAGAAGTTGTGGAGGGAGAATGGAGAATATTTGACTTCTGACTGGATATGGGGGCTGAAGGTGAGGGAAGAGCCAAGGATGCTTTTAAGCTAAATAGAACTTGGGTTTGAGTAAAGAACTTTATAAATCTTAAAGAGCTAGTTAAATGTGATCTCTTATGTATTCTCTATTGTCTTCAATGAATTTTTTTTTTATCAAACTAAGAATCATTTAGATGTTCAATCTAATAAGTATTTATTGAATACCTACATGGCACTGTACTAGATAGTTACTGAAGATATAAATATGTTAGACACACAGACTGCATTTACTTAACTAATTCATGATCTACTAGGGGAGAAAAAACAAATGAAAACTATTTAACAAGGCAGACTACTGTTGCTACTAAAAAGTATACAAATAAAGGAACACATGGATTCATAGGGAGGAAAGAATGAATCAGGAAAGGTTTCATAGTAGAGCAGGCATTCCATGTATAGAGCAAAAATGATGGTATGAAAACATGGAGAGAATTTGAGCAATAATGACTTTGGCTAGAACATAAAGTGTATATGTATATGTGTATATATACATGCATACACACACATATATATATATACTTGCACATATATGAATAGCAGGATATAAGATTGAAAAGATTATTAGTTCACAGATTTAGAGCTGGAAGGGACCTTAAAGGACATCTAGTCCAACTCTCACATTTTACATATGATGAAACTGAGTCTTGGAGTAGTTAAATTACTTGCCCATGGTCACAAAGGTACTAAGTGGCAGAGGCAGGATGTGAACCCTATTTTGCTTACTTCAAATTCAGTGCTTTTTCACCTTTACCATTGTGGCTATATTGTAGTAGGTTAAAACCTCAGACTGAAAAGTTTAAATTTATTCTGTTGGCAATGGGAACTATGGAGGAATTTTGAGGAAGGGACTAACATAATAGAATCTTTCCTACAGGAGGATTAATAGATTAATTGATAGTGGTTTGTAGGTTAGGAGTAAGGAGAAACTGGAGGTTAGAAAGCTGTTTCAATAATCTGGGCTATAGACAACATTATTTTGTTATTGTTCAATTATTTTAGTTATGTTTAATTCTTTGTGATCCCATTTGGGGTTTTATTGACCAAGCTGTTAAAATGGTTTGCTATTTCTTTGTCCAGCTCATTTTAAGGATGAGGAAACCAAGGCAAATAAGATTAAATGACTTGCCCAGGGTCGCACAGTTAGTAAGTGCCTGAGGTCACATTTGAATTCAGGAAGATAAGTCTTCCTGATTCCAAGCCCAGTGCTCTATTCACTGTGCCACATTACTGCCCCCATATAATACTATATTATTGTTGTAGCTTGGTCATTTAAGTCATGTCTAACTCTTTGTGACCCCATTTGGGGTTTTCTTGGCAAAAATACCAGAGTGGTTTGCCATTTTCTTCTCTAGTTCTTTTTCAGAAAAGGAAACTGAGGCCAACAGGGTTCAGTGACTTGCCCAGGGTCAAACAACTAGTTGATTCGAACTCAGAAAGATGCATCTTCCTGATTCCAAACCCAGTACTCTATCCACTGTATCACCTAGCTGTCCCACATACAGTATCATACAACACACAATATTAAGCTTGAATGACTAAATCTTGTGCTAAGATTTTCATGACAGTCTATATAATGACACCACTAAAAACAATAGTGGGAATGAAAAGAACGGGACACTTGTGAGTGATATTATGGCAATCAATATTCAAGACTTTGCAACTGATTGAATTTAGAAGGTGGGGGGAGGGTTGAGTAAAAGATACTTTAACATGGGGTAACAAGGAGAATGGCAATACCTTTGACAGAAGAAATTCAAGAAGAAATATTTTTGGTATTTGAAAGATGAATAGATTAATGACATGTCTGAGGTGCCATCTAGAAGTTCATGCAGAAATATTCAACAGGCATTTGGAAATGTGAGACTTGATTTTAAGAAGAAAGTAAGGACCGATGATCTACATTTTTGAATCATTGGCAAATAGTATTAGCTTAAATTTATATAGTGCTTGTGTTGTGATAACTCTGTCAAAGAGGTTATTATTTCCATTTTGAGGTACAATTAAGTGATCTGCCTGGGATCACATGGCTGGTATCAGAATTTGAACTTGATCTAAAGCTTCATTACTCCAAGATCATTGCTCTTTCCTCTATGAAATTCTACTAAAATATTCCAATAGAGCTATGAATTTATTGATATTGGAATATTTCTATTGTTGTATGTCACAACTCATGCGTGCTTGCCTAGTCTCTTGTCCATATCCTCTTTAAAATCTTCGTAGGTTTTCTAATACATCAAGGATAATTGTTGAAACCTTAGAAATGTATTCAATGATTAAGGGAATAAAAACTTTACAGAGAAAAAATATATAGGATAGAACTTTTAGACTTGTGTATTCTTGAAGCATAGGAGGAAGAGGGATAAAAAGAGAGAGAGGAGGAGAGGGTATTCAGAAATTTGAAAAGACCAGCATTCTTCCTCCTAGGAGTAGAGAATTTTAAGAAGGTAATGTCAAACATCAAGAATAAAGACATCGAAAGTGTCAATTATTGAAAAGTAGTTAAAGAGAGAAGGGCTTGAGAGAAGGTCCTTGGCTATGATGATTAGTTCATTGGTGACCTTGAGAGTAATTTCAATCAAATGGTGGGAGTTGGAGCTGCATTAAAGAATGAGTAGAGAAAAAGTATGGCAATGTGGATAAATTCTTTAAAGAAATTTGAAAGCCAAAGACAATGGGTTGAGAAGAATTTTTTTTTAATCTCATTAAAGTTTTTCAGATCATAGCCTTAGAGCTGGAAAGGATTGTAGAGGTCATAGCATCAAATGCCTGAATTTTATAGATGAAACCTAGAATGTACTTTAGCCATTGCATCACAGAGGTAAATAAGATTAGATCATATGACACTTACTTACCATACCTTCTTTGTTAGCTATTTGTAGACATGACATCCCTATCTTTGTTCACCCTCCCTTCCTACTTCATTAGAAAGTAATTTTCTAGAAGTGAAAGAACTATATCTATGTATCTTTAAATCACTTCTCCGGCCTCCTAATCCCATGATCCAGAATACTTTGTACATTAAGAGGCTATTGTCTCTGGAATAGTGGAAATAAGGTAGATGTAATTAAGAGATATCAAGCTTTGAATTCTGACTCACATACTAGTTGAATTATTTCAATCTGTTAAATAGGGTTAATAGGACTACAGAATCACAGAATTAGAGGACAGCTTGTCCAACTCTTTCATATTATATATAGGAAAACTGAGGCCAGGGTAGTTATGTAGATAAGGACAAGGATTCATGGTTTGTGATTTACAGTACTGGAGGGAATAGCTGCATCAATAAAAGCATAGATCTATTTGACTATTTGAGCATTAGTAATTTAAAGAGTAAGGACTTAGTTCAAGTTCAAGTTCTGACAATTAGTAGTGGGATACTGGGCAAGATCACTTAACGAGGGTCACACAACAAGTAACTGTATGTGCTTCCTAACTCATAACTGTGAAAAAAAATACCTTTGCAAGCATTATAGTGTTTTATAAATGTGAGCTATATTATTATTTTATTAATGCTATCCTAAATATATTTAATATTTAATAGTAGGCACTTAATAAATAAATAACAATTTAGAGCCTTTTCTTTTAGATGCCTACTTTAACCATTACTTATTTATGACTATGAGCACACAAAAGATCCAGGAGTCACCATAAACTTTACTTCTCTGCCTAAATTATCATTTCATCCAGATACTCAAAGAGTGCTATGCCCCATATGGATCTCATAAAATGATTCTTTTGCATGGAAAGAAATATGTTATATAATATCCATGACAATTAATCTTGGAGTCTTTTAACATTTCCTGTATTTTGGAAGCTTATTTCATTTCAGAAAGCTTTAATGAAAAAGTTCTTCTTTGTATAGAGTCAAAGTTTATCTCTGTAAATTCTCAGATTAGTCTTAGTTCTACCCTCTGAAGTTCAAAAGAATAAGTCAAATCATTCTTTCATGTGCAGAATTAGAATGAAGAAGGTAGCTGTCATAACTTTACTGAAGTTATCTTTGCTTTAAGCTAAACCATCGTCCCCTGTTATTTTTCATAGGACACAATTTCAAGTCCTCTTGACACTCTGGTCTCTCCTGATTAATGAGCACTAGATAATTCTCTTGTCCTTGTTGGTAAATCAGTGTTATTTAGTAGATTTAACATTCACCGTATTTGCTCAAAAGATCAAACTAGGACCAGATAAATATTTGCTAATACAAATTTTCTTAAACCTTTTGTGTCAAGGACTCTTTTTGTAGTTTGGTGAAATCTATTTAAACTTTTACAGAATAATATTTTTAAATGCATAAAATAAAATATATAATCTTAAAAAGGAAACCTAATTATATTAAAATATAGTTGTCAAAACATTAAAAAAAAACAAACAAGTTCATGGATTGTGGATTAAGAACTCTTGTATTGAATGTCACCACATTCTGAATGCCTCTTTTTTTGACTGCTATTTTTCTCTTTGCTGTCTCACTTCCCTGTCATATATCAGTTCACAATACTAACCTTTCTTCATCTAGCTACAAATCTGCTCCCATAATTCCCGTTCTTGTTTCCTATTCCTTCTTACAAACTTCATCCTTAAATCAAAACCCTATCTAGACAATGCTGGAAACCATGGCATGGTGTTTGCTACAATTTTATAAGAAGCAACATATTAAATTCTTTTGTTATTTCTCCGACATTAAAGTTGAATGTTATACCAGAAAGCACACTTTATCTTCTGACTTTTAAGAATTCTGTATTTTATATACAAAATATGTGCCCAATTATAAATGCAAAAAATCTTTCAAGATAGTGGAGAGAAATCATATTCCCCTTGATATTTTCAAACTATAACACATTTCCAAGATTTGAACCATATAGGAAGACATTTCTATTATAAAGATAGATTTTTGTGAGTAGAATAGAGGGATTAGCTTGAGCAAAGTTCAATGTCTTCATTGCAAGCCTAACTACTTTCTTCTTCTGATCCTATTCTGGGCCCAGATCATTATCTATATGAAGTCTGTCCATCCTTCCTCCTCCCTATTTGTCTGTTTGTCTCCTCTCCACATATATGTATATGTTCACATATAATATGAGTGTATACATACATTGTTTATAATATATATCTAATATGTCATAAACTAGATGAAGAAAAATCCTTTTTGCTTTCTTTTATATGTTTCAATGTAGCATTAAGATGCAACATACTCTTGCTTTTGTTAATTTCTATTTCTAAGAATAGAATAACAGGGAATAAGCTTTTATTTGAATTATACTGCAAATAAACTATTTATTTGCATTGTCTTTCATTGTCCTTTTCTCTAAACTTCTAGAGCTCTAACTTCTGAAACTAGTCTTCCATTTGGGAAGATGAGTCCTATTCAAAACTCAAACAACCATTTCTGGTTAGTCTGATAGCTAATTTTTGTGATCTATGAACCAAATTCCTTTAACTTAACTATACTTTGTGAATATGTGCCTAGTTTAACCTGAAGCATAATTACAATAAGAGGTTTTTTTAAAAAAATTCCTCTAGGAAATTTGAACATTTGAACATTTTTGGTGCAATTTTATGGAAGAAAGGTTTGTAGAAGTTCAAGATTAAAATTAGCTAAATAAAAAGTGGAAAAGAAGTGTTACCAGGTCAATTAATTCAAGGAATGAATAGCATCTAACAAAATTGGTTACATCTAACAAAAACTTGTCTACTAGTGAATCCTGAGGAATTAAAATGATAGTTATACAAACTTTAAATTGACAATTTTTACATTACCCGATTTAATTCACTCTTCATAGGAATATAATTTATTCCCTTTATATTTCTCCAAGGGAAATGTGGAGAAACTTTTTGGAAAAGCGAAACATATAATTGTTTCCAATGATGGCCTCTGGGAAAGTGGTGACATAAAAACATATTATCAAGGACAGATATAACTGAAAGTGTGTGTCTCACACCATGAGACAGAAGGCCAATAGTTTTAGTTGCCAGTCATATAAATTAAGTTAAAAAACATTCAGCAAGTTCTATCCCATTGGTTAGTTCTCTACAAAGGATTTCAGGGAGAATACAGAAAATAATTTTACAGAATGAGGTGTGGATGAATTGCAATCTTCTTCACTGATGGAGGGAATGCCCATATCAGTGGGATTACAGATCCATTAAATTATTATATAAGAAATATATTTTTGGAAATAAATGTAAAGCAAGATGATATAGATATTAATGCTGCATTCTAATAGAAATACAATAATTAGAGGCAGTTGGTGGCACAGTGACTAGATCCCTGGACTAGGTATCAGGAAGAGCTGAGTTTAAATTTAGCCTGAGAAACTTATTAGCTATGTGACCTTGAGCAAGTCACTTAGCCTCTGTTTGCCTCAGTTTCCTCAGCTATTAAATGGGGATAACCATAGCACATACCTCCCATGGTTGTTGTGAGGATTAAATGAGATAATATTTGTAAAGCACTTAGCACAATGCCTAGCACTTAGTAGGTGTTAATAAATTCTTATTCCTTTCCTTTACAATTAAGAAAGTATTGTTATGCATTAGTAAATTTTAATTTATCACATCTAGCTGAACACATATCAACATAGACAGATATAGATACAAATGATGTATATTTGTAAATGTATATATATGTATATAGATAGCATAGGAGAAAATAATTATAAAGTACTTAGTGCAGTGCTACATTAGCAATGATTATGGTGGTGGTGGTCATGGTGATGATGATGATGACGATGACGATGATGATGATGATGAGCTAACAACTCTCTAAGACTATAATTACAAAGAAGCAGAGAAGGTGAGAGTATGTATTGGTAAGAATATGGTAAAGGAAATGGGTATCCCTAGGATATGATGAGAAAGTAAATAATAGCCCTCCCAAGTATACACACATATGTGTGTATATGTATATATACATATACACATGTGTGTGAATATATACATATATATTTGATTCCATCACCTATGTTATCCCCATTTTACAGATAAGAAAACCAAGTAGACAGAGGTTAAGTGACTTGTCCAGGGTCACACAACTAGTATAAGTGTGAGGCTGGATTTGAACTTGTCTTCCTGACTCTAAGCCTGCACTCTATTCATTGTGTCATCTAGTTGTCCTAATAAGTGTGAGTATAAATGTCCATTGCTTATTTCTTTGCTTAGCATCAATTTAAGCTTAATCTGTTCATTTTACAAATTTCATCCTACTAAGAGTGTATCCTAAAAATGAGTATTTTGATTCATCAGAAAAAGTACACTCAACATTTAATGCATTATATAATTTTATCTAAAATTTTATTTAAATTATGGTTAATCCAGAGTATATCAGAGGCAGCTAGGTGATTCAGTGAATAGAGCACTGGACCTGGAGTCAGGAAGAAGACTGGAGTTGAAATCTGACCTCAGACATTTACCTTAGCAAGTCATGCAAACTCTGTTTGCCTTAATCCATTGAGGAAGGAAATAGCAAACCACTCCAGTATCTTTGCTGAGAAAACTCCATGGACAGCATTAACGTGCTATGGGGTCATGAAGAGTCAGATATGACTGAGCAACTCAACAACAAGAGTAAATCAAGTTTAAGAAAAATGAGAATAATATAAGTGCTGGAAACATACAGTTCTGTCTATACTTCTAATGTGCTGCCCTCAATTGTGATTACTATCAAAGGTTCAGATGATGATTATAGTAATTAATGCATGAAGCTTGATTCTGTGCTTCCTACATGCACATAGGCATAAGTACAACTTGTTTTTTTGACTCATAACTATATCTTTTGCATTCACAGAATGTGGTGTAGACCATGATTTAAAGTCAAAACAAAACCTCAATTTCAAACAGACTTCACCACACTACCCAGCGTAGGGCCATGCACAAAGTAGCTGCTCAATGAAACCATAGCTCTTGAATAGTTGGATAGTTTACTGTTCATCTCTAAGTGTCTTTTATTTCCTTCAAGACTCAAATCAAATCCTGTCTACTCCAGGAGGACTTTCAGGTCCTTCCGGCTGCTAATCCCTTCCCCTCACAGAGTGCCTTCCTTCTAGTCTGTACATATTCTTATATCTTTATAGTTTGTTCACATATTGTATCCCTTATTAGAATGTAAACTCCCTGAGGACACGGTCTATGTTTTTGTTTTTTTGTATACTTACTCTTAATACCTTGCATAGCATGTAATAAATGCTTGTTGATAACTTGATTATTGTACTTAAAAATGCTAGTATATAAATGAATCAATCAATGAATGATAAAACATTAATTCCCTAATAGCCTGCTATTCTTTCCTAGATACTTACAGATTAGCCTTTCTGAAGAAGTCATGATTTAGAGAATATTTTGCCCTACATTTTTGACCCACTTCAACTTACCAATCAAAATAAGTCTGGGTATGCCACTATAATCCATTTTTCACAGTTGGTCAATTCATTGTAGGTTTTGTTGGAAAGATAAGAACTTTTATATCATTAGACAAAAAATACTTTGCTTTTTCAGAACATTTTTGGAAATGTTCTTTAGTAGACATCTATCAATATGCCTAGCTTATATATGTCTGGAAAATGAATGTTGTATTTAAAAGATGATGTTAGAATATTTAATTTTATAATTTCATTTAAATTATAGATATTCCTTTAAATTTCCCAGACCTACAGAATTTGGACATAACTAGAAATAATAATAGTAGATTCCTTATTTTTTTGGATACTTGGTAAAAATTAAAAAAATTAAGAACTGTTTCTATAACATGACAGAAACTACTTTCTTGTGAGGCATGTGGCAAATGGATAGAGGGCTAGCCAGAGTTAGAAAGATCTAGGTTCAAGATTAGCATTTGAAACATACTCTATGTGTGAATTTGAATAAGTAATTTAACTTCTTAGATAAGATTATATGCCTTAGTAGAGGAAGTTTCATCATGAAGAGTTCTTTACAAAGGAACTATCAAATATAGGCTCACTACTGAATGGGATCAGTACTAGATTAAAATGTAATTGGGAAATATTTAACAAAATAAATAAAAATACAATAGAATAGAAATAATGTTAATGTGTGGTTTTCTAAGTCAATATGTGGCCTTCAGATAACCTTATATATGACCTAAGGGCCTTTGTTACTATTTGAGATTACTATAACTGCTCTATAGCATTGAAATCACAAGGTAAAAAAAAATTAACCTCAAATCCCCCAAAACAAAACCCACAACAATTACTATCCTGTAAGATATGCCAACTAATACCTTATTAATATCTCTAAAACTTTATTTCCACAGCCACTCTCTAATACAGGCTAAACACTGTGCTACTGATTTGGCTCTTAATTTTTAATACTGACTGACCAACCATTTTATGCACTACCAAGCTTGGGCAAATATAATAGGTGAGATTTCCCCTTGGCAATAACATGATCATTTTTTTCATGTTTCAAAATCAAGTTTTCAAATGACTCTCAGTAGAAGGAAGAAGGATTAATCATTTCACAATTTAATCTTTACATTACAAATGTTCTTACTAACAGTGAACATGCTACTACCTTAACATAACTTACATTTTTAAAAGTCACTGCTTTCATGAACCATGTGGTAGTTCTCTGAAACCTGAAAACTAATGTGGTTTTGACTTATCAATAGGACCTGGAAAAACCTGATTGAACAAATTACAATCTTACAAATTTGTGAATAATAAACACATAAGTATATTGTGATTCATTTTATATTTTACTATTTTATAATTTTAAATCTACTTTTGAAAAATAATCAGGTACCTACCACGTATAAACACCTTCTCTTCCCTCAGGGAATTTACTGTCGAGTAAGGAGCATAACACATGTATACTCAGCTACTCAAATGCACAAATGGATTTGTGATCCAAGTTACTTAGATGTTCCCTCCAACAGTGCAGATGCCTCTGCCTGCTGATCCCACACGATACTTGTCCATGTTCCATAAAAGACCTACCCAATATATTGTGGGGGTATTCTTTACTTTCTCCTGAAATCCTAGGGATATTCATTGTCTGTATTCATTCAAATATCTTGCAACCCGATTTTTATCCTAACAGCTCTATTGGAATTGTTTTTTTCTTTTCTTTTCTTTTTCTTTTTTTAACAAAGGTCACCAATAAACTGATAACTAAGCATCATTGACATTTTTTCAATTCTTTAGCACTTTTGACACTGTTGACCATTTGCTCTTTCCAGATGCTCTTTTTTCTCTTGGCTTCAGACAGCTTATTTTCTGGTTTTCTTCCTATATCTCCGTATTTCTATATCTCTAACCACACCTTTTATTTCTTCGTAGCCTACTTCTAATTCTTTCCTTGACTGTGAAAGATCAAATATCTTCCAAGATCTTTTCCTTAGAGCACTTTCCTGTCACCTTTTTTATAAATGTATAAATGTCACCAGTACTATTGCAAATGATGGCCTCAAGCTGCTCATTGCTGATCTGTTCTGTGCCACCATCATAGGTATATGCGGTAGCCTGACATGAGATTTTTTAGAGAAATGTGGTGATACTATTGGTGGGGCAGCTAGTTGGAGCAACTGATGGAGCACTGCACTTGGAATCAGGAAGTCTCATCTTTATGAGTTCAAATCTGGCCTCAGACACTTACTAGTTATGTGACCTTGGTTAAGTCACTTAACTTTGTTTGCCTCACTTCCTCCTCTGTTAAATGAGCTGGAGAAGGAAATGGCAAAAACACTCCAATAATTTCATTAAGAAAACCCCAAACGGGTTCTCAAAGAGTCAGACATGACTGAAAAGACAACAACCACTGCTGGTCAGTTTAACTTAGTTGGCCAACTTTTATGCCACTGAGGAGGTTGACTTTTGCATAGAATGAGTATATATGACTGAGGTGAGACTACAGGGTTGCACTGTCTGGATTTTCCTAACATAGAAGTATATGTGTCCATATTTACCTCCACTAGGTGTCTAGTGACAGTTCTTGGTATAGTTCTCATGGGTAGTGAGTTAATGTTAAGGCTATCCTTCAACTCTGATAAGAAGTTCTTTCAGAGACAAGGGGCATTTCTGATAGGGTGCTTGTTCTAAGACTCTAACTCATAAATCTCAGGTATATTTGAGAGACCAGATATAACATGTTTTTCTTGCTTTCTGCACTCTCCCTTGGCAATGTCAATCATTCTCAGTTAATACTCCATAATTATATCTATCTATCTGGCATATCTCTATTTAAAGCTCTGATGCTCTTCTGAGCTCCCAATCTATAAGATATCTCTTCTTGGACATGTCATGAGCGCTTCTTATTCAATGTGTCAAAAACTTACTTTTCCTCATTACTTTGTTATTTCTGTTAGAAGCAATATTATTCACCCTGATCTCCCACGTTTGAAACCTTATCTTTGACTTTTTGCTCCCCCTGACCACTTATATCTGTACTATAACCAATTAAAGGTAATTGTACCTCCTCAATTTTTCTAACATCCTCTCTATTCCCACAGTTGTGCCCTAATATAAGCATCTAATAGCTATTAGGTTAGTTGCATTTTGAGTTGGAAGGATCTTTGGAGGTCATCAAGTTAAAACTCATTTAATATATGAGTAAGCTGAGACCCAAGAAAGTCTTGATTTGTATAAGATCATTGAGGCAGAAAGCATAATTCTAAATTCAGTACTCTTCCCATGAAACCTGCTAAAATATGTAAGAAATGAGCTCATTATGCTTCTTTTAAAATCTGTCACTCCTACTGATTTTAATATTTTTATCTGTGGCATTGCCATTTATCTAGCTTTCCGTGTGTGTGTGTGTGTGTGTGTGTGTTGCTACAGAGGATAAATTTTGCATCCATTTTCAGATGAGGTCATTGTATTACTTTTATTAGTTTTATTATTGTATTAGTTTTATATAATTCTTTTATTTTGTTGCATCAGCCTTGTCTCAATGTGGGAACAATTTGTAAATGCGATATAGAACCAAACACATTAGTAAACTTTAAAAAGGTATTTTGATTTTATTTGGTAGATAATAAACAATGATTAAAGTATTTTTTGGGGGGAAAGGGGGAAAGCAATCAAGGTTGTGATTTTCCCAGGGTCACACAACTAATAAGTGTCTGAGGCTTGGTTTTGAACTCATGTCCTTCTGACTCTAGGGCCAGTGCTCTGTCCACTGTGCTGCCTACCTTCTGTGGTTGTTTGTTTTAGCACTGAATTGATATGCTTAGATGTATGCATCAGAAAGATTAATTTGGCAATGGTGAGCATGATGATTTATAAGCAGCAGTGTTTAATGTATCACCCTAGAATCATGAGTTTTCATCCTTTGAGGCTTCCTCTTTGATTTTCTACTCTCCTCCACCCCTTCTACTTCATCTATAACTAAATCTTTGCCAGTTCTTCTCCCTCAATATCTTTCCTGTTCTTTCTATTCCAGTAGCTACACACTAGTATGGGCAGATAACAGATAATAGTATTTACAGCTCGGTTACCTACTTGAATTTACTCATTTTACAGATGAGAAGCCTGAAGGCCAGAGGTTATGTGGTTTATCCAAAGTCATACTGGTAGAAAGTAAGTAGCAAAACTCTCAGACTATAATTTTAATGCTCTTTCCACAGCATCATTCCACCAGTATTCAAAATGCATGGCTTATGGTCTTTTTTCTTATATTATACTTAAAATAACTGAAAAAATAAAATATAATGAATTTGAATGTTAGATGTCTATATAGCACCACATTTTCAGGTTAAATAGCGTTATATTCATATAACCAATTGGTTGCTTAATTTATAGTCTCAGAATTTAGAGCTTAGAATTTAGAAGGAACCTTAGAAATCACCTCATTTCATAGATGAAGATTCTATTTTTTAAAATTAATTAATTTATTTTTAGTTTTCAACATTCACTTCCATAAGATTTTGAGTTCCCAATTTTCTCTCCATCTCATCCCTCCCCCCACCACAAGATGGCATGCATTCTAAATACCCCTTCCCCTAATCTGTCCTCCCTTTTATCTCCTCCCTTATTCTCTTATCTCCTTCTTCTTCAATTTTCCTGTAAGTCAGGATATATTTCTATACCTCTTTTCCTGTATATCTTATTTCCCAATTGTACGTGAAAACAATTTTTTAACATTTGTTAAAATTTTTTAAATTTTTAATATTTGTTTTTAAAACTTTGGGTTCCAAATTTTTTCCCTTCCTCCCTCCCCACTCACCCTCATTGAGAAAGCAAGTAACTCCATACAAGTTATACATGCGCAGTCATGCAAAACACTTCCATAGTAGCCATGTTGTGAAAAACTAAGTATATTTCCCTTAATCCTATCTTGACCCCCATTTATCATAGATGAAGATTCTGAAGTCAAAAAATATGAGGTACAAGGCAAAAGAAAAGAGGACTGTAGTCCAGTGAAAAGAACATTGAACATGCAGTCTGAGTAGCTGGGTTTGAATCCTGGCTCTGCTACCTTATTTTCTGTACAATTCTGGGCAAGTCACTTAACCTCTCCAGGATTTAGTTTTTTCATCTGTTAAAACAAACAAACAAATGACAACAAAATAGAAATGAGAGGATTGGATCAGATCCCTAAGGTCTCTTCTAACCCTAAATAATAAAGCCTGTGAATTGTTTGTCCTTTGTTTTGAAGAGGACCAATGACATCACAGGTGATGTTTTGACTTGCAAGTGAATTGAATTTAAGTGAGGCAGAACTGGTCAAGCTTTTAGAAACTTTCTCTTTGAGATTTAGCCAAGTCCAGTGGCAAGACAAAAGTCAGGATAACTGGAGATGGCTCAGGATGTGGTGGATGACCTTGACATCTTCTATGTCTGACCAAGCTCTAAGCACTCCACAATGTCTGCTTCAGCCACATTCATGGCCTTTGGAACAAATTGTTCTCATCCAATCATTTCACTGGATGAAGTCTTCATATGCTTGGGGTAGACATTCTTTTAACTCACCAACTGGTTTGAGGCCTGT
Source organism: Vombatus ursinus (assembly GCF_900497805.2). Classification (NCBI taxonomy): domain Eukaryota; kingdom Metazoa; phylum Chordata; class Mammalia; order Diprotodontia; family Vombatidae; genus Vombatus; species Vombatus ursinus. The sequence goes on from NW_020954592.1 coordinate 16,614,331, forward strand.
CAGTTACCCTCATCCTGGTTTAGCATGTCTGCTGAGATAGCTTTATCAGAGTGTGGCTGCTGTGCATGCTTCTTGAAGCCACAAGTGAGAGTTGGGTGAAGGTAGATACCAAAGATGAATAAGCAGCCCTGAAAAGGGATTGGGAAGCCCTCATACCAGAGGTGCTAGTCCTTCCTGAACATCCCATACACCCAAAAGACATATGAGTACTGCATAATGGAGGGACTGAGATTCAATATGATCTAAGAAAAGCACATTTGCCTGAATTTTTCATTGAGTTGATTGACTTTTTTAATTGGATGGACTTAATTGACCAGTTGTTTTCAGCAACATTTAGTCAGACTAATAGCTGAACTTAAGACCTAGTGCAAATTAGTAAAGGTCATAATCCTGTGATTATTGAAGTAACACATCAGTTAAGTGCTACTAGGTACACCCACATCAAGGTAGATCCTAATCACTCTGAAAAATTTCCTGCTGGGAAATTGATCTTCAAAGACTTCTTAATGCCTTTTTTAAAAACATGTTTACTTCATTTTACAACTTCAAAGTTTGCTTCTCTATTAATTATCACTTATGCTGGAAGACACAAAAAATAAAACACTATGTTTTATTCATCTGAGCAGAGCTTCCACAGCACTATGTTATGGCAAAAACAGGAACTTATTGAAGCAAAGGTCATCTTCTGTCAAACAATACTATAAGAGGGTTTTTCTTTAGTAGGGAAATCATGAATATTTTATCTGAACATTTCCATGAACTTGCTGTAAAAGCTCTGTTTGTTGGCATTTGCTGGGGATGTCAAAATGAGTTCCTGTAATTTAACTTAAATCTTTTTCTAATATGCATATCAAACTTTAATTTAAAACATGTTAATCATCCATACCTAATTTCTCATTAAATACATATTTCTCAATAGTTAGCATTGTAAACATTTCTAACATAGTAAACTAAACTCCATCATTTCTTTTACTCACTTATCACATTTTAAACACATTAATTTTTCTAATACAAATCTGGGTGCATTGTCCTCAGGAAGAACTATAATAACCTAATTAGCAACTTAATTTGCTTCCCTTTCCCAAATGACAGCATGGAAAAGGGGAGAGAGGAGGGTGCTATGCCTAGAATGAATCAGAAGCATTGGTTTAGCTATTGGCTAAGTAGTTACTATAAGACTTGTGGTCCCTGATGCTAAAGGGTGTTAAGAAGACAATAAAGAAGTATAGGAGCCCACATCTTAGAGGAAAGTTTGGTTGGTTGAATAAAAGATATTTAACTAGTGTTTCAAGAGTAATTATTTATGTGCATCTGTTTGGTACAAATAAATTTGATGATGAGGATGATGAGGATGATCATGATAATAATGCTCCCCCCCATTAAATGGGAGTTGGAGGAAATGCAAAACAAAGATTTGGCAGGAAGGGTCAGATACGGGGGGATGGGGGTCTGTGTGCCATGAAACCAATATAGTAGCTGTGAAGGCCTGTTAGGAACCTTAAAACACTGGATGACTGCACTCTCCCAGTATCACTGATTGGGTAAGCACCCCAGTCCATATGATAAAACTGCTCTTATGAATTTAGGAAATAGTTGGAGGGAGAAGCAGAGTATGTTAAGTCATTTTTACTTAAAACCATGATTGTGAACCGATTGATGTGGAGGGTAATGGATCAAGTGGTTATCTTCTATATTCATAGTATAAAAAGTCAAGATATATAGAAACCAATCAGAGATATCAAAAGCCCATCTGCTGAAAATGTTTCAAGTGCAAATGATATTGACCACTAAAGTAGGACAAACCATGAATAGATTGAAGGCATGAATACTTTCATTTTGTACCAGCATTGTTTCATAAAAATAGAAAAAAAAACAAAAAACAACTAGAGATAGGTCTCATCAGTTATAGGATTTGTCAGAACGTTTTTGTTAATGGTACCCTTGGCCTAATATCACACAATAATGTATTACTGACAAGGTTATGGCAATCATTAAAAACACAACTTCAGTACTATGCCCAGATTAAAAGAAATAGACAAAATTCAGGAACTTCTTCACTAAATTGAAGATGGAAAAGAAAAATAACCTGAGGTCACTGAAAAATCTTCATTTAATGTAGACTCCAGAAAGTATACCTAATAACAAAATGTATAACAATAATAATAGCATTAATATCTGAAATTATTTTGAAAATAGATGAATACATTAAGATTAGAATTCTAAAAAACCTTTTAGAGGTTGAATTCAACTAGCAGATAGATTGAAGTGGATATTTACTGCAACTAGTATGAAAGAATGTATGCTATCACAGTTCTTGTCAAAAATATAAAAACATTTTAGGAAGTTAATCCTAAGAAAGTATATGGTGAAAAAAAAGCATAAGAGGAAAAATGGAGCTGTTAAGGAAAATACTTAAGTATATAGGCATCAAACACCACTATGACAGAGACAACTTGACAGAGCTAATGAAGAAAGAAAAATGTTGGAAGGTGACATCAATTTCTACCTTGCATAAATAGAAAAAAACTTGTTTGCAATATTCCTTGATTAAAATAAACAAAAAAGTCATATATTTGGTCACAAGAAGTCTAATACATTGAAAATGTAAGTTGAATTAAATGAAAAATAAAGTTTGCAAATTTTGATCTAATGAATAATAGAATAGTTATGTCAAAAGAGGTGACTGAAAATATGCTTTATCTGTGTTGCTAGAGAGTGGTTGGATCAGAAAATAGTTAACATTATTGGCTCAAATATTTTCTAATGGTAAATGAGTTACTAGCAAAGCCCTCTCAGATGTGTGTATGATGTCACCTTTCTTATCAGAAGGCATGACATATCTATTATTAAAAGATGAGAACACTAGGGACTACACAGATGAATAAATTGTTTCTGTACCTTATACAAATCAATCACATCTTGAATCACTAAAAAAAAATCCATAAACACTCCGAGGACCCTAAAGATACTGTGGCAATATCAACACTTTGCTTACATGGGAAAACCTTTTAAATGCTTACAATCATACTATGCTTTTTTCTGTGCTGATATGATAATATTCATGATAATTTAATAGACAGTTTTAGATAACATTAATGGCTTATTGATCATGTAGCCCTTTCTAGAAAAGTTGAGGCTATGAAAAAGTACTATTTTGTTTATAGTAGATAGAGCACTGAATTTAAAGTCTGATGACCTGTCTTCAAATCTGAATGACTTTGATCAAATAACTTTCCTCTCTGGATTTTAGTTTCCTCATCTTTAAAATGGAGTGGTTGGAGTAGACAATCTCTAGGTGACATTTCTTGGAGCAGAGCCTATGATCATGTTTTTCCCAACCCTTCTCCTTTCTAACTTAACACTAGTCCTACTGTAGCTATTAATACAAGGCTATTCAGTATAACCTGTCAAAAGCAAGTGTTTTCTGTGGGAAGGGACTAAGATACTTTGCTCAAGAATTCTTTGTGATTTTCTATGTCATTTCAATGGTGAAACTTTTTGACTGTGGTAGATTCCTTCACAAAATGGGTCATGTTTTTCCCCTATCCCTTATTCCTGCTACATCAAAAATAACAGATTGAATTGTTTACTGTACATATAATGGCAGATACTACTTTTTCACAATAGGTCTGTATTTACCTCAATTGAATTTAAGTAATTTGTAGGCTGAAAGCTCAACCAAGCTGTCAGTATTGTACCTTATCACCTTTAAGCAAATGCAAAGACTGAAAGGATGGCACCAAAAACTAAGGGTATCCTGAAGCAGATTTTATAGATTAAACAACAAATTTTTTGAGGTTTCTCATCATTCAACATGTTGCTTGATGTCCAGCAAAAGTAATCAGTTCTACTGAATTATTAATGAGGCAGCATTTCAATATTTGCCTTGATTTGTCTCTATCTAGACTTATCAGAAGATTGATAGGATAAAGATGTACATGAAGTAGGAACTTTGGAGTTGAACTAATTTAGGTTGTCGCTGCTTTAATGGTAATAACTGGGCTGGAGTCATGGCAGTTTCAGAGTATAGAAGAACCTATATAATATTAATGTATTGATTAATTGTGAAAAAAATTTTCTCCCAGAATGACTCAACAAATATTATTAAAAATCCTAACTCTAGTTCCTGGAGCAAAGATGGTGGAGTAAGAAGTAAGTTGCTCTTACCCTCCCTTATCAACTTCTGAAAGTCCAGAAAATATCTGTCCAGGAAAAGCCCTGGAACAGCTGAACCAGAAGAAAGACAGGGTGCAGCAGTCCAGTAGCTCAGGTAGCTTAGGGATTAACAGGAAAGGCTCCTCTTGCCCTGGGGGAATGGGAGCACAAGCTAGCAGAAAGCCCTACCTCAGCATACCAGAAGGAGATCCTGAAACCCAGGTGGCCGAGCAGGCAAACACTAACACCTGGACCCCCAAAGTGTCTTAGTGAGGGAGGGGGGGACTGGTGGAAACCAGCTTAGAAAACCACAGGTTGCTTTGGCATTCTATAGCAGTCTCCCAGTGCCTCAGCAAAACTCTGTGAAGCACTCCAAGGGGTCCCAGGCAGATAAACACCCTACAACATCCATCTGAAGGAAGCTGAAGAAAGTGAAAGGAAAAGCAGGCAACCAACAGGGGCCAGACTACCCAATCCTACCCCAAGAGTTCCCATGTTGCTGATTCCAGCTCAACACCAGGTAAGCTGCCAGAAGCCTACATCTTCCAACTGCCAACATTGGAGGCCCCAGCACACAAAGCTAGTGACCAGGTCTAAGGCTCCCAAAACAAGAAGCTTGGATCAGTGCCCTCTGCTCCCCAGCAGGTGAGCTCAATCTCTTTAAAGGACAGGAAATAAGCAAACACCATGAGCAAAAAGAAACATACCATAGATTCATATTATGAGAACAGTGAAGATCAAGGTAGAAATTCTGAAGAGGACAACATTGCCAACAAACCCACACCTGGAACCCCAAAAGGGAATATGTACTAGTCTAAAGTCCAAAAAGCCTTCTTAGAAGAGCTCAAGAAGGATTTTAAAAAACGATTTGAGAGAGGTAGAAGAGTCCTTAAAAATACAATTAGCCAAGTGGAAAAAAAAGTACACTGAAGAAAGCAAGTCCCTAAAAAATACTGTTGGCAAACTAGAAAAAAAGTACACTGAAGAAAACAAGTCCCTAAAAAGTACAATTGGCTGGAAGGAGGTACAAAATCTAATAGAAGAAAACAATTTGTTAAAAATTAGAGTTGGGCAAGTGATCATACAAATGGGAAAAGGACTCACATATACAAAAATATTTATAGCAGCTCTTTTTGTGGTGGCAAAGAATTGGAAATTGAGAGGATGACCATCAATTAGGGAATGGCTGAACAAGTTGTGGTATATGAATGTAATGGAATACTATTGTGCTATAAGAAATGATGAGCAGGCAGACTTCAGAAAAACCTGGAAGGACTTGTATGGTCTGATGCTGAGTGAAGTGAACAGATTGGAAAATGTTGTACACAGTCACAGCCATATCGTGCAATGACTAACTTTGATAGACTTAACCCTTCTCAGCAATAAAAGGATCTAAGACATCTCCAAAGGCCTCATGATGGAAAATGCTATTCACCCACAAAGAAAAAACTATGGAGTTTGAATGCAGATTGAGGCATACTATTTGCTATTTTTTTTCTTCTGTTGGGTTTTGTTTTCTCTTTCTGGTGGTTCCTCTTATTGGTTCTAATTCTTCCTTACAACACCACTAATGTGACAATATGTTTAATAGGAATGTGTATATATAGCCTTTATCAGATTGTTCAGTCTTTGGGAGGGAAGTGGGGAGGGAGGGGGAGAAAAATTTAAAACTCAAAAGCCTATGGAAGTGATTGTTGATAATATACCTGTAAAAAATGGCTCTAAATAAATTCTAAAGCAGCAGAACCCACAAAAAGACAGAGTGAAACAAATTTCCAGCCCAAGACAGCCTGGATGGTTGATAGGAAAGGTATACCCCACTGGGTGGGCAGAGGAGCGCAGTGTGGTGTGAGTGCACAGGCCGCAGCAACCCTGAAGCGGGCCTCAGATGGCTGAATCGTGGGCAGCTGTGGTGGTTTCCAGACTTCTCAACCCACAAATGCCAAAGACAACTTAGAAGGTCAATGGGAAAAGTCAACATTGTGGTGAGAGAAGGAGCTAGGTCTCAGTTGCAAGTCCCGAGCGCGGCCTCTGGGGCAGCAGTAACCTCCCGAGCTCCCGGCCCAGAGACTGAGGGGGAATAGAGTGGCTGATCAGAGGGGGAATGCAGGGATCTCTCTGACAGTGCTGAGGCAGTAATCTCTTGCTGTGCCCGTGCTTGGATCTGGGTCACAGTTCTGAGGGGCGGTCCTGGGGAGAAGAGGAGTGCTGGCCTGGTGGAGCTTGTTGTGGAGGTGGAGAGGAAACACCTTGCCCCTTATCATACCACCTTGGAAGAACTGAAAATTTATGGTCCCTAGAAGTACCTCTGAAAACAGCTGTACAAACTCCCAAAGCTTGGGACAGTGCATTCTCCATATTGGAAGTAGACTCTTAACGTAACAAAGAGTTTAAAACTCAAGTAATTGGCTGGGATGAGTAAACAGCATGAAAAGAGTCAGACTATATTATCTTACTTTGGTGACAAAGAAGATCAAAACATACAACCAGAAGAAGACAACAAAGTCAAAGCTCCTACATCCAAAGTCTCCAAGAAAAATATGAATCAGCCCCAGGCCTTGGAAGAGCTCAAAAGGGATTTTGAGAAGGAAGTAAGAGAAGTAGAGGAAACACTGGGAAGTGAAATAAGAGTGATGCAAGAAAATCATGAAAAACAAGTCAACAGCTTGCTAAAGGAGACACAAAAAAATACTGAAGAAAATAAAACCTTAAAAAATAGCCTAACCCAAATGGCAAAAGAGGTCCAAAAAGCCAATGAGGGGAAGAATGCCCTTAAAAGCAAAATTGAACAAATGGAAAAGGAAGTCCAAAAGATTAGTGAAGAAAATACTTAAAAATATTTAGACTTAGCAGCTTCTACATTAAGGGACCACAGGGCATAGAACATAATATTCTGGAGGGCAAAGGAGATAGGATTACAGCCAAGAATCACCTACCAAGCAAAACTGAGTATAATCCTTCAGGGGAAAAAATGGTCATTCAGTGACATAGAGGACTTTCAAGCATTCTTGCTGAAAAGACCAGAGCTGAATAGAAAATTTGACTTTCCAATATAAGATTCAAGTGGAACATGAAGAGGTAAACAGGAAAGGGAAATCATAAGAGACTTATTAAGGTGGAACTGTTTATATTCCTGCATGGAAATATGATATTTGTAACTCATGAGACCTTTGTCAGTATTAGGGTAGTTGGAGGGAAAAAATTATATGTATGTATATATATATGTAGATAGATATAGATAGATAGATAGATATAGATAGATAGATAGAAGACACAGGGTGAGTTGAAGATGAAAGGGTCATATCTGGAGGATAAAATTAAGAGATGAGAGAGGATCATACTAGGAGAAGGAGAAAGGGAGAGATAGAATGGGGTAAATTATTTCACAAAAATAAAACAGAAAAGAAAAGGCTCTTACAGTGGAGGGGAAACAGGGGAAGGTGAGAGGGAATGAGTGAATCTTATTCTCATAGGTTTTGACTTAAGGAGAGAATAACATACACACTCAATTGGATATGGAAGTCTGTCTTACCCTACAGGAAAATGGGGGGGTAGGGGACAAAAGAGTAGGGGAATGAGAGAGAGGAGGGCATATTGGGAAAGGGGGTAATCAGAAGCAAATACTTCTGAGGAGGAACAGAGTCAAAAGAAAGAATAGAATAAACGGGGGGGCAGGATAGGATTAAGGGAAATAGAGTTAGTTTTTCACAGCGTGACTACTATGGAAGTGTTTTGCATAACTGCACAGGTATAACCTATATTGAGTTGCTTGCCTTTTCAATGAGGGTGGGTGAGGAGGGAGGAAGGGAGAAAATTTGGAACCCATAGTTTTAAAAACACATGTTTAAGAAAAAATGTTTTCACATGCAACTGGGAAATAAGAAATACAGGAAATGGGGTGCAGAAATCTATCCTGCCCTACAGGAAAATAGAAGGGGAAGGGGATAAGAAAAGGGGACGAGATATAGCAGGGAAAGCAGACTAGAGGAAGGGGTATTCATAATGCATACCATCTTGGGGTGTGGGGAGAGGCGAGATGGGGTGAAAATTTGGAGCTCAAAATCTTGTGGAAGTAAATGTTGAAAACTAAAAATAAATAAATTTATTAAAAATAAATAGATAAATAAATAAATGAATAAATAAATAAATAGATGAAATCCTGACTCTGAATATTCACCCAGACCCTAGAAGCATTCTTAAATAATATCTGATATTGTTAAACCTTATGAGTGTGGACATGATTATTTCAATGACTATACTATATGTTATAACATTCCTTCTTCACAGAGGGGCAGGATAATGGAGTTACACAACAACCAATCAATCAGAAGGATTTCTGAGACTCAGAGTTGCTTGACATACCAGTGATCTTTTGTGAAGTGAACAGTAGGTGAATTTGGAGATGGCCGCAGAGGCCAGACAAGACTTGAATGGCTCAAGGTATCCTTGAGCAGCAGATGTAGACTAGAAACTTTCCAAACACTTACTCCCTGTCTTGTGGTATCTACAGATGTCTTCTCCCTTAATTCCTCCTCCCCTCACCTACCCATAAGCCTTTAGAAACTATATTATCAAAGCAGGAGGCAGAGCCAAGATGGCGGAGTAAAAGCAGTGACTTGCTTGAACTCTCCCCCAAACTCCTCCAGATCCCTGTAAAAAATGTCTCTAAACAAATTTTAAAGCAGCAGAACCCACAAAAAGACAGAGTGAAACAAATTTCCAGCCCAAGACAACCTAGATGGTTGATCAGAAAGGTATATCGTGCTGGGCTGGGAGAGAAATGCAGCTTGGCATGGATATGCAGGCCTTAGCAAACCTGGAGCAGGCCTCAGAGGGACTGAATTACAGGCAGCTGTGGTGGTTTCCAGACTTCTCAACCTATGAACACCAAAGACAACTTAAAAGATCAGTAGGAAAAGTCTGTGTCTGCATGGTTCCAGTCATCCCCGAGTGTGGCCAGGGGGTGGTGGCTGCCTCCACAGCTCCTGGCCCACAGAGTGAGGGGGAATCAAGTGGCTGATCAGAGGGGGATTCCAGGGATCTCTTTGCTGGTGCAAGATTCTCTTGCTTAGACTGTGGTTGGATCTCAGTCACAGTTCTGAGGGGCGGTCCTGGGGTGAGGAGGAACACTGGTGTGGTAGAGCTTGTAGAGGCTGTCGAGAGACAATTGTCCTCACAGTTCCAAGACAGAAAAGAGTGCTTGTGGTCACTCATAGACCAGAGCACAGGCCAGCAAAGGAGTAAACACTTCATCCTTGATCATAACACCTTGGAAGAACTGAAAATTTATAGGTCCCTAGAAATATCTCTGAAAAAAGCTACACAAAACCCCTAAAGCTTGAGACAGTACATTCTCCACACTGGAAGCAGACCCCTATCTTAACAAAGAGTTTATAACTCAAGTAATTGGCTGGGATCATGAGCAAGCAGCACAAAAAGAGTCAGACCATAGAATCTTACTTTGGTGACAAAAAAGATCAAAACACACAACCAGAAGAAGACAATTAAGTCAAAGCTCTTGTATCCAAAGCCTCTGCAAAAATTGTGAATTGGTCCCAGGCCATGGAGGAGCTCAAAAAGAATTTTGAGAAGCAAGTAAGAGAAGTAGAGGAAAAGTTGAAAGTGATGCAAGAAAATCATGAAAAACAAGTCAACAGCTTGCTAAAGGAGACGCAAAAAATTACTGAAGAAAATAACACCTTAAAAAATAGCCTAACCCAAATGGCAAAAGAGGTCCAAAAAGCCAATGAGGAAAAGAATGCCTTAAAAAGCAAAATTGGCCAATGGAAAAGAAGTCCAAAAACTTACTGAAGAAAATGCTTCCTTAAAAATTAGAATGGAGCAATTGGAAGCTAGTGACTTTATGAGAAATCAAGGCACTGTAAGGAAGCTATATTATCTCACCCCCATTCTTTCCCCTTTGAGTAGCTTTCTCTATCTCTCTGCTCCCTTATGAGATCTTCTATAGGAGAGTTACAAGCCTTTTCTCAGACAATAATGCATTTAATTGATGTATTGGACTCTGTTTCATTTCAGGTCCCTTTATGGGCCTGGAGGTCATTTGTTAACATGAGGATTCAGCAGGGCCCAAAAGTTGGGAAACAATAATACTTTGCTGGGTTGTTCAAAATAGAGTTACCTGGTATTATGACACCAGGTTTTTGTTTAGCTGTTTATTTTTTTATTGAGATTTCACCAGGGAAGAAAGTTTCACCCCCCTCACCTCCAAGTTGAAATTGCTCCTACCCAAATAGATCACAACTCACCTGTAAATTTTAGTTTTGCCTGGGACACAACAATACTAAGGAACTTGTCCTTGGTTATACAATTAGCATGTATCAGAGGCAAGATTTGAATCCAGGTTTTCCTGACTCAAAAACCAACCTCCTATACATTGCAGCATGCCACTTTTTACACCAACTACTAGAATACAAAAATAGTTTCACAAAAGGGCACTTTTGTTGCTTGAGAAGTTTGAGTTGAGAGGGGAAGGACAGTTAGGCTTGTATGCCATGGCAGTGGTGTAATAATAATGATCATTCCCTTTGACTTCCTGAGGTTTTTTCTTCCCCTTTCAAATTCCAAGAGCCACACTTTGTCATGATTTCATATGATGTTAGTCCATAATTACATTGTAACAATACTTGTAAAGGTTTACTAGCCTGTGACACATCACAAGGCTCAAATAATCATCTTCCTGAGGTAAGGAAAATAAAATGAGTAAGATATACCTTTTGTAATACAAAGTAACTCACACTAAGTCCTTTGATGTTAACAAATTACTCCCCCTCACCTCACAATAACCTTGTGAAGTAGGTACTGCAATTATTATTATCTCCATTTTATAGGCAAAGAAATTGAGGTTGAGAGTCTAAATAACTTACCCGTGGTCAGAAGTACTAAGTAACAGACTAAAATCTAGGGTTTTTTTAAACGATCAATTCTGGTTCTTTTCTCACTACATCATGAGGCTTGTTAGGCAAAAGAAAATGAGTATATCCATAATTTAATGAATATAACAGTGAATCAGTACTCAAGTGACATTTAAAAACAGGTTAGGCTAAGACTTTTTGTTTTGGTAATTACGGGCTTTGAAATGATTTGCATGAATCACTGATTCTTCAGCTTCCCACCACAAGCAAAATGATTGTCTTTAACAAAAAGAGGCAAAGGGTTTAGAAAAATAAATTCACATTGCAAAAGATTATAGCAGACTGGCTAAAATACATTTCAAAGCCTCCATGATGACACTCAACAATACATAAAAGTACCAGAAATATAAAAGTATAACATCAAGGAAGGACAAGAGTAGAATCAATTGTGGTATTCTTTTTTAAAATGGTCCTTTTTTCATTTCTCTTTACCATCTTACACTCTCCCAAATAATTGTGTTTCTCATTATTGATGCTTTTGTCTGAGAAAGATAGAACAGTTACTAGTTTAGTTGCTACTGAATTCTCCTAACAAGCCACTCTTGTCTTCAGTCTCTGACTTTAAAAGTAAATGGGTTGTGAAATAAAAGTTCCATTTTTCACCATTTTAGAAATGAACAGTTTCCTTATCAACAAAGAGATGGATTTCATCACTGTAGCTGAGAACTTGAGAACTTTCATCCACTTGACTCCTAGAAAAATAGGAATGTTATTAGCACATCCTTGAAGCTTGTTACATGATTAAGACACTATTGCTCTAAGTTTCATAAATGTGAAATTAGAGACCTGACAGATTTTTAACTGTCAGCAAAGAGAAAAAAAAATGTAAATAGAATTGTTGTCATTTCCTAAAATGTTTAAATGTTCCTCTCTCTTCCCACTTTTCAGTTTCCTTTTGTGCATTGTCTTTCTCCAATGGATTGTAAGCTCCTTGAGGGCAGGGACTACCTTTTTATTTATATTCCCAGTGCTTGGCCCAGTGTCTGGCTCATAGTAGGCACTTAATAAATATTTATTGGTTATTGAAACACAATTATACTAAAACCACTTTAAATGTGTTTATATAATATGCATATACATACAGACACATATAGTATTGTATTTGAAGCTTTTAGATTCTCAAAAATTACCCAAATTGATTTTCACATGAGAAGGAATATAAATGAAAACAATCTGTGTTATAATGTAAATTATTTTACATAAAATTATATTAATTTTTCTTTTTATAGCACCCATATTTACCAATATATCTTCCCTTCCCCTTCTCACAGAAAGATATCCCCCATATTAAAGTATTTTTAAATGAAAAAAAATAAGAAAAACTAAGTAAAATATCAAAAAAGGCTGAAACCATATGTAATGCTCCATACACATAATATCCCACTTCTGCAAAGAAACAAAGGGAGGTACTTTCTCACATCTCCTTTGTTGGGTCAAACCTGGTCATTATTTAATTACACCATTCATTTTCAATGCTTTTGGTTGCTGTTCTTTACATTTACACTGTTGTAATCATTGTTTTAGTTTACGTTGCTGAAGTCAGAGTTAAACATAGATCTGACCATGCTACTACTTTACTCAAAAAGCTCCAACATCTCCTTAGTGCTATTAAAGCAAGGTATAAACTGCTTTATTTGGATATTAAAGTTCTTCACAGCCTTTCCCCAACTATCTTTCCAACCTCATTGTTATTACTTTTCATCCCAAACTCTGTCAGCCAGGCAAATTGGCCTTCCCTATGTTGCTCACATAAGACAAACACTCTCTCTCTCTGTTCTATCTGTGTTTTTTCAGTGTCCATCTCCCATGACTGGAATATATTCTCTCCTCATTTCAACCTCATATAATAACTTTCTTTCTTTAAGACACAGCTCAAGAATCACTTCATACATAAATTAATTTCTAATCCCCCCAAATGCTAATGCCTCTCAAACTTACGTGTATTTACTTAGAATTTATTTACATTCTATATGTCTTTACATTTTTATGTATTTACACAAATTAGTGACAATGTGAGAGTGGATAAGGAACTTGCCTTGCAATCCGGAAGACCTGTGTTCATATCCTGCCCCAGATACTCACTGGCTGTGTGATACTAGTGAAATCTCTTAATCTTTCAGTGCTCTAGGAAGCTCTTTAGGACTGGTAGTCAACAAAGAAGGTGTCAACCTATGTTGATAAAGGGAGTTTCCTTTATCGTTGAAAAACTAGGTGTAGCCCCTAATTCCAGTTCTTTACTCGTATATGTAAATGCTGTTTTCACTATCAGAATATAAGCCTTTTTGAGAGTAGGGGTTATTCTGTTCTTTTTATGACTGGCATAAAGTGGGTATTTAATAAATGCTTGCTGATTGCTCCCCCCACTCCCAGGTTCTGCTTATTTCATTTTTTGTCAGTCAATGTAACAGATCGTCCAAATTTATCACATGCATCCTTTCTATGCAATATTCCATTATATGCATGCACCAAAACTCGTTGACATATGTGATTATATGCTGTATATTTCTTTTTTGTCATTTAATTCCTTAGAGTATATACTGAGCAGTAGAAATACTTAACCATTTTAGTCACTTTCTTAGCGTAATTATAAATTTCTTCCAAGAGCTGTTAGACCAATTCATTACTCCAATAACAATAAATATATCCGTGTCCTTATTTTTCTATAAGCCCTACAGCATTTTCTTTTTCCTCCTTTTATCATCTTTGCCAATTTGCTGGGTGTGAGGTGAAAACTAAAAATTGTCTTGATTTGTATTTTTCTTTGTAATGATTTGGAGCATTATTTTATATGGTTACAATATGGTTATAAATTATATAATTTTTATTTTGAGATGTATTTCTTTGTATCCTTTGACTATTTACTTTCAGTAATTGGAGAATTTTGGTCTTACATATTTCTATGTATATCAGATATAGATAGATATAGATACAGATATAGATATCCTATATATGAGCATCTAGGCAGTGAAGTGGTTAGAGTGCTGAACCTGGAGTCAAGAAAGCTCATCTTTCTGAGTTCAAATCTGGCCTCAGACACTTACTAGCTATATGACCCTGGGCAAATCACTTGACTCTGTTTGCATTAGTTTTTTCTCTCTATTAATACTATGCATTTAAAAAATTTTTACTTTGTGTGGTAGCATGTTTGCAGCTCATGCCCTTTTGTATAAGTCTTATGCATAGTAGATTGTGCTCCATATTTTCATCAAAACTTCAAATAGTCTGAATGTGAATATTTGTATCCATTTCAGGGGTAGTCAATCTCCTTGAAGGCAGGGGCAGTATTGTCTAAACTTTGTATTTCTCCATAGTTGCCAGTATAGTGCTGGTACAAACCAAAAACATCTAATCAGTGTTTAAATAATATATTGGGTGCAAGGAGGATGTTAATTATAAAGCAATCATCAACATATAGGTTATTTACTAAGGGAAGATTTGTATTTGGGTCCTGACTCTGACATGTTACTAGCTATGTGAGCACAGGCCATTCATTTAATTTTCTAAGGCACTGGTGAAGGAAATTTCCACACTGGGAATTTCTTATACTGAAGGAATTACAGTTACAGCCCACCTTCCTCCCTAAAAAAGAGATTGGATGATGGAATAGTTCATATAGAGAGGAAACATAAATTTAATATTCAGTAATAAGAATTTTTGTGCAGTATAATAGAGCTAGTCAATGCCAGCCTAATATATCTAGCTTTAACAACCATATGCTATGTATACTAAAAAGCCATATTAAAAAAAAAAAAGATTGGTTGATTAGCTTAGACCTGAAATTAGATTTCTCTAATTATTAGGAAATCATTGATTTTGAGCTGGAAAGGGCACAAAATGCCACTTATTCTAACAATCACATTTTACAGATAAGGAAACAGAGGTCTAGAAAGTGAAGAAATTTGCCCAAGTAACACTGGTTGTAAGGGACAGTGAGGCAGGATTTGAATATAGGACTTCTAGTTGTAAATTGTTCTTTCTTATGTACCACATTTTTTTCCTATAATTCAGATGTTCATCAGGTATCTTCATAACACATCTCATTTGATTAATGGCCTATCTGAATGTTTCTTTTACTCAAAAAGGATAAACTAACTTATCCTTTAGGATAAAAAGGAAGAAATTTCACATTAAAAATAAAATTTATTGCTTGTTCACTTTGGACTGCCTTGTCTAGACCTGTGATTTCAAAAGTGGTAGGGAATGCCTTGATATGGAAATTCTTTTCACCAATGCTCAATAAGTTTTCTATAATTTTTATCCTTAGGAAGTTGTCTATTACATGTTGATCCATTAAGAGGTTAAATAATGTGCCTATGGTCATGCAACTAGTATATGTGAAAGGCAAGATTTGAACCTAGTTCCTTTTGCCTTTATAGTTTGCTCTCCATTCACGCATTATTTTACTTCTTAACCACTTTGAGCCTAATTGTTTGCATTATTATTAAATAAAATATTTTTAAAGCACCAAAATATATTTTATTTTTTAAAATACAATTTATTGGTATTTTCTTTTGCATCACCATGATTTCCCCCAAAAGTATCCCTTTTTGAAAGCCATCTCTTAGAATAAATTATATCTTAAAAAAAAATAAAATAAATTAGCAAATTGATCAAGACATCAAAAAAGTCTGAAAATATGTGCAATGTGCCATACTTGTGGAACTCCCATCTCTGCAAAAGAGTAAGATTAGGATGTCTTCTCACATGAAGACATACTTGTTTTCTGCAATTCTGCAACATTCACTTTTGATTATTTTGTGGTTGTTCTTTCCCTTTACATTATTGAAGTTAATGTGTATATTGTTTTCTTGGCCCTACTTACTTCACTCTGCATCAGTTCAAGTAGCTCTTTTCATGCTTCTCTGTATTAATCATATTCATCATTTCTTACAGCACAGTAATGTTCATTACATTCATGTACCATGATTTATTTAGCCATTCTGCCAAAGGGTACCTACTTTGTTTCCAATTCTTTGCCACCATGAAAAATGCTGCTCTGAATATAACATTCACTTTCTTCTTATTAATAACATCTTTGTGGTTTGATCTTAGTAGTGAATTCTCCATTTCAAATGGTATGGACATTTTAGTCACTTTATTGGCCAAATGAATTTTTAAAAGTACTCTTACATAAAAATTTCTAGAAGGAGTTACATATCTCTCATTTTAAAATTTATCACTTGTATTTTGTATGCTTCTTTTTTTAGTCAAGCTATTATTTTATTAGTAAACACTTTTAAAATTATATTATATTATGTATCATGGATATGCAATAAAGGTAGCAGAGGGAAGATGTAATAGGTCATTACACTAACATTAAAATAAGACATACATCAGAAAAATAAATGGTAGATGGTATTCAATTCTATAATGAATTGTGAGTAAAAGGGTTGGAATAATCTACTTGAGCTTAATGTTTACCAACATAATGTTGTTAAACAAGGAACATGTAAATTTTGAGTTCAAATTCAGCACATTGAGCCTGGGGAAGTACGCATGTATTATTTTTTAAAAAGTGTGAAAGCTATACTATGTTACATAAGAAAACAAGTTAGAAAAAGCATCATCAGATTTTTTCAATGAGTATGCATTACTAGAGTGAATTTTTTTTAAAAAATATTCATTTTAAATGCAATTTTCTTTTTTTAAGGAATACATTTAAATGAATATTTTGATCTTTTAGAAGAATATTATTTTGATACTTATAGATTTTTCAGTTATTGTTGTTTTAATATTGTTTTCAACATAATGGATAAAGCATTGGAATTGGAATCAGGAAGACATGAATTGTCTAGTTTTGTGACCCTAGGCAGGTCACTTCACCTCTTAGTCTCAATTTTCTTATTTGTAAAATGGGAATAATAGCACCTACCTATTCTACCAGGGTTGTTCTGAGGATCAAATGATACAGTATACATAAAGCACTTTGCAAACCTTAAGGGCTATATGAATGTCGCTCTTATTCTTATTATATTCATTATCATCATCATCATAATTATTATTATACATTCATAATGTTTACTGAGAATTCTCCTACACAAGAGGGCAATGATACTTGCCTGGTGACTTGTGGGATAAGCAACCCTTTTTGTACTTTTGGTACAGTGATGTTTTGCCATTCCTAGATAAAAGCCTTAGTAATGATTTAGCATTATGAAAATTTGCTCAAACTGAATTTTATGGGTCATATCACTCTATACTCTCTCTAGAAAAATAATTTCCAAATGTGAAGAGGGGACTAAATCTGTGGCCCAAGGTGCAACACTGGCCCTACTTTGTCTTTTAGACAGTTCATTGCCTTTAGCTTGTTTCTGAGTTCCTCCCATGTATCCTCAGTCTTGAACTATTTCACAGTTAAGTTCCATTTCTGTTAGTTATCTTCTAATGGGGGATTTTCTCCAAATATCTGAAGATAGCAGTGGAACTTAAAGTTACTGAGGGATTAATTTTTGGCTTAATATAAGAAAAAAACTTTCCCTAATAATTAGAGTTGTCCAAAGTTAAAGTGATCTCCCTATCACCTCCAGAATCAATTTCAAAATCATCTATTTGGTATTCAGAGCTCTTTTATACTAGCCTCTTTAGGGTCTTCTTACACCTTATAGCCTCAAGTTCCACATATATTTCTATGCAATGACACTTGGGTCTTTGCATAATGGCTCTCTGTCTCAGACAGATGCCTGGAATGCTCCCTCTCTTCATTTTTGTCCATTGGCTTCCCTGGCTTCCTTCAAGCCCAACTAAAATCTCATCTTCTACAGGGAACCTTTCCTAATCCCTTAGTGACCTCCTTTTAAAAATCATACAGCATTTGTAATATTTGTTTTCTTGTCTCCCCATCCGATTGTGAGCTCCTTAAGAATAAGGATTGCCTTTTGCCTTTGTATCCAAAGTGCTTAGCAAAGTGTTTCACACTTAGTAGGTGCTTACAAACGTTTATTGACTTGCCTTTCTGACTGACTGGTCTTCCTTGGGAACTCCGTCAGATGTTTTCAAGTGAAGGCTAGATGATCACTTATCACCAGTCTTGGAGTTGGGAGGAGGGCTTAGGAATAGGTTGGCCCTCTGGCCTTCTATCTCTGTAATTATATTGTCCTCTATTTTGTACAAGCTGCCAAAAGGAAGTCAGAGACTCAATCCAGGATAGCATACTATCCTCCAAGTCTTTGCAACCCCACCCTCCATGTCTGTCTTCCATACCTAAGCTAAGAAAACTCATGCACTGGCTGATAGAGGGTGGGAATTAGGCTTTCTCAGATAAGGATACTAATTAAAGTTTAAATAAAGACTAATGGAAAGCAGAAGACTTTGAATAGTAAATAATTGCTGGATGATTTAGTAAGGCAACTCTCATGCAAACTTTCAGTGCCTGCATACATGGAGGACATGCTTACTTTTGTGTTTAGAGTATTAATTAATTATCTAGACATGCTAACTCAATTCTTCATTAATGTACTTTTGCTTTTTACATTGCTCCTACACTATAAATTGTTTACACATGAGTACTAAGAAGGGACAACTGTGCTATTTTTATTGTTTTCATCCAACATTTTATCCTTTTTAACACACCTAGAGATATGATTGACTTTGTAGAATGTGAAACATGTAATAGCTGAAACAGAATTTGCTCTCAAAACTTTAATATCAACAAATACTTGAGCTTGGATAGAAATGTAAGGAATCAGTAACTCAGTATGTGAAATTTCTACAGTTAGAAACACCTTAAATCAATATGGTCTTCCAATACAAGCCAAAGCAACAATAATCCTGAAATCCCATACTGAATTGACAGGCTGATTAACAGTCAGCCTGCTGAATTTTGTATGTGACTGATTCTGGATAAAGGTCTCTCCATGAGTATCATAAGAAAGGAATTATGATGGCTTAGGGCAGTTTTCAAAACCATGTGTCAGAAATTAATAGTCTTATTCCTTTGATTGAATAAATATATTCTTCCAAAGTTTCTCAATTTGCAAAATAATATTTTGAGAAGACGAATTGATGAATGCAAGAGGAGAAAATTCAGAGCCAAGGAAGTTCTGACTCAGTATATTTAAAAGTTGATTAAAAACATTGCCCCAGGGAGGCAGCTAGGTGGCACAGTGGATAGAACACCTGTCCTGAAGTCAGGAGGACCTGAGTTCAAATCTGACCTCAGACCAAACACTTGACACTTACTAGCTGTGTGACCCTGGGCAAGTCACTTAACCCCAATTGCCTTAAAAACAAACAAACAAACAAACAAAAAGCAACATTGCCTTGGGGCAGCTAGGGGGCTCTGGACACCAACCTTGGAGTCAGGAGAACCTGAGTTCAAATCTGGTCTCAGACACATAACACTTACTAGCTGTGTGACTCTGGGCAACTCACTTAACCCCAATTGCCTCGCAAAATCAAATAAACAAACAAACAAAAAAAATTGCCTCAGACAAATTTAGACACAGGGATATTTTTAACTGTAGTTTCAGCTTATTCAAGACAGTATTGGAGGTAGTAAATACCATTACAAACCCCAGAAATACCTTTATGGTATTGAGCCTCCACTGATAACATTATAAATGACTAGATAATAATATCAATAAGATAACTTTTTAGGATAAAGAATGGAAAAGTTTTAAAAGGCTATCTTTCTGATAGATAAGGCATTAGAATATCTATTTTCTAAATATACATCTATATTGACCAATGATTATAATAGTTTTATCTGAATTGTCAAATATTTTGCAAATTTACTATAGATCTGGCTGATGAGGGGAATGAGATGAATATGATTTATCTAGATTTGTGAAAATTAGCAAGTCTTTCTCTTGTGTACAAAAAGATTTTGGCAGGTATGGTTAAAGAGCAGGTGTCCTGGAAAAGATCTTGGGACTTTGGTGGACTACAGACCAATTATGAGGCAGCCATGTAGTATAGTAGACAAAAGAGTTAATGTGATGTCTGGTCTCATTAAGAGAGGCAAAGCTTTAAGGAATAGGGAGATGATGGTCTCACTGTCATCTGCTCTCCTTAGGCTTTATGCAGAATACTGCATTCGTTTCTGAGTACCATAGTTTAAGGACATTGATAATCTAGAGGAGGGCAACCGAGACTTTGAAGGAACTTGAGTCCAATGAGACAAAGGTCATTTGAAAAAGTGGTCTGGAAAAAAGAAGAGATGAGCTGACTTTGGGGAGGCTGGTGGTGAAAATGGCTATCTTCAAGTACTTGAAAAGTCTATCATGCAGAAAATTAATTTAGTGGCAGAGATGTTTAGTAGTTGAAAAGAGGTTAATGTATATTTGATATCAAGAAACATTTCCCAAACATGAGGGTTGTCCAAAAGTAGAATGGGCTGCTTTGAGTGGTACTGCATTCTTTCTGTTAGAGGTTTTCAAATAGAGCCTGAAGTCATACTTGTTATAATAGAGTGTCTATCACATAAGGAATGGGTTAGGGGGTTTATTGCAGTTGCCTCCGTATCTCAAATTCTGTGAGTCTGGTATGAAACTTAAACTATGTATTTATAAGTAATCTATTAACTATCTTTGTTTTATGACTCTGAGGGAAGTTTCAGTTGTAATAGAAAGAAAGCTGGGCTTGTGGAGTTAGAAGAAGGAGGGTACAAAGCTTAGTACTGTCACTTACTTTAAGTATAATTTAAGACAAGTCACTTAAGCTCCCTGCTTTCATTTTTCCCCCATTGGAAAAATGAAGTGATTAGGTTAGGTGGTATTTAAGAATATTTCTAGTTCTAAAAATTTTATCATCACAAGATCTCTCAGATTTAATTATAAAATGGTTATGCAATCAACACTCAATTATCCATGATGTTTTTGTTGGGCCTTTCTAGCAGAAAATTTTACTTTTAAGATTTTTTCTGGCAGCAGTTACTGCACTTTAACCACTTATCTTCTAGACGTTTAAATTTTTCTTATTTACTTTGAATTTAGATAAGTACTTTGAAACCTAAACATTTAACCATCCTATTTTCACCTTGTCAGCCTGCTTCCCAAACTGCTGCTGGGAATGCTAGGCCCAACTCTTTCTTCTCCCTCCATGATCATAGAATCACATAATCTAAGAATAGTGAGGTATCATAGAGTCTATTTAATTAAACCTGTACCTTAACATGATGCCCTCTAAAACATTCCCCAAACACCAAATCACTTTAACGAGACTAAATTAGATTTATTTTATGTGTTGTCTTTATGTATGATTTCATATGTTCCATGGTCCCCTAAGATTTCTTGCTTGATACTTCAAAAATTATTTTAATAGCATACACATCTTATATCTGTATAAGAGAAACATGTCTCTTCTAACAATGAAAAATGTAAGAAGGAGAAGGGAGTAGAGAGCAATATGAAGAAGCTGGGAAAAGGACTTGGATAGGGAATCAAAATTATTCCTCATTTTGGTACTTCTTCATAGTATAAATTTATTATTTTGTTTGAAATGGTTCACCAGGATAGCAGGCATCGGTGCAATCAAATGTAAATACAAAAACATTTTAGAGACATTGTAAGTGATTTTTTTTTTTGCAGCCAAAAACAAGGTTTATTGAAGCATCTATGGGCCATTGGCTAGATTGTGAAAATCTGAGCAGTGGCTAGATTATAAGAATCAGAGCATCTTAATAGAGACAAGATGGACCTTATATACAGAAAGAGTGTGGGAGGGATCTAGGAGTGGCCAAGTAGTTTGGGGTGACAGGAGGAAGGGCCTAAGGAGATCTGGATGGGAGTGGCCAGTAAGCTGGGGTGAACAGAACTCCTGGGACCTGGACAATGGAGCCTAGATAGGATTAAGTGTGGGAAATGGCCAGGGGCCATAGAGAAGTAAGACAATTGAGGGGAGATTGGTGTAGCTACAATGAAAGGCCAGTTGATAGGATTATAGCCTTAGGCAAAGGCCAGAGATTTAGCCATCTGGGAAAGTCCAGAGTTTTTCCTTTTTGGGGTCTAGATCCCATCCTCATCAATCCCCCTTCAAACAAGTGAGACCCAAATTCTTTTGGAGTAAGGAGTGAAGGTCTCGGCTTCTGAAACTACTTCCTGCTGGCAAGGGGCATAGAGCTGTCCCTGCCTTCAGGGGGTCCCAAAGAGGAGGTTGACTGGAACCCAGCACAGGCCTCATATAGGGAATGATATGGGAACATTGGCACTAATCACAGTTCAGGAAAAAAACTTTTCCAGGATTTACATCTCAAATTTAAATTTGTCCTGGTGTAAAAAGCCAATCATTAGAGATTTCTAAACAAAATCCAAACAAGTTTTTTGGCAAGTTTACACATTAAAACAATAACCTACAATAGCCAAATTATTTTAGCGGTAACCAAATTATGACAAGTTGCTTGACATAATACCCTGATGCCAAAAAGTTTTAGCTCAGCTGTCTCTCACACTTCTGGGGAACACGGGGAGGTCTGGTGCACAGAGGAAAAAGGGAGATAGGAGGCTTAACTAGAGAAGATTGGCTCCCCAAATTCACCATCAGGTTCCCTCCCAACAAAGGGGCAGGGCAAGAGGAGAGCATAAAGAGGGAGTGTTTAAACAACAGATCCTCAAGTAAGCAAGGGAGAGAGCATGTCCTTTCAATGCCCATGACCCGACATGTAGAGCGGCAAGTAGGGCCAGGGTGGAACAGAGAACATAGCCAAGATAAAGTGGGTAACGTTTCCTTCGATTTTGCCCAGGGATCAGTGCGAGAGATGGAGAAAGTGGGAGTACTACCAAGCCCCAGGCTTCCTTGTCATTCCCAATCTTGAGAAGACTGGAGGATGGGGTACTGGGGTGTGACTCCACCACTTTTCCAACCTTGAGGACAATCCTTCCTCCAATGTCCCTCCTGGTCACATCTTGCGCACAGTCCCAGAGGCATTGGTTGTGGGGGCACCCCCTGGGGGGGTGCCCTGGAGGGACATTCCTTGGACCAGCGGGTCTCCTTGTGGTCCTCACTGCCTAAGTTGATGGGCTCCCTCCGAGGGTATGCCCTGGAGGGGTACTGCTTATACCAGTGACCTTCTTGGTGGCATCAAAAGTAGGTTTTCCCACTGCCAGAGTTGCCAGGAGCACCCTTGGGTCTTTTCCTGGCCATGACAGCAACCAAGAATTGAGCATGTTCTCTGTCTCTAACCCTCTCCCTTCTTTTTCTTTCCTCCATTGCTACTGAGTCTCTGTTGTTTAAAACTCCAAAGGCCATCTCCAGTAATTGGGCCTGAGGTGTTTGGGGTCCCATTGCCAATCTCTGTAATTTCCTTCTAATCTCTGGGGCAGACTGATTAATGAAATACATGCTAAGGATTGTTGCCCCTTCTATAGAGTTGAGATTTAAATTCATATACTTTTTAATAGTTTCTACTAGCCTGTCTTGGAAAAGAGCAGGGTTTTCCTTTTCTCCCTGAGTAATTTCCTTAATTTTTTGAAAATTTACTTGGTTTTGGAATGCAGTTCTTTGTCCTTCTAACACGAAAATTACCATGTGATCTCTCCTTGCCCTATCCTCACTCTTCTGATAATCCCATCGTGGGTCAGTAGTGGGAACAGCAGCTGTTCTAGGGGGATATTTTGTGGGGTTATAGGTAGCGAAATGATCCCCAAATTTTTGGGCCTGTTCCCAAATTCTCCTCTTCTCTTCAGTGGTACAACAGGTGAAGAAGAGGATATGCAAATCACCCCAAGAAAGCTCAAATTGTAGGGACACATCCCTAAAGCCCTCAGTAAACTTAGTGGAATCTTCTGAGTATTACTCCAGTTTCTCTTTGACCTGAATGAGATCTGAAATGGAGAATGGAACATGCACTCTAATTGTCCCATTAGGGGAGACAGGAACTTCCCTTAGGGGAAAAAGCCCTGAAGGTGCTATGGGAACTGGGGCTAGGGAGGTAGGGAGATAGGAAATCCCACTTCTTGTGAGTGAGGGACTGGAGAATGCTGGCTGAACTGGACTGGACTGCAAAGCCAGGGGATCTGGCTGGTGAGGGGAAAAATCAGCTAACACTGGAGGAAGGAAAGGGGTCAAAGGAAGAGATACCTCTGAGGCTGGGGCTGAGGCCAAGGTCTGGGTGGTCCTTGCCTCAGGTAAAGGGCCTGAGGAGGAGGTGTTGCCAAAACCTGAGCAGGGGTCACCTCCTCAGTAAGGGTCACCTCCTGAGCAGGGGTCTGAAGAGAAATTGCAGGTTGGGATGGAGGAAAAGGGGAGGAAAAGCAAGGGAAAGAGGGGTTAGGCAAGGAGAAAAGGGGATGGGAAAAGGGGGGCAAGGGAAAATGGGGAGAAAAGGGAAGGCATAGGGACTGGGGAGGTGCTATAGCCCTGGGAGCCATAAAAAGAGGGTCATCCAAAAAGTCTAATTGATCCCCATTCCCCATTTGTGGGTGGCTCTAGCCATGAGCATCCTACAATTTTTTCTGAGAATGAGGCCTAGAGAAAGTTCGACAAAAATCATTATGTAGGCAATCTCCAGCCATTTTCCTTCTCTTCTACAATATCGTTTTAACTCTGAGAGCATATTTTGCTGTATTGTCCCCAAAATGGGCTATACCTCATAATTTTCCAGGTGATACCAAGGTCAAATGGTGTTGCAAAAGAACACCAGCCTTGTCTTCTTTAGTTCTTTAGAGAAACTAAATTTTTCCCAATTTTGTAAAAGACAACCCAAAGGCTGTAAAAGTGAATATTTCCATTATGAAATCACTTTATGTGATTATATTAAGCAACACAAAAAGCATAGAGATAATAGAATCATGTGTCAGAGGTTCCCAAATTTATTTGGCCTACCACCCCTTTTAAAAAAATTACTCAGTGCCCCCTTGGAAATCTACTTTCTTTAACCCTTAATTTTTTTTTTTAATTTGCATCATTTAAAAAAAAATATTGCCTGGTAGATCATTTCAGTGCCCTCTAGGGGGCAGTACTGTCCATTTTGGGAACCTATGATTATAATCTAAGAGTAGTGAGGCAACTTAGAGACCATTTGTTCCAAGCTGTACTTTAGCATGATGCATCCCAAAACATCCCAAATATTACAAACATTCAAAAATTTCGTTACAAACAATTGAACACCCAGTCTTTGCTTGAAGACCTGTAATAAGCATGTTCAGGGGCCACACCCTGGTAAGATCTTGGCAGACAGGCTAAACCAGGTTGAGGGAAATCAACAGGCCTCAAACCTGTCTGTGATTTAGGGGAACATCTACCCCAAGCATGTGAAGACTTTCCCCAGCAGAATGAGCAGAAGAGAACAATTTGTTCCAATGGCTATGAAAGTGGCTCAAGCCATTGCTGTGCAGTGCTTAGAATTTGGTCAGATATTGAAGATGTCAAGATCATCCACTGCATCCCAGGCTGTAGCCAGTCATCTTGACTTTTGTCACTGGACTTCAGTGACTCTGGAAGACAGTGAGTCTGACTGACTGTCAATTTGCCTGAGTTGAAATCTTGCTTCAGACACTTACTAGCTATGTGGAAGGAACCTCCTTTTTGGAGAAGGTTCCAGACCAACCAGCCATCATTCTTTGGATTATTCCTCCTGTAGATATCTCCTTCCCTTCTCCCTACTTTTCTGTTTCCTTTTTATGTATTGTTTTCCCCCATTAGAATATAAGTTCCTTGAGCATAAGGCCTTTTATTTATTTATTTATTTTGTTTGCATTTCTATCACCAGGGCTTAGCACAATGTCTAAAACATAGCAAGTACTTAACAAATGCTTTTTGACTGACTAAGTAACCCTAACTTCTCTCAGCCTCAGTTTCCTTACATGTAAAATTGTGTAACTATAGCACCTGCCTCACAAGGTTGTTGTGAGGTTCAACTGAAATTATATATGTAAAGGGTTTTGCAACCCTTGAAATGTTATATAGATACTAGTTATTATTATTGTTGTTATCATTACACCATTGTTGTTCTGTTATTCTTTACTTATATGTGTCTAGCCCACTTCCTCTTTTCGTCAAAAAATTTTCTGGATGATATCTTTTATCATTTACAATATATTATAGTTTAATTATGGACATTAAAATGTAACTTACACTAGACAGAGCTACCATTTTTATTTTGATTTCCAAGAGTTCAATACCCTTTCTATCATAGTAGTAGAATGTCACATCTAATATGCCAATAAATAATATGTTGAAATGTCAGTCATTATGAATATTTTTTAAAAATAAAACAAATCCCTAAATATTCTCATTTTAGCACTTAATAAGTAACTGTTGGATGGTTAATTGATTTTCTGAGTTTTTACTTTCAAATATTTCATTAGTAGTGTTTTTATTTCTCATGCTATTCCTATTCCTCACAATTAGTTTGTAAGTAGCAGACCTTTTTTTATGTAATGCTGTCATGTATTTTACATGAAGCACAGAATACTTCCGCTTTTCAGATTTTTTTAAACACTTATCCCTTGATGATCAAGGAGAGCTCTTACATGTAGTATTTTCTTAATTTCCTTAAGGTTCAGAACCTCCATATTGCTTCTTATTCTATAGAAATTACATTCCTGCACAGTTAATTGATAAACACTACAAAGAATAACAACAATGAATTTCCCACTTACTAATTAAATTACTTCCTTTTTAAACATCCATTTTATTTTCTCAAGTGCATTACTATACAAGCTTAATCAACTTCCATAGGTCCCTTAGTTTTACTAAGTGGAGTCTTGAATCCCTTCACAGGCTAGAAAATGTGGTTAAAACAAAAAATGTAATTGACACCTTGATACGTTATTTTGCATACTTCAATAGTCTTCCTTTGAAGTTATTGAATGTGTGAAATGCTCCACAGCAGAGTCAATTAACCCAGAAGTTTCTTGCTTACAGGTTTTCAAAATTATCATAAAAATAAAGTACTTGCTTTAGTCATAATATCTTTCTGGTCTGGACTTGTGATTTAATTGTTGCAAGGAACTTCTGGTGAGGAAATTCCTCTTACTAATGCAGAT
The DNA here is from genome assembly GCF_900497805.2 of Vombatus ursinus. Lineage (NCBI taxonomy): Eukaryota > Metazoa > Chordata > Mammalia > Diprotodontia > Vombatidae > Vombatus > Vombatus ursinus. The sequence continues at coordinate 16,641,341 of NW_020954592.1, forward strand.
CCGCAGATTTTTTTGCAAGTAATTTTCTTAGAGTTGCTTAAGGGCACTTCTTGCATATAACACAGCTAGGAGGTATCCAGATATGGTCTTCAACCCAGGTTTTTCTGTTTCTGTGGTTGGTTTAGTACCCATTGTACAAGTACTGCCTCATATTAGTCAAAATAGAAAGTAAAAATTGTGTTGTCCATAAAAATCTACATAAACACATTGTGTTGAAGATACAAATAATAAAGATAAAATTCAGAAACTTCAGAAAGCTTATCCTATAACTAGATCATATATATGAACATTATTTTATGAAATATTTAATGTACAAATAAATAGTATATTAAAATGTGTCATTCATTACGAAAAACTAAAAAACATCTTGTTTTCATTTCTAAGCACTTAAATGATTTTTTGATTTTCTGACTTCTCTGACTGATTTCTTAATTTTTCCATTTAAATAGTGCATTAATAGAGCTTTTGTTTCTTATGCAATTCCTCTTCCCCACAATTTATTTGTAAATAACAGTCCTTTTGACCTCAGAGGTCTAGTAACTGATTATGTTACTATGATGGTATGTCTACTTGATATGGTTTCAAAAAGTTTTCTTTAATATAAAAATGGACACCTCATTTTTAACCTGCTTGTATGGCAAGTATGAGAAAGGATACCTTCTACACCTCTACATTCTCTTTACTTTTTCCCTCAGTGCCCTTCCCCCACCTTCCATTCTTTCCTTAAACAGTGGTTTTTGCATAGGCTGCTTCTTCATTCATTACTCCTTCCTCATTCTTTCTTGGAAGGCTGCCTAGGAACCCATTTCAAACTTCCTTTACCTAAAATCTGCCATCATCCCTTTTCCACATGATAAATACTACACTTTCCTTACCAATGACAACATTTATAGAACAAAAATCGTTTGGAGGCAATTAACTAGAGCAAACACCAAAAACTCCATCCTTTTGAGAATAATGTATTTGAGTTTGATGGCCTTATAAATTACCTCAAGTTCCATGGCATAAATAGTCATCCATAGTGGTTAAATACATTCCCAAATAGCTCCATCTGCAGAGATATGGCAATTTTAAAAGTTAGAATTGCATAATCTTACACTTGGAAGTGATTTCATGGAGGCAAATAGTCAAAAACTGTTGTAAGGAGAAAACTTAGGAGAGTATATGATTCTAATACACTTGGAGGAATAAGAGAATAGATGAATTCTTCCTTTTTTATTGAAGGTTGTATTGAAATATGCTCCCACATATACTTAAAAATCTTTCCTTCCTAAACTCCTCCCCAGCTCATAGTTCATAGAATTAAGTCACATGTCAAATTTTTTTAAATACACATTTCTTCATGATAAAAAAAAATTAGTTTTTTTGTTAACCTCTAAATATGCTGGAATGTGACTCCAATTTCCCAAAAATTTTAGATAAAAATGTTTTCTCTCATCTCAAACATTTACTAGCAGCATGACTCTAGGCAACTCTTTTGAGACCATTTAATGTCTTTGAGATATCTGAAAAATGGTGAAAATAATAGCATCTGCCTCATAGAATTATTGTATGTAAATGTATGTAAATGTTTTTGTAATGTATGTAAAACTCTTGCAAACTTCAAAGCATTATATAAGTGTGACATTTTATAAATGGTAGTAGTGGTGGTGATGATAATAATAATGATGGCAATCTTTACACACTATAGATGAGCCAAACTGGACTACTCACCATTCTTTCATTTTGCCCTGCCCTCTCTTGCCTCTACACCTTTATACAGGACATGTACCATACCTAGGATATACACCTTGTATGACTATGAATAAATAAGCAAGAAAAAGCTTGAACCTTCAGATAGAGCTCCTACCCCACTCCTTTTGTTCCTCTTGGAACAAAGCCCAACTTTAACATAAGGTTCCAAATAAAGAAACAGAGTAGAAAAATGAGCAAAAAACAACAACAACAAAAATCTGACCATAAAAATCTATTTTGGTGACAAGGAAGATAAAAATACAAACTCAGAAGAACACAATGAAGTCAAAGTAGTTATGAGCAAAACCTCAAAGATAAATGTGAATTGGTCACAAGTCCAACAAGAAAATAACACATTAAAAAAAACAGAATTAACTAGATGGAAAAGGGGGTATAAAAGCTCACTGATGAAAATAATCCTTAAAAAGCAGAATTGGCCAAATGGGGAAAAGGGTACAAAAGCTCATTGAAGAAAATAACACCTTAAAATTAAAATTGTACAAGTGAAAGCTAATGACTGCACAAGACACAAAAAACCTCAATTAAAAAAAGGAATAGAATGAAAAAAAAACAGAAGAAAATGTGAAATATCTCATAGGAAAAGCAACTGAATTAGAAAAAAAAATATTTTTCTTTTTGACCTGGGATCTCTGTAATTTGGCTATAATATTCCTGAGAGTTTTCATTTTGGGATCTCTTTCAGGTGGTGATTGGTGGATTCTTTCAATTTTCATTTCACCTTTTAGTTTTAATATATTGAGGCAGTTTTCCTTGATAATTTCTTGAACTATGATGTCTAGGCTTTTCTTTGATTATGACTTTAAGGTAATTTTATAATTCTTAAATTATTTTTCCCCAATATAAGTGCCAGAAAACAATTATTGAAACACTATGTAGGCACAGTAAGGATCACACAAGATCTATCTTCTACAACGTTAAATGTTGGAGGGCTTAGGATATGATATTCCAGAAGTCAGAAAAGTAGGGATTACAACCAGGAATACTCTGCCCAGCAAAATTGAATATAATTCTCCAAGGAAAAAATAGATATTTAGTGAAATAGAGGACTTTCAAGCATTCCTGATGAAAAGAATAGAATAGAAACTTTGACTTTCAAATACAAGAGTCAAGAGAAATATAAAAAGGGAAACATGAAAGAGAAATCATAAAGTCCTTAAGAGTTACATTTTCATATGGGAAGATGAGATGGTTATTTTCTAAGAACTGTATCATTATTAGGACATTTAGAAAGATTCTACATAGATAGAGGGTACAGGAATGAGGCAATTATGTTGGGATTATATAAAAAATGGATGGGGACAAGAAAGAGGGATGTTGTGGGAGAAGGGAGAAAAAAATGGAGGAAATTATCTTATATAAAAGAGGCATATAAGGAACAGCTTTTACACTGGGTATGAAATTGGGGTGAACAGTGTTTGAACCTATCTCACATCTTAATTGGTTCAAAGAGGAAAGAGATGTATACATACTCAATTGGTAATAGAAATCTATACTACCCAGCAGGGAAGTAGGAGAGGAAGGGGGTAAGAGAAAGGAGGGTTGATAAAATGGAGGGAAGATAAAAGAAGGCAGGGGTCACAAGTCAAACAGATTTTGGAGAAGGTACAAGATAAAAAAGAGAGGATAAACAGAAATAATAGGATGGAGGGAAACACAATTAATAATCATAAATTTTAATGTGAATGTGATGATTCACCCATAAAACAAAAGTTGATAGTAGAATAAACCAGAATGCAGCACTATGTTATTTACAAGAAACACACTTGAAACAAAGAGACACACATAAAGTCAAAACAAGGTGTTGAAGCTGTTATGCTTTCACTGAAGTAAAAAGGCATGGGTAGAAATCATAATATCAGACAAAGCAAAAGCAAAAATAAACATAATTAAAAGGGATAAGAAGTTGAACTATATTTTGCTAAAAGGCATCATGGACAATGAAGCAATATCAGTATAAACATATATGCACCAAATGGTATATGATCAAAATTTTTAAAATGAAATTTAAATGAACTGCAGAAGGAAATAGTAAAACTGTATTAGTGGCAGACCTTATTTTTCCCCTCTCAGAGCTGGAGAAATCTAACCATATAGTAAACAAGAAAGAAATCAAGGAGATGAATATAATCAAAGAGAGGTAAGATGTGATAGACCTCTGGAGAAAATTGAAAGGGTAATAGAAATGGTTATACCATTTTCTCAGTTGTACCTGGCACCTTTACAAAAATTTACCATATATTAGGGCATAAAAACCTCAAACCAAAACTCAGAAAGACAGAAATATTAAATGCACCCTTTCCGGATCATAATGCAAAAAAATTACATTTAATAAAAGGCTATGGAAGCATAGATTAAAATCTAATTGAAAAGTAAATAATCTAATCCTAAAGGAGTGGGTCAAGGAAGAAATTATAAAAGCAATCAATAATGTCATTAAAGAGAATGGAAACAATAACAACATTTCAAAAGTTTTGGGATGCAGCTAATGCAGTATTTAGGGGAAAATTTATATCTCTAAATATGTACATCAATAAAAGAGAGAAAAAGTAGATTAATGAATTGTGCATGCAACTTAAAAAAAACAAGAAAAAGAACAAATTAAAAATTCCCACTTAAATGCCAAAATGGAAATTCTGAAAATCAAAGGAGAGATGAGTAAAATTAAAAGGAAGAAAATCATTTGAACTAATAAGTAAAACTAAGAACTGGTTTTTATTAAAATAACAACAACAATAATAAAATAGACAAACCATTGGTTAAATTGACTAAAAAACAAATTACTAGTATCAAAAATGAAAAGGGTGGATACACCACTAATCAAGATGAAGTTAAAGCAGTTATTAGGAGTAATTTTCCCCAATTGTATGCCAGCAAAACTGATAATCTAAGTAAGATTGTTGAATACTTACAAAAATAAAACTTCCCAGATTAACAAAAGAGGAAATAGAGCACTTAAATAAATGTATTTTAGAACAAGCCCCCAAAAAGCTACCTAAGAAAAAAACTCCAGTACCAGATGGATATACAAGTGAATACTCCCAGACATTTAAAGAACAATTAATCCTAGTACTATATAAAATATTTGAAAAAATTAATATTGACCCAGGAACTATATGAACACAATTGCAAAACACTTTTCACACAAATAAAGTCAGATCTAAATAATTGGTAAACCATCAGTTGCTCATGGATAGGCTGAGCTAATATAATAAAAATAACAATTCTACCTAAGTTAATTTACATATTCAATGCCATACCACTTAAAGTACCAAAAATATTTTATAGAGTTAGAAAAAATAATAAGATTCATTTGGAAGAACAAAAGGTCCATAATATCAAGGGAACTAGTAAAAAGAAGTGCAGGGGAAGGTGGCCTAGTCATTCCAGAGCTTATATTGTATTATAAAGCAGCAATCATCAAAACTGTTTGGTACTGGCTAAGAAGTAGAGTGGTGGATCAGTGGAATAGATTAAGTATGCAAGACATAGTAGTCAATGACTATAGTAATCTATCATTTGATAAACTCAAAGACCCCAGCTTCTGGGATAAGAACCTACTCTCTGACAAAAACTGCTGGGGAAACTGGAAAAGAATATGGCAGAAACTAGGCATAGACCAAAATCTCACACCATATACCAGAATAAAGTCAAAATGGGTTCATGATTTAGATATAAAGGCTGATACTGTAAGCAAACTGGGAGATCAAGGAATAGTTTACATATCAGATTTATGGAGAACAGAAGAATTCATGACCAAACAGGAGATAGAGAAAATTACAAAATGCAAAATGGATAATATGATTACATTAAATTGAAAAGTTTTTGCATGAACAAAGCCAATGCAACCAAGATTAGAAGAAAAGTAGAAAATTGGGAAAAAAAATTTTCAACCAGTGTCTCTGATAAGGGCCTCATTTCTAAAACATATAGAGAATTAATTCAAATTTGTAAGAATACAAGTCATTCCCTAATTGATAAATGGTCAAAGGATATGAAGAGGCAGTTCTCAGATGAAGAAATTAAGGCCACCTATAGTCACATGAAAAAATGCTCTAAATCACTATTGATTAGAGAAATACAAATCAAAACAACTCTGAGGTACCACATAACACCTATCAGATTGACAAACATGACAAAACAGGAGAATGACAAATGTTGGAGAAGATGTGGGAAAATTGTTGGTGGAGTTGTGAAATGATCCAACCATTTTGGAGACCAATTTTGAACTATGCCCAAAGGGTTATAAAAATGTGCATGCTCTTTGATCCAGCAATAGCACTTCTAGGGCTATATCCCAAAGATATCCTACAAATGGGAAAATGACTCACATGTACAATAATATTTATAGCATCTCTTTTTGTGGTGGCAAAGAATTGGAAATTGCTCTCAATTTCCCATCAGTTGGAGAATGGCTGAACAAGTTGTGGTATATGAATATAATGGAATACTATTGTGCTATAAGAAATGATGAACAGGCTGACTTCAGAAAAACCTGGAAAGGCTTGTATGGACTGATGCTGAGTGAAATGAGCAGATCCAGGAGAACATTTTACACTATAACAGCCACATTGTGTGATGACTAATATTGATAGACTTAACCCTTCTCAGCAATATAAGGATCTAAGACATCTCCAAAGGCCTCATGATGGAAAATGTTATCCAAATCTAAAGAAAGAACCATGAAGTTTGAATGCAGACCAAAGCATACTATTTGCTATTTTTTTCTTCTGTTGTATTTTGTTTTCTCTTTCTGGTTGTTCCTCCTATTGGTTTTAATTCTTACTTACAATGACACTAATGTGAAAACATGTTTAATAGGAATGCATATGTATAGCCTATGTCAGATTATGTGCCATCTTAGGGAGGGAGGTGAGGAAGGAGGGGGAGAAAAATTTAAAACTCAAAAGCTTATGGAAGTGATCATTGATAATTCAAAATAAACTAATGAAAAAGATAAAAAGAAAAAAAATAAATAATGAAGAAGTCCTACCAAATTCCTTTTATGACACAAATATTGTTTTGAAACCTAAATCAAGGAGAGCAAAAACAGAGAAAGACAATTAAAGACCAATTTCCTTAATGAACATCATGCAAAAATTTAAATAAAATGCTAGCAAGGATTTTATAGCAATATATCACAAAGATTATACACTATGACCTGGTGGGATTTATGGCAGGGATACAGGACTAGTTCAATGTTAGGAAAACTATTGTTAACTATTAATGAACTATTACTAACCATGTCAATAACAATAACAAAAATCATATGATTATATCAATAGATGTAGAAAACACCTTTGACAAAATATTACACTCAACCCTATTAAAAACACAATAAAGTATAAGAGTCAAAAGAGCCTTTCTTAAAATGATAAGTAGTATATATCTCAAACCAAGAGCAAGCATTATCTATAATGGAGATTAACTTGAAGCCTTTCCTATAAGATCAGCAATGAAACAAAGATATCCATTATCTTCACTATTATTCAATATTGTAATAGAAATGCTAACTATTGGTAATAAGAGAAGAAAAAGAAATTGAAGGAGTTAGAATGGGCAGTGAGGAAACAAAACTTTTTGATCCAGCAATACAACTCTTAGTTCTGTATCCCAATAAGTTAAAAGAAAAGGGAAAATGACCTATTTATACAAAAACATTTATACTAGCTCTTTTTGTGGTGGCAAAACATTGGAAATTGAAGGCATACTCAACAATTGGAGAATGGCTGAACAAGTTATGGTATTTGATTGTGATGGAATACTGTTGTGCTATTAAAAATGATGAGCAGGATGATTTCAGAAAAACCTAGGAAGTGAACATAAAGTGAAGTGAGCAGAACCAGGAGAACAATGTACACAGTAAGAACAATGTGGTAAGGATAATCAACTGTGAAAGACTTAGCTACTTCGATCAATACAATGATCCAATAAAATTCCAAATGACTCATTAAGAAAAATGCTATCCATGCCTTGAGAGAGAACTGATGAACTCAATGCATATTGAAGTATACTTTTAAAACTTTATCTTTATTGTTTTTTTGTTTTTTTTTTAATTTTATAACATGGCTAATATGAAAATAGGTTTTGCATGACCTCACATATAATTGAAATCAAATTGCTTGCTTTCTTAATAAAATGGTAAGTGGAGGGAGGAAGAGAATTTGGAACTAAATTAGTTTTAAATGTTAATTTTTTACATGTAATTGAAACATATTTAATGAAATAAAACTAATTAAAATCTAAATAGCAAGATTTTGTTTTCTTTGGTCTATCTGCAACTTACATTACTGTGTTAGAGCATTATGAGCATCTGTTGCCATCAAATATAAGCAAGAATTATCCACAACCACAACTTCCCAAGAAAAGGAGAAATAGGGCTTATGAAAAACATTTTAGGTCTAAATTTTTTAAGGTCAATTGCCTGCTTTCTTACCTTGCAGATGAGACAATTTTTTTGATGTATTTTTTTAACCGTCAGAATGAGCACATGTTAAATTGCATGACTGGTTTCAAATTCCTGCTGCTATTCATAGCAACTGTTCATACACCTGATGTTTTGCCTATGGTGATGAAAATTTACTCCTTTTTGTTAAAAAGAATTGATTACTTGATCACCTTTCAAAAGGATTCAAAGTGTTAGACCACAATTACTTTGGAGATACTATCAGTACCTAATAGGAGAAAAACGAAGTCATTCATTAAACACAGTTTCTCACTGATAGCTACAGTAACTCTTATTAATGAATCAAGCTGCTTACTTTGTACACAAAATGATTCATATCTATGATATTTTTGTGTTTTTCATACAAACAAATTAATATTTCTACTATTTGAATAATAACAAAAGAATTTCTGCTCTTTTTAAAAGACTGAATGGAGTGTGTCACTGCTACAGAAGACACCACAAAAAGCACATACCCATTGATGGTGAGTCATTTGTGTCTTCTTTTGTGAAAATGTGCTATAGTGGAAGAACATTGAATTTAAAGTCACAGGAACTATAGATGGAAAAGGATCATTTAGCCCAACCTCTTCATTTTACAACGAGTCATAGAGAAGTTGATTAATTTGTCCAAGTTAACACATAGATCCAGTAGCAGAACCAGGATTTCATAGGATCACAGCATCATAGATTTGCAGCTGGAAGTGGCCTTCTAGTAAAAATCCTTCATCTTTCAGAGGGGGAAATTGAAAGCCCAGAGATGGGAAGTGACTTGCCCAAGGTGTGACTCAGTGATAAAGGAAGGAATTGTACCCAGGTCTTCTAACTACAAAATCAGTGCTCTTTCCACTGCATCACGATGCTCATCTGTCACCCTCATCACAAATCTGAGTCTCTCCCTCTCTCTCTCCTTTCCTCTCTCTCTCTCGGTGTATGTGTGGCAGATACAGATACAAAATCTAAAGACCTATAATCAAGTCATTCAAATGAAGCTCAAGAAAAATCTATAGTCATGAAGATAAAGAATGGAAAAGCAAAACAAAATGTCTCAAAACAGGATTGAAAAATTTCTGTACCCTTAAAAGTCTCTGAATATTACCAATTTTCAGTTTCCAAAACAAGTTACTTTAGTTGGACATAGATAAACTAAAATCACCACTACCTGTTCATTTTCAAAGGATATTTAGTTGAGTCAAGAGACCTAGCACAGAGCTTTCCACATAGAAAATCTTGACTTGACTCCTATGCACATTCTTCTGAATGATAGAATGCTAGATTCAGAGTCAGAAAGACCTGGGTTCAAGTCTTATCCCTATTACTTGCTAACTATGTGATCATTATTAAGTTACTTAATCATTATGAACCTCATTTTCCTCAACATAAGAAGTTATAATATTACTTGTATCTACTTATTATTATGAGGCTTTAATGAAATTATACATATAAAACAACTTACAAAGTTTAAAGTCTATATTGGTGGCAATTATTATTATTGTCCATTCTTACATTATTACTTAATTATTATTACTAGTATCTAACCCTGGTAACCTTCACTATACCTGCCTTCTTCCTATTGAATACAAAAATGTCAACAGAAATCAATTCACTAATACTTTCAGGAGCCAAGATGATGGAGTAAGCAGTAAATCACTGTACTCTCAATTTTCACCTCCACAAAACCACAAATAGCAACCAAAACAGATCCTGGAACACCTGAGCCAGGAGAAAGATGGGGTAGAACAGTCTTTTAGCCCAGAAGACTTGGAGGATTGGCAAAAAAAAAAGTCCATATCACTCAGGTAAAAGGGGAGCTCAGTCCAGCACAGGAAGTGTCTCAGAAAGCCAGCAGAAAGGCCTATCTCAGCAAACCAGTGGGAGATCCTGAGCCTCAGTGCAGTGGAGCAGGCAAATGCCAACACCAGGACCCCAATGTGTCTTGGCATAGCCAGAGGATCCAGCAGACTCCAGATTGGAGAACCACCATATGCTTTGGTACAGCCTGGGGTGGGCAGGTGTCCTGCACTCCCAGATCTTAAGCATTGCCCTGGGCAGGTATCCTCTGGCAGCTGCACCTCCATGTGCTTCAGTGTTGTTCTGGAGAAATGCAGAAAAAACCTATGGGGTCTCAGCACATACCATACACCACCACTAGGATCCCAGGTCAGCACCAGGTAGGCTGACAGACCCCTACAGCCTCCAGCAGCACCAGTCAACCTCTACCCCACCTGTGCAGCACAGCAACAGACATGAGGGTCCCCCCTGGGACTTGGGCAACATCAGGACAGCATCAGGTAAATAGCCAGGGCCTGCAACCACTAATACAAGAAACCAGAGACAGTGCCTCTTCCACTATGGGAGCTGAGCTCAAATTTAAAATAAAGGAAAAAAAGCAAAAACAAAACAAAAAAAGCAAAAAACAGGGCAGGAGATGAACAGAAAAAACAACAACAACAAAAAGAATTGAACCATAGAAAGTTATTATGGTGACTGGGAAGACCAAGACACAAACTCAGAAGAGGACGACAATGTCAAAACACCCATGGGAAAACCCTAAAGGAAAATGGATAGTCATCTCAAGCCCAGAAAGCACTCATGGAAGAGCTCAAAAAGGAGCTTAAATCATATCATAGAGGTAGAAGATAAATGGGGAAAAGAAATGAGAATACAAGAGAATTATGAAAAAAGACTCAACAGCTCAGAAAACTGCTGAAAAGTAGAATTGGCCAGATGGAAAAGGAGATACAAAAATCCATTGAAGGAAACAACTCCTTACAGAGTACAACTGGCCAAATGAAAAAGAAAATATAAAAGCTAATTGAGAAAAGAACACCTTAAAATTTAGAATTGGGCAAATGGAAGCTAATGACTCTATGAGACATCAAGAATTAAACAAACAAATTCAAAGGAATGAAAAAATGGAAGAAAATGTAAACTATCTCATGGGAAAAGCAACCAACATGGAAAATAGATCCAGGAGAGACAATACCAGAATCATTGCACTACCTGAAAACCATAATCAGGAGGATCTGGATAGCACTTTTCAAGAAATTATCAAGGAAAATTTCCCTGATATCCTGGAACTAGAGGGCAAAATAGGCATTTAAAGAATCCATCCATTACCTCGGGAAAGAGATCCCAAAATAAAAACACCAATGAATGTTATAGCCAAATTTCAGAACTATCAGGTCAAGGAGAAAACACTAAGTGGCCAGAAAGAAAGAATTCAAATATTTGGAGAGTCACAATCAGGATCACACAGGACTTGGCAGCTGCAAAATTAAAGAATAGGAAGTCATGGAACATAATATTCTGGAGGTAAAAGGAGCTAGGACTACAACCAAGAATCACTTACCTGGCAAAACTATGCATAATACATCAAGGTCATTCAATGAAATAGAATGATTTCAAGCTTTCATAAGGAGAAGACCAGAATTAAACCAAAATTTTGACCTCTAATATCAAGTACCAAGAGAAGCATAAAAAGGTAAAAAGGGGAAAGAAAACGTAAGGGATTCAATACAGCTAAACTGTGTATACACTTAAGTGGGAAGATGATACTTGTAACTCTTAAAAATTGTATCACTACTAGTACACCTAGAAGGAATAAACATAGATAAAGGGTATGGGTATAAGGTGTATTTGAGGGAAAGACATAAAAAAATAAGGGATGAAAAAGAGGAGTAAAAGTGGTGCAGAAGGAAGGGAGAGGTAGAATGAGATAAATTATCTCACATGAAGAGGTGAGAAAGGCCTATTACAGTGGAGGGGAAAATGGGGCAGTGGTGATGGACATTGCTTGAACCTTACTGTCATCAATATTAGCTCAAAGAGAGAATAATCCACACAATCAGATGAATACAGAAAACTATTTTACCCACTGGGGAAGTAGGAGGGGAGGAGATCAAACAAAAGGAGTGGGTGGGGACTGACAGAAGGGAGGCAGAACAGGGGAGGGAAGAAAAACATTAGTGATGTGGAAAAGAATGAAAGGAGAGAGAGAACAAACAGGAGGAAGAATAGAATGGAAGGAAATACACATGTAGCAATCATAATTGTGAATGTGAATGGGATGAACTCTCTCATAAAATGGAACTGGATAATAGGGGGATCAAAAACCAGTATCCTACAATATGTTGCTTACAAGAAACACATTTGAAATGGAGAGACACACACAGAGTAAAGGAAAACTTGGGAAGACTTGTACAAACTGATGCAAAGTTAATTGATCAGAACCAGGAAAATGGTACATAGTATTAGCAATACTATTTGATGATTAACTATGAATGCCTTAGCTTTTCTCAGCAGCACAATGATCCGAGACAAATACAAAGGATTCACAAAGGAAAATGCTATCCACATCCAGATAAAGAACTGATAGACTCTGAATGGAGATCAAAGCATAATTTTATTTACTTTATTCTTTTCATTTTTTTTACTTTTATCTGTTTCTTCTTCTACAACTGTGATGAATATGGAGGTATGTTTTACATAATAGCACAAATATATATATATATGTAAATTATATCAAACTGCCTATCATTTTCAGAAGAGGGGAGGGGAAGGAGAAAAATTTGGAACTCAAAATCTTGTAAAAATGAATGGTAAAAATTTTCTTGATTTTTAATTGTGGAAAAAAATAAAATACTATTTAAAAGAAAAAAATTCAATTTTCTACAAAGCTGTAATATCCCATGAAAGTTTACCCTCAGTTGGACAGAAATTTTTTGTTCATCTTTTATGGATACTCATCCTATTTGCTATACAACTGATTCGAACCTTCTGCTCCTTTTCCTTATCTAGATCCACATGTACTGAAACTTCTTTTAGCTTTCCTGCTACCCACCAATTTATTTCCCAACACCTACAAATATGCCTTCCACTACAACCACTCTACTGAAACTGCTTTCTCTAAAATAACCAATGACTTTTTTCTTGATAAATCTAAGGGCAATTTCAGTAGGCAGTAGGGTGAGGAAGAAATTGAAGCAAAGGCAATGGTGGTCAAAACTTGACTTTCATAATTCATTGTGTTAGAGGTAGAACAGTTTTGAGTAATAGTGAGACAGGTACTTCAAAAAAGGAAGGCCTGTAAAGTATACAATTGACTTTTTCCCCCAATGATAGGCCTCTTGTTAATTAATTAACTAATTAAATTTGTTAATTAAATTAAATTTAAATTAATTAAAATTGTTTTGATGATTACAACATTGTAGTACAGTATGAAATCTGGTAAGGCTAGACTTCCTTCACTTCCTACTTTTTGAAAGACTTAAGGAAAATTATTAATGCAGTGACTGACTATAATTCCAGAGGACCACAGATGAAGAATGCTATACACATTCTTATAGAGAAGTGATGGACTCAAGATACAGAATAAGGCCTTTTTTTTGGACCAAAGCAAGACTTTTTAAATCACTTGCCCCATGCCATCATATGATTATGTTCCTCTCTACACATAAGCTACTACTCTAATTCAGGTCCTTATCACCTTTACACAAGTCACATAGTCTCTCTGATTCCCTTTTTCATCTCTTTTCCCTCCAGACAATTGCACCTTAATCTTCCCAAAGCACAAGGTTAAACATGCCACTACCTTACTAAAGAATTGATGGTGGTTCCCTTTTTTGCCCTTAAAGATACATCAACTCCACATTTTGGCCCATAATACCCTACAAACCTGACTCCAAACAGCCTTTCTAGACATTTCATAGCACCCGTTATCACACATGCTATGTTCCAGCCAAATTGACTTAGTGTTTCTAACCTAAATCTCTCATTTCCAAGCCTTTGCAGACCATTCTTCATGACTAGAATGCATTGCCTTCTCACTTCAGCTTCTTTCAAGGCTCAACTAAGTTACCACCTCCAAAGGGAAGTCTTTCCTACTCCTTGCTGTTAATGTTCTTTCTTTCTTCAAATTATATTCCACTTAATTGTGTAAATAAGTATCTGCCCAAACAAACAAAAATGTGTCATCTCCCAATATAATTTAAGTTCCTTAAAGGTGGTGATAGCTTTTTTAAATTTTGACTTTATATTCCTATCCTATCATATTGAATTGTATATCTCTTTAATAAATGCAAGTTGAATTAACTTACGTGGACCTCAGAAGAGAGTTGTAGACTTAAATTTGAATGTCATCTGATTAGCAGAAAGCATTTCATTCCAATGAGCTCTGAAATCTTCTTTCATATCTACAATTCTGGGTTTCTAGGAAACATGGTACTGCTCTATGCCAAAGATTTGAACCTAACCCTTATGGAAGATGATCATAAAATGGGAATGTCATGAGTAAATGTTTCAAATGGATCTACACTACTCCAAGAGTACCAAGATAAGTATATGCAATGATAGGCAGAATTTTTGTTTTTAGGCTTTGAGAATGACAATGCTGCTGATAAAAAGTGAACTACAGACAGAAAATGCACAGCAGTAGATGTACAAGGTCACTCAGCAATGAATAAGTGTGCCAGGTTGGAACTCTCTGACATCTCAAATTATAGTTTCACCCCCAAAGTCATTTTGATCTTCCTATTATTAAACTCCCTCAAGTACAGTCTATTAACAAATAAACTTACTTTAGAAAATGAACTTGGCTAAAAAAAGTCAATCAATTATGTTCTCCCATTCTCCCTCTGCACGCTTCTGCCCTTCACTGAATCCTGCTCTTTACCGAGTAGTATTAGAAAGACTATTTAGTGTGTTTTTTTCCTACCTGAATGCAATTCTGATCATCTTTTCTTGCACAACCCACTCTCCCATTTTATGACATTCAAATCACAATGGAGGGCACAGTGAAGAAATAAAGGATATTTTAAAATGTTTATATTTTAGTAAATAGTCTAAGTCTCAGGTATAGAGAATGCTTTAATCCTATTTGAAAAGCCAGGCTCTACCCTGGTGCCCTAAAGAAATACCTTTTGATATAATAATGATGATAACACATATCAGGTGTGTAGGTAAACCCCAAGATTAAAAAAGAAATTCTTGGTACTTTAATTGTCAGGAGAATATTCATATACTTAAATTATTTTTATGTTAAAACAAACTTCACCAAAATGAACTTTAATATGTTTCATATAATGGAATCTTGACATGCATTGAAATACTTATATCTTCACTAGAGATAAAGTTTTAAAGGTAATATTCTCCAACTTTTATTAAAAATCCCCATAAAAGTAAAATTGAATTCTGATGTGGAAATAAATTGAAGTACCATTTTAATAAAATATGAAAACTTATACTTAGATGAATTTTGAATGCATATAATACAATGATGTAACAATATAACAAATATGCAATAAAAATTATGGAGTTGAAATAATTCTCACAGGCTGTATCAAATAGTTCTGACAAGAATATCGCAACTTTCAAATGTTCAATTTTTGTATGAAAATAGAGTACTTATTTTGCTAAGATATGTTCCCCTGCCCTGCAAGTTATGACATTTAGTAAAATTTGTCTTGCTAGACCAATCAGATTAATGTATTTCACCACTTCTTCAATGTGCTATCCTCTATCCATTTTTTCTGACCACTTGGACATGATGCTTACTGACCAGATGTCCTTTTTCTATGTAATACTGAGTATGTGACCTTGGAATTCCTGTAGCTCCTCATTTAGAGAGTATGGTAATTTGTATTAATATAATTTCTCATATTTTAGTGTTGTTATTCTAAAGTGCTAACTATTATTATGCAACTACTAAGTGTGTCTAATTCTCATTGAATTTTAATAACCTAGCATAATGCCACACATTGGTGCTCAATAAATATTTCCTGATGACTATAAAGGTAATTAACAAATTACTTTACCCAGTATAGTAACTTAACACTCAAGCATCCTGATGAAAATAATTAATTTGTCTTCTTTTCCACAGTGCAACTAAGCCTATTTAAAAATATTTGAAAGAAAACAAAGTATTCATAACAAGTATTGTGTTCTTACTAACTTTTCATTCATATACATTCATTTAATCTTATGTTTGTGTTTAAGAGGAAATTATTGTAAAATGAAGGAATTAACCCATGAATCAATATATGGCTATCATTTTGTACAAAAGTACTGTGAACAGTTGAGTGTCCAATCATCTTTTAAACAGTACTAGGAAATTCCATTATCTTAATGATTTCATTTATATTTTTAGGCACAAATTGAACTAGAATTTCTGGAAGAGATGTACCAAGAGTTTAAAGAAAATTTAAACGTTTTCCTAAGTTAATGAGTGAGCTTATAAAAGAGAAATGAGAACTATGGAAGAAAGAATTGAAAAAGGAATTAACAGCTTTGCACATGAGATTAAATAAACCTTTTCCAAGCCACAAACTCCCTCAAAGTTAGAATGGGCCAAATAGAAGCAAATGACCCCACAAAGAAACAAGAATAACTAAAACAAAGTCCAAAGATTGAAATATAGAAGGAAATGTTAGTTATCTTACAGCAAAAACAACTGCTCCAGATGACAGATAGAAAATGTCAGACCTTGGCTGTGCTAGAACCCTGAGTCTTTCATCTGCTGGGCAAAACTTGTCTCCTGATGAAAGGCTGTTAGAGGCAGTTTGGGTGTGTTCCATCTGCACAAGAGTCTACCACTTCCTACTGCTACTTCATAGACAGCCTCCTTCAGGGGAGAAGTCCTCAGATTGCTGGTGCAATAGCACCCTGAGGCTCTTATTTCCTGTTTGTCAGAGAGTGTTCCCTTAGTAAATGCTGCTTGTGGTCAGTCATCTACCCTAAAACAACCACTTTCATCCGTACCAAAGTAAGGCATCTTTGATCTATTGCTGCTAGCCCAATCTCCCTACTGCTTTGTGGAGAACCTTCAGTGCCAAGAAGAGCAACTCTCTCTTCAACTTCAGACTTAGGGATGTGCAAAAATATTTATACTTCTCTTTGAGGTGTCAGAGAATGGGACTCTGTAGAAATGTACATAAATTAAAGGATGGATGAACAAGTTATGGTACATAAATTTGGTGGAATGCTACTGTGCTGTAAGAAATAATGAAGTAGATGGTTTCAGAGAACCCTGGAAAGACTTGTACAAACTAATAGAGAGTGAAGTGAGCAGAACCAGGGGAACAATTTATACAATACAAACAATATGGTAATTGGCAAGTGACTTTCAAAGCAATAGCAACTCTTATCAGAATAACGACCAACCCCTATTCCAGGGGACTAATGAAATATGCTACCCACTTCGTAATAGAGAGGTAAGGGGCTCAAAGAGTAAAATGAGAAAAAATATGGACCCAGCTAAAGGAGAAATTTGTTTCGATTGATAATATATGTTTGTAACAGGTCTTATTTTTATTTTATTCTCAATTGGGGAGAGAAAGAGGATGAGAAGACAGATTTTTGCTGATTAAAAATTAACATAAAAACCTTAAAATATAAAAAAAGCAAGAACTTTTTGAAAAAGTTCTTTCTATCATTATATACTTCAAGGAAGATTATATGTTCTTTGACATATGTGTTGGGGGCATCTTGTTAGAAGAAAGACTTTTAGGCAGCATTTTGCTATATCAGATCAAATGTTTCTAATGGTCAAAAATAAATTTTGTATTAACTATGCCCTTCTTTTATAATGGGATTACTATTGAATATCATTTGTGAAAGCCTGTATTATACCTTCATCTTATATACCTTTACTATGTGTATAGCTTTTTCCCATAAGGATTTTGTAGTGATAATAAAATAAGCATAGAATGCATGGTTTTCCTTAAATGTACTTTTGGGTAATAATAAGGTCTAAAGATTAGAGAGCAAAGGTTCTTAACCTTTCTGTGTGTCACAGACCCCTTTGTCAGCCTGGGAATCATATGAACCACTTCTTAGAATTATGTTTTTAAATGTATAAAATAAATAAGATTACAAAGGAAACTGATTAAATTGAAATATGGTTATAAAAATATTTTACCAACTCATATACCCCAATTTAATAACTCCTTCTGTAGAGATCAAGAAAGTTAAGAATTAAATCAGGTATAAAGTCATAAATAAATTTAAAGTCAGCTTTGTTCTAGTTTGTAACATTATATATTCTCTAGGCATTGAAGCTCCTGAGCCCTAAGATTTATGGCTAAAAAATTCTACCTTCCCTTAGCCAGTTAAAATGTTCAAAAGTTCCAAAAACATACCTGGAAATGGAAGTTGACAGGTATTGTATATCAAGATAACTTATTTTCCCACTAATTACTGTCCTATATCTTTATAGAACTGTGGAAAACTGATGAAACAACAGTGACATACATCACAGACAGGATCTTTCCAAAATAAACTGGAAAATCTAGAAAGTCAACTTTCATGCTGCAATACCCATAATCTATCTAAGCTGATATCATGAGTTGATATGCTGATCAGAACTAGTGGAGACTTACCTTGATACACAGACTCAAAGGCTCATAGCACCACCCAGGCCCCCAATTTCCAGATGGCTTGACCCATCAGTTAATGGCAAGTACTTTTAATACATCTAATAGGATATGTCAGTTTTGTGTATGGATTGTCATTCCTTCCTTATAGTAGCTGCTGATTTATATTAAACAAAATCACTCAATTATAAAAAGAATCCATTGTTACATGATAATAGAGATTGATCAACTCTTCTTTTCCTTGGAAAGTCCCACAGACCCAGAGGAAAGGAAATATATATGTATATGTATATATTGAAATGCCCTAAAAACATGACTCAACTCTAACATAGGTATTTTCTATGTGTAGTACAGCTGTCCCCACCTCTATTTTCTTTATAATGCAACTTCTGGTTCCTCATACAGTTTGTCTATAAATGCTTTTAAGAATCCAAATGTGATAGACTCAATGTCATAGAGAAAAAAAAGATTATAGAAATATTTGAAGAGCTTTCTTATTTTTCCATTCAGAAGACTAATGATATTTGCAAGAATGTTGTTCAGAAGAATTGGAAACCTATTGAAATTAAAAGAGGGACCTTAGTTTCAGAGTGAAGTTTGGGCTGATTAAAAACACCACACAATTTCTCAATATAATTTAGTCTAGTCTTCTCTTCTTATTTAAACCTCACTTCTATTTATTGTCCTTTCACAATGTCTGTCTCCAGATCAATTAAATCAGAAGTTTAGAGCAAGTAATTCATTCATTTTATTCACTTAATAATTTACTTCTTATTGCAATTTATTTTATACTGCTAAAACAGTGAAATATATGCATTTGTTCATATATGTAGTGTGTATGTGTGTGTGTGTAAGGATTTGGTAGAGTGAGTTTTCTCATTTGGAGTTCCTTTGTTTAATTGTTTTCAATCATGTCTGATTCTTCATGTCCCCATTTGGGGTTTTCCTGGCAAAGATACTAAAGTAGTTTGCCATTTCCTTCTCTGGCTCATTTTATTTTATTTTATTCTTTCTTTTTATTCTTTCTTTTTTTTCTAGCTCATTTTAGAGTTGAGGAACTGAGGCAAATAGGGTTAAGTGACTTGGGTCACATAGCTAATAAGTGTCTGAAGCCAGATTTGAACTCAGGAAGATGAATCTTTCTGACTGCAGGCCCAGCACTTTATCCACTGCACCACCTGGCTGCCCTTATTATAAGCATTGGGGTTCCTATAAGCAATTAAATCATAGGTCTGGATGAAATAAATAGTGTATCTGGGTATGTGTTACTTATTTTTTTTATTTGGTCTGAGACAGTTATGTAAGTGATGTAGGGAAAGACATTGTGGATGGTCAATGGACTGGACTCAGAATTGAATGGAATTAGATTAGGTTAGATTAGGTTTGGTAAATTTTGAACTTTTTAATTGTTTCAAGTTTCTATGAAAAAAATCATCCTTTTAATATCAATAGTTTCCAGTTCGTATGAAAAATAGTTTTTGAGTAGCACAATTCTTTTGAATGGATGAAAAATAGGAAAGATTTGTAAATGTTTCTGTGAAAATTTAATTTTTCACAAATGACACTATATATGTATATGATGTTGCATATATGCATATATGTATGGATGCACTATTTATATATAAATATATATGTAGATAAGCATAACATATATGAATGTGCATATGCACATTTTGAACCATTATTCATCTAATTTAGGAAGTTCTGAATCTTTCTGGGACTTAAAATCTTAGAATGCCATCTGCCAACATTAGCTTATAGAGGACCTTGCTATTTTTCAGGAAATCAATCCTTCTTCCATTTAGATTCTATGATGAAGAGTCTATTGTTTAGATCTTGCCAGATCTTCCCCCTATGTCTCTGTTTGGTGACTGCTCTTGAAATGATCTGTCTTAAATGGATCTCTTGTCAATCTTCCTAGAAACTATTTTCCTTCAAGTGTTTCTCATTGTTTTATTAGGTGATACTTCTCATCTTGTACAATTCTTTTCTTCAAGATTTTTATAAATGAGTATATTTTATACTAGTTCTTTCTTTGGATGCTACATCTTTTCAAATGGCAAAAAATCTAATATTGTTGCCTAAAGCAATAGAATAATGAATGATGCTAGAAGCCAATGTGATATAGAAGAGAGACCACCAAGTATTTAGAGTGAGAATACAGGTTCAAATTCAAAGTTTGATATTTTGGCATGAGAACTTAGGCAAGTCGCAATCTCTCTAGGGCTCAGAAACAGAGACTTGGGTATCCTGAAGCTAGTGCCAGAGAATCTTCTGGCAAAGGAGGGCAAACAGTATTTGCCAGGCCTAGGAGAATCTCTCTCATATTGCCAGAAGGCACCACTTCAGCCACCTTCTGCTGGTCTTCTCCTTTATTGTGTGCCTCAGGTGGCTTCAGTGTGGAACCCCTGACTTGAGCCAACCATCCTTCTTGAGTACTGTCATGCTAGGTTTAATGTAAAGAATTCTTCTTGTGCTCTTAAAGCACAATTTATACATCCTTTCCCTGACTTTAAAACCAAACCTGCCTCCAGCTTAGGATGATATTTGTAATCTTATGTCATTGGCTCCTAAGCTCAGCAAAAGTTAATCTTGCTAATAGCTCAACTGTTGATCATGGTTCCTTGCCTATATAACAGGACCCAATTATCAAAGTGGGCAACTAAGGGTGCAGCAGATAGATCACAGGACCTAGAGTGAGAAAGATCCAAGTTGAAATAAAGTCTCAGACACTTACTACTGTGTGACCTGGGCAGGTCACTTAATCCTGTTTGCTTCAATTTTCTCATTTGTAAAATGAGTTGAAGAAGGAAATGGCAAATCACTCTAGTATCATTTTTTTTTTTTTTTGGCTAGGCAATGGGCCTAAGTGATTTGCCCAGGGTCACACAGTTAGTGAGTGTTATGTGTCTTAGGCCAGATTTGAACTCAGGTCCTCCTGACTCCAAGGCCAGTGTTCTATCCACTGCACCACCTAGCTGCCCCTACTCTAGTATTTTTGCCCAGAAAACCCCAAAGGGGTTCATGAAGAGTTAGACACAACTGAAATGACTCAACAACAACAACAACAACAACAATTATTTTTAAATGACACTAGGTAATCAATGCAGATATCATTATTAACATTTTACAGATGAGGAAATTGAGTATTAAGGAGGTTAAATGTCATGCCCAGTGTTAGAAAGTGAACTAAGTGGCAGATCTAAGACTCAAATGTTGTCCAGTGCTCCAAAATAATATTAGTACCCAAGTTACTCAACTCTTTTCCGAACAATTTCTTTTCCTTGTACCCAAGTCTCAAATATTCAGGTTTTATATTTTTTATCTTATATCTACTTGTGCTCACCCTACCTTTTCAAAGTACTCATGTTTCTCCCTAATTTCCTGTTTCTTCATTGTGACTTTGTTAAACTGGGCATTAGGCAAAAATATTTGCTTGAACTAATCCTTACTAATAACCCTATGAGAAGTATTTGTTTTTAATTTTTTAATTTGTTTTTGCATTTGTTTTTTATCTGAGATTATTGTTCACTCCAAATCAGTTTCTAATTGTTAAAATTTCACTGATTTCCATTAAAGAGACTGAGGAGACAAACTGGCATTGGTCCCAAAAATGGTCCATTAGGGAGATATATACATATACATACACATGCATAGATTAACCTGAAGGGCTTGGAGGCCATCTGTTCCAATCCCATTATTTTACAGAGGAGAAAGAATAGAACAGAAAGATTATGTGATTTGCCCAAGCTCAAACAGGTAACAAATGACACAGGCAACACCTGAATCCAAGACTTCTGACACCATGTTCTTTCACAAAAGTGGGCCTAATTTCTCTCAGTTTAAAAATCAACAGATGATCTCCACCAAGTGACTTCATCAGACTACTAGAGTTTCTTTGACACTACTTTCAACCTTGCTTTGATACTGATACACTGTCTTTCCTCCTGTCTAAATGACAATTCATTTTTGACCTGGATCCCACTGTTTCATTACACCCTGGTCTATTGCTATGTTACACAAGCTCACCTTTTCCCCATCTCTAGGCCTATTAGTCCATTTTGTTTGGCCTCATACTAATCTTTTCACTACAAAACAGAAAGTATATCTTTGCCCAATGATTCAGGTGTCTCTGGGACAGATGATCCCACCAAAGGAACCTCAGTGTGCACCTCCCTTTTACCCAAAGCCCAGCTTTTGGCAATTGTGGAGTAATTCCAGCATTCTCCACTGTGGGAACAATTCTCCAAGAGTCAGACGATGAATTAAAAAATGATTATGGAAGGTATTTTTGGACAGAATTTCTGGGAGGATGGAAATCACATAGGCAAGGCAACTCTATCTATAGGCTGTACTAACTTTCCTCAGATTCTTCCTATTTTCTATTTCTAAACTTCTGAGGTTTCTAAGGTTCCTGTATTTCCCACAGAAGTTTTCATACCATTGGGGCTATAAACATGGATGAGCGTAAATAAAGCATGGACAAAGGTGAGTGTGTATAAGTGGGAAATTAACTTTTTTTTTTGCTTTTAGGTGAGGCGATTGGGGTTAAGTGACTTGCCCAGGGTCATACAGCTAGCACGTGTTAAGTGTCTGAGGCTGGATTTGAACTCAGGTCCTGACTCCAAGGTCAGAGCTCTTTTCATTGTGCCATGTACCTGCCCTTGGAAATTAACTTTAATTAGACTTCCCTCTGCTAGGAAATTTTTCTTGGTATTAAACTTATATCCTTCATTCTAAAGCACTGAAAAGTACTTTCACTTTTGAAGAACTTGCCCTTAATTGACTTTCTCATGAATTTTAATCTATTTTAAAATTGTATTTAAAAAGAAAGGCGCATCACAACAGTGTTTCACAAAAAGACCTAGATTGTGTGTTGCAAGAAACCAGCTGGCTCAGACCCGGCTTATAGTTGTCCTTGGTGCTAAAGTTCCTTAGTTTTTAAACTGAGGAATTCTAAGAGCACAACCATTATAGATGTAGTGTTTGATGTGTGTGCCCTTCGTTGGCATTATTGGTGAAGGGTACTTACCCAGAGTATGGTAGCTGATGCTTAGTTAAGGACTAAAAAACTCTCTCTTTCAGGAAAAGCCAAGAACTGATGTCCTTTACTGCTTTTAGTTATGCTTCAGCAACTCCTTTCCAAATTCCTTGCTTTAAACCAGATCTTTTTTTTGTTAGAGATTTTCCCCAGTGTCCTCCAGTGAAGGAATTCTCCTTGATTTCACATAATTCTTAAGATTTCTACAAAATACTATTTTGCTATACAAAAATTAATTTTTGTAAACCTTATTAATTAATTTATTTTTCATTTTCAACATGCACTTTCACAAGATTTTGAGTTCCAAATTTTATCCCCATCTCATCACTTCCCCCACCCCAAGATGGCATGCATTCTGAATATCTCTTCCCCAACCTGCCCTCCTTTCTACCTCTCCCCCTCCCCTTCTCTTATCCCCTTCCCCTTCAATTTTCCTGCAGGGTAGGATAGATTTCTATACTCCATTTCCTGTACTTCTTACTTCCCAGTTGCATGTGAAAACAATTTTTTTAATGTTTGTTTGTAAAACTCTGGGTTCCAAATTTTCTCCCTTTCTCCCTCCCCACCCACCCTCATTGAGAAGGCAAGCAACTTGATACAGTTATATATATGTAGTCATGTAAAACACTTTCATAGTAGTCATGTTGTGAAAAACTAAGTATATTTCCTTTCATCCTATCCCACCACCCATTTATTCTATTCTCTTTTGACCATGCCTCTCCTTAGAAGTTTTTGCTTCTGATTACCCCCTCCCCTAATCTGCCCTCCCCTCTATCATCCTCCTACTCTCTTGTCCTCATCACCCCCCTGTTTTCCTGTAGGGTAAGATAGATTTCCATACCCAATTGAGTGTGTATGTTATACCCTCCTTAAACCAAATCCAATGAGAATAAGATTCACTGATTCCTTCTCACCTTTCCCCACTTCCCCTCCACTGTAAAAGCCTTTTCTTGTCTGTTTTATGTGAGACAATTTACCCCATTCTACTTCTCCCTTTCTCCTTCTCCCAGTATAATCCTCTCACCCCTTAATTTTATTCTCCAGATATTATCCCTTCATCTTCAATTCACCCTGTGTCCTCTATCTATCTAACTATCTATCTATGTACATACATATAATTTTTTTCCCTCTAACTACTCTAATACTGACAAAGGACTTATGAGTTACAAATATTATCTTTCCATGCAGGATTGTAAACAGTTCAACCTTAGTAAGTCTCTTAAGATTTCTCTTTTCTGTTTACCTCCTCATGTTTCACTAAAGTCTTGTATTTAATAGTCAAATTTTCCATTCAGCTCTGGTCTTTTTATCAAGAATGCTTGAAAATGGACATTTCATTGAATATCCCTTTTTCCCCCTGAAGGATTATACTGAGTTGTATTCCTATCTCCTTTGTCCTCTGGAATATTCTATTCCAAGCCCTCTGGTCCCTTAATGTAGAAGGTGCTAAATCTTGTGTTATCCTGATTGTGTTTCCACAATACTTCAATTGTTTCTTTCTGGCTATTTGTAATATTTTCTCCTTGACCTGGGAACTCTGGAATTTAGCTGTAATATTCCTAGGAGTTTTCCTTTGGGGATCTCTTTCAGGAGGTGATTGATGGATTCTTTCCATTTTTATTTTGCCTTCTGGTTCTAAAATATCAGGGCAGTCTTCCTTGATAATTTCTTGAAAGATGATATCTAGGCTCTTTTTTTGATCATGGCTTTCAGATAGTCCAATAATTTTTAAATTCTCTCTCCTGGATCTATTTTCTAGGTCAGTTGTTTTTCCAATGTGATATTTCACATTGTCTTCTATTTTTTTCATTCTTTTGGATTTGTTTTACAGTGTCTTGATTTCTCATAAAGTCACTAGCTTCCAATTGCTCCATTGTAATTTTCAAGGAAGTATTTTCTTCAGTAATCTTTTGGACTTCCTTTTTCATTTGGTCAATTTTATTTTTTTTTTAAAAGAAATTTCATTTCCTTTATTTACAATCTCCTCTGTGCTAACTTAGCAATATTTTAAAGGCATGAAGGTACAAGGTTCACCACTGGCACAAATAATGCACAACAGTTCCCTAAGTCACAATAATTGAAGAGTAGGAATTTATAAAAATAACCAAAGTACAACTACATGGAAAAAGGCAAGATTCACTCTTCTACATGTCTTTGTCTGGGTTTTGCTCTACAGTATTCTTTTTTTGCTGCTGTTTCTTCCAAAGTTTGTCCATAGCCAGCAGTTTGAGGCTGGATTGGTTTGCAGCATCTCTTGGAAAGCAGTAATCATAGTACTTTCCCCAGCAGAAGCACATCTGTACTTTACTTCTCTTCTTAACTTCTCTGGCATGAGTTTATCCACTGCCTCCTCATAAGACTGTGCTCCAAATTCATCAAAGTTTGACCAGGCTTCCAGGAACATGAGTTTTTTCTCCTCTTCATAGCTTTTCATACTTCTGTAGGTTTCTTCATAAATTTGTCTGCAGTTGGCTAAACTTTCCTTATTTCCTGCAGACAGCTCAAACTGGGCAAAACCAATCCACATATTCACCCACTGTGTTCATTGCAGCAATCTCCTGTAAAGCCTTCTCAGGTTTTTTTTTTTTTTTAGATTCTTTTTGTTTAATTTCATTTTTATTTTTTATTTTTTTAACATGAGTTTTTAAAACTTTGGGTTCCAAATTTTCTTTTTTCCCCCCTCCCCATCTATCCTCATTGAGAAGGCAAGCAACTCGATACAGGTTATATGTGTAGTCATGCAAAACACTTCCATAGTAGTTCTGCTGTGAAAAACTAAGTATATTTCCCTTCACCCTATCCTACCCCCCAATTTATTCTATTCTTTCTTTTGACCCTGTCCCTCCTCAGAGGTATTTGCTTCTGATTACCCCCTTCCTCAATCTGCCCTCTTCTCTATCATATCCCTACTCTCTTGTCCCCTTCCCCTACTATTTTCCTGTAGGGTAAGACAGATTTCCATACCCAATTGAGTGTGTATGTTATTCCCTTCTTAAGTCAAATCCTATGAGAATAAGATTCACTGATTCCCTCTCACCTTCCCCCATTTCCCCTCCACCATAAAATCTTTTTCTTGTCCATTTCATGTGAGATAATTTACCCCATTCTACTTCTCCCTTTCTCCTTCTCCCAGTATAATCCTCTCTCACCTCTTAATTTTATTTTCCATATATCACCCCTTCATCTTCAACTCACCCTGTGCCCTCTATCTATCTGTCTATCTATACATACATATAATTTTTTCCCTCCCACTACCCTAATACTGACAATTCCTAGCAGGAATGGAAACAGTTCAACCTTAATAAGTCTCTTATGATTTCTCTTTCCTGTTTACCTCTTCCATGTTTCACTTGAGTCTTGTATTTGAAAGTCAAATTTTATATTCAGCTCTGGTCTTTTCCTCAGGAATGCTTGAAAGTCCCCTATTTAATTGAATGACCATTTTTTCCCCTAAAGGATTATATTCAGTTTTGCTGGGTAGGTGATTCTTGGTTGTAATCCTATCTCTTTTGCCTTCTGGAATATTACACTCCATGCCCTGCAGTCCCTTAATGTAGAAGCTGCTAAATCTTGTGTTATCCTGATTGTCTTTCCACAATACTTTTATTGTTTCTTTCTGGCTGCCTGCAATATTTTCTCCTTGATCTGGGAATTCTGGACTTTGGCTACAATATTCCTAGGAGTTTTCCTTTGGGGATCTCTTTTAGGAGGTGATTGGTGGATTCTTCAAATTTCTATTTTACCCTCTGGCTCTAAAATATCAGGGCAGTTTTCCTTGATAATTTCTTGAAAGGTGATGTCTAGGCTCTTTTTTAAATCATGACTTTCAAATAGTCCAATAATTTTTAAGTTCTCTCTCCTGGATCTTTTTTCCAGGCCAGTGGTTTTTCCAATGAGATATTTCACATTCTCTTCTATTTTGTCATTCTTCTGGATTAGTTTTACAGTGCCTTGATTTCTCAAATTGTCACTAGCTTCCAATTGCTCCATTCTAATTTTTAAGGAAGTATTTTCTTCAGTAAGTTTTTGGACTTCCTTTTCCATTTGGCCAATTTTGCTTTTTAAGGCATTCTTCTCCTCATTGGCTTTTTGGACCTCTTTTGCCATTTGGGTTAGGCTTTTTTAAGGTGTTATTTTCTTCAGTGTTTTTTTGGGTGTCCTTTACCATTACTCTCAGTTTTTCCTCTACTTCTCTTACTTACTTATTAAAATATTTTTTGAGCTCTTTCATGGCCTGGGACCAATTCCTATTTTTCTTGGAGGCTTTGGATGTAGGAGCTTTGACTTCATTGTCTTTTTCTGGTTTTGTGTTTTGATCTTCTTTGTCACCAAAGCAAGATTCTATGGTCTGACTCTTTTTGCACTGCTTGCTCATGATCCCAGTCAATTACTTGAGTTATAAACTCTTTGTTAAGGTAGGGGTTTGCTTCCAGTGTGGAGAATGTACTGTCCTAAGCTTCAGGGTTTTTGTGCAGCTGTTTTCAGAGATACTTCTAGGGACCTGTACATTTTCAGTTCTTCCAATGTGCTATGATCAAGGGTGAGGTGTTTACTCCTTTCTTTGTCTGTGCTCTTGTCTATGAGTGGCCACAAGCACTGTTTTCTGCCTTGTAACTGTGAGGAAGATTTCATCTCCACCACCACTACAAGCTCCACCATGCCAGCATTCCTCCTCACCCCAGGACCGCCACCCAGAATTGTGACCCAGATACAAGCAAGGACAAAGCAAGAGAATCCTGCCTCAGCAGTGACAAAGAGATCCCTGCAATCCCCCTCTGATCAGCCACTGGATTCCTCCTCAGTCTGTGGGCCAGAAGCTCCAGAAATAGCCACTGACCTTGCACCACGTTTCTCTTTCTCACCGCAGTCACAGACTTTTCCCACTGACCTTTTAAGTTGTTTTTGGTGTTCGTGGCTTGAGAAGTCTGGAAACTGCCACAGTTGTCCATTATTCAGTCCTCTGTGGCCTGCTCCAGGTTCACAGAGGCCTGGTTTGCCTGTATACCCACGTCAAACTGTGTTCCTCTCCCTGCCCAGTGCAATATACCTTTCTGATTACCCATCCAGGTTGTCTTGGGCTGGAAATTTGTCTCACTCTGTCTTTTTGTGGGTTCTGCTGCTTTAGAATTTGTTTAGAGCCATTTTTTACAGGCATGTGGTGGGGCTTCGGGGAGAGCTCAAGCAAGTCACTGCTTTTACTTTGCCATCTTGGCTCTGCCCCTCCAAAATTAATTTAATATATTCAACTTTCAACTAGTAAATCAAATAAAGCATGTCTGTGTAGACAAATATATTGTTCTGAAAATTCTGGAAATTTGCCTTCTTGGTTATAAACCCCCTCTGGGTTCTTGGGTAGGATATAAAATTGCCAAAAATGTTTGGTCCAAACCTGGAGTTTCTGTGATTATATGATCCTGAGTGAAATGGTAGCAGGATGCATTCTCAGAACACAAGTTTCTCACAAACTGTTGATGCTGAGATGGGTGCTAAGAATGTGTTCTCTCTGGAGCCTTGCTGGCTCACTCCAGTTTGGATTTGGCTTGTCTTTATGCTGTTCCTTCATACTACCCTCAAACTTATTTCCTATTATCTTACTTTCAACCTATCATAAATTGTCATAGACTCTCAGGTAGCAGTGACTTCTTCAACACCTCCACCAAGAAATGATGTTTCATGGTCTCAGGGCATGTTACTGCAACAGCTACTAAAAATATATTAAGGAAAAAAACAATCAAAACTAAATCTACACATGTGCAGAGGTGGGGGGGTAGAATACTGCATACAACATACCAAAATGTTATGTTTTTGAAATGTTAAAGACATAGGATACTCAATGAGCCACTTACCAGTGAAACTTTTTGCCTTAGAGAGCTATTCTTTGGGGTATTTAGGTTTAGGAAAGTTTATGACAGAATTGCAAAATTTAAATTACTTTGGGTACAGAAAGGAGAGTACAGATTAGCAGAGACAATATGATTAAATGGATAAGGACATTTCATATTTACATTACTATCTTTATCTTCTTAAGCCTGATTATTCTAATAAGTAGTTTCCCATTATTCCATCTTTTAGACTTTGGAAGTTGGTGTGGAGAAAGCAAAGGATCAACTAAAATGTTCACACACATCATACTCATCCTCCAAAAAGTATCTGTGGCTTTGATTGATTACTTTGCTATGGTTCAGGTCATCTATTTCATGTAATTTCAAGGGATCTGGGAACTGGGAGACAAAATATATTTGATTCTTTTAGGAAATTTCTTTTTCTATATTGAGTTATCCAGAAGCTTGATTTTTCTTTTAATCTTTTTTTCTTTCAACATGTCAAAGATTATTATAACTTATCATAGTTGAAATGTCCTTTATTTTCAACTATTTCTCACTGTTTCCAAGCTATATCAAAACCATTTTCTTGACTGAAATCTGGATGGTGGAAAGGCCAACAATGAACAAAAAGTTCTGTAGCAAATCATAAAGGTTTTGTCTTAAGTTCTAAGTGGTTTCTGAGGGACTTTCCTCATTACAGTTTTCTTCAAGTATGTTCCATGGGGTACTTAAATATTTTAAGAAGATGCTATTTTTTTTTTTTTACTACCTGGTAATCTTTTCTTTCTTATTATAAAATACCTCATTTTTTGAGGTTTTCATGGTGTGTGTGTGTAGGGGAGGAGAGGAATTCACTTGATTCCATAGCTAGCTAGTAAAATTTAAAATGTTATGAGATTAAATAATTGAGTAAATTTGGTGTTTTTTAAGGTGTTGTGTCCAGAGGGCTGGAGCTAAGATGGAAGAGTAAAAGTAGTGACTTGCTTGAGCTCTCCCCCAAACCCCTCCAAATACCTGTAAAAAATGGCCTTAAACAAATTTGAGAGCAGCAGAACCCACAAAAAGATAGAGTGAAACAAATTTCCAGCCCAAGACTACCTGGATGGTTGATTGGAAAGTACTATTGTGCTAGGCTGGGAAAGGAGCCCATTTCAGCATGGTCATACAGGCAAAATCCAGGCTTCAGTGAACCTAGAGCACGCTTCACAGGACTGAATCATTAGCAGATGTAATGGTTTCTGGACTTCTCAGGTCATAAATGTCAAAGACAACTTAGAAGATCAGTAGGAAAGATCTATGACCATGGTGAGAGAGAAGCTCCAGTCCCAGACCCAGCCCAGCCTAGACATCATCTTTCAAGAAATTATCAAGGAAAACTGCATTGGTATTAGAAAGAACCAGAGGGTAAAATAGAAATGGAAAGAATCCATTGATAACCTCCTAAAAGAGATTCCCCAAAGGAAAACTTCTAGGAATATTGTAGCCAAATTCCAGAGTTCCCAGATTAAGGAGAAAAAATTGCAAGCAGCCAGAAAGAAACAATTCAAGTATTGTGGAAAGACAATCACGATAACACAAGATTTAGCAGCTTCTACATTAAGGGACCAGAGGGTTTGGAATATAATATTTTGGAGGTAAAAGGAGATAGGATTACAACCAAGAATCACCTAACCAGCAAAACTGAGTATAATCCTTCCAGGGAAAAATGGATATTCAATGAAATAAAAGACTTTCAAGCATTCTTAATGAAAAGACCAGAGCAGAATAGAAAATACGGCTTTCAAATACAAGACTCAAGAGAAGCATGAAGAGGAAAGAGGAAAGAGAAACCATAAGGGAGTTAATAAGGTTGAACTGTTTACATTCCTACATGGAAAGATGATATTTGTAACTCATGAGACCTTCATCAGTATTAGGATAGTTGGAGGGGAAAAATTATATGTATGTATGTATATACATATATATATATATGTAGACAGATAGATGGATAGATAGATAGAGTGTACAGGGTGAGTTGAAGATGAAGGGGTGATATCTGGATAATAAAATTAAGGGGTGAGAGAGGATTATACTGGGAGAAGGAGCAAGGGAGAGGTGGAATGGGGTAAATTGTGTCGCACAAAACAGACAAGAAAAGGCTTTTACAGTGGAGGAGAAAGGAGGGAAGGTGAGAGAGAATGAGTGAATCTTATTCTCATTGGATATGGCTTAAGGAGGGAATAACATACACACTCAATTGGGTATGGAAATCTATCTTAGTCTACAGGAAATTAAGGGGAAACAGGATAAGAGAGCAGGGGTTTGATAGGGCAGGGCAGATTGGGGGAGGGGGTAATCAGAAGCAAACAATTCTGAGGAGGGAAAGGGTCAAAAGAGAGAATAGAATGATTGGGGTGCAGAATAGGATGAAAGGAAATACAGTTAGTTTTTCACAATGTGACTACTATGAAAGTGTTTAGCTTGACTACACAGGTATAACCTATATTGAGTTGCTTGCCTTCTCAATGAGGATGGGTGGGGAGGGAGGAAGAAATAAAATTTGAAAAAAAAAACCCAAAGTTTTAAAAACAAATGTTAAAAAATTGTTTCCACATGCAAGTGGGAAATAAGGTATATAGGCAATGGGGTATAGAAATCTATTCTGCCCTACAGGAAAATTGAAGGGGAAGGGGTTAAGAGAAGGGAGGTAGTTAGAAGGGAGGTCAGATTATGGGAAGGGGTTTTCATCAAATATGATGTCTTGGGGTGGGAGGAGGGATGAGATGGGGAGAAAATTTGGCACTCAAAATCTTGTGGAAGTGAATGTTGAAAATTAAAAATAAATTAATAAACAAAGTTAACAGGGGAAAAAAAAGATGTTGTGTTCAAAGTAACAAATACCAGTGGTTTATATCTGTGAGGGAATTTGGTCATGGTTCAAGTCAGAGGGGATGTCATTTAGTTGGCTGTAGCTTAAGTAATTTTTCATTGTAAATATTCTTTTCATTATAAACATTTAAGGGTTACAGATTTCTAACCAGGGAATATCTTACTCTTTTCTAGATATTTGTATTTTCAGTATCAATAGCTATTTTACCATTTTGATGTGGCTGGTAGATGCTTTATAATTCACCTGAACAGTTGCCACCCTTTGTAGTCATACAGGATTCCCTGGGGTGAGAGTAGGGGCATTTGCTTCATAGACAGTGATGTTTTATTGACCCCTAGTCATTCCTCTTTCCCAGAATGGCAGTAAGCACAGCCTTTACACAGTAAGTTGACCAGAGGAAATCATAGTAAACAATTTATAATTGGATAACAATAAAGAATCACATTTTCATGCATCTCAAAACAATTTGGTTGGATTATCAGTGTAGCCCCTATAGGGAATTCCCTCAATTTATTCATTCTAGCTAAGCAAGTATCTATAGGCGCAGTAATTAGCTATATCTTATTCCTCAGTTTTCTAATTGCCCACTGTCTCCTCAGTCACTTGTAACCTGGCTTTTGCTCTTACCATTCTATTGAAATTTCTTTTTCAAAGGATCTCCTGATCATGAGATCAAAGGTCCTTTTCTTTGTTCCCTTCCTCATTAAATCCTGTAGTTTTGACCTTACTGACCAAATTTTCTCTTTCTGGATATTCTGTCTTCTTCTGGATTGAGAGACATAATGCTTTTGGCTGTGCTTTTACATATTTAACTATTTCCTCTATTTCCACTTTACTGGCTCTTCTTTCCAATACATTGGTGTTCTCCAATGTTCCATCCTTAGTCTTCTCCTTTGCAAGAAATGGTTATTTTTCTCTTGCATTAATAACTAATTATTAAATCAGAACCAATGTTTTTTTCCCCTTTCTACTTCCTCATTTAGACTATCACATTTTTATGCCATAATTTGTTCATCTGTTCCTGAGCTTATGGCATTCCCTAATATTCCCATCCTATGTGATCACAAAAAGCTTTATGAACATTTTTGTACATTCTTTGAATTTGTTTTGTTAAAGGGCAATCTCACCTGCTAGGCAACCAGGTAGCTTAGTGTATGTAGTGCCAAGCCTGAAGACTCATCTTCAAGTGTTCAAATCTGGCTTCAGACACTTACTAGCTTTGTGACCCTGGGCAAGTCGCTTAATCTTGTTTGCTTCAGTTCCTAACCTGTAAAATGAGCTGGAGAAGGAAATGGCAAACCATTCCTGTGTCTTTGCCAAGAGAACTCCAAATGGGGTCATGAAGTTGAACATGGCTGAAATGACTGAACAACAACAACCATAATAAATGTCTTCCAGAGTATACTCTCCTACTTCCCCTCACTGCCTCTTCTTTTTCCCTCTTATTGACTGGTAATTGTTTCTCTTTCTTCTAGCAGCCCTGAGGGCCTTCCCTTTCCATTTTTAAAATTTTTTTATTAAGGGGGCCATCCCTTGATGATAAAGACCTTAGCTTAAAAAAGGCCAAGGTCTCCCACTTTATCCTGGGCCATCTCCAGTTGCCCTGATCTATATCTGGCCACTGTAAAGTGATGGCTTTGGAACAGAAACTGTGGCTAGTGCTTTTGCACAGCCCTTCCTCACTTAAATCCAATTGACTTGCAAGTCATGGCATCATCTTCCTGATGTCATGGTCCTCTTTGAGAACAAAGGACATACCACAAATCTGTGAGTAATCCAAGCCGCCCCAATGGGGACTGAGCTGGTCAGTTCCAGTTGGGCAACTCAACTCCTCCTTTCCTCTCCTCTCCTCTTTCCTCACTACACACAAGCACACAACCACAATTGGCTGGTTGAGTGAAATGTATTTCTGTCTCCAACTCTGTGCGTGTGTGTGTGTGTGTGTTTGGTGTGTGTGTGTGTGTTCTTCCTTCTTTTAATCAGTTCTTATGTGAAGTTCAAGTGTCAAATGCTCCCTCCATCACCTTTTTGTTTGTATGGATGTATACTTGTACAACCTGAATATATGAGTTAATTTTCCATAATCTACTTTTACCTTGCTCCTAATATATTCTTTTTCTCTTCTCTTTCCATTCTTTTATTAAGATCATAAAAGCAACAGAACCACTCCCAGGTCTTTTTTAATTGCACTCCCTCTATGAACCCTAATGATAACAAAGACCAGATGTGGCATACATATTATTGCTCATATTTGAATGTAAGCAGTTAATCTTTTGTTGGTCCATTGTTGTTGTTCATTAATGTTTACCTTTTTATGTTTCTCTGCTTCCTGTGTTTGAACTTTAAAATTTTTACACAATTCTTGTCTTTTTATCGGGAATTCTTAGAAGACCTCTCTTTCATTAAAGATCGATATGTTTCCCTGTAGCATGATATTCAGTCTTGCTGGGTAAGTCGTTCTCAGCTGTAAGCCCATATTCCTTGCCTTCTAGAATGTTGTATTTCAAATTATCTGCTCCTTTTTAGTTGTGCCTGCTAAAACATGTGTGACCCTGACTGTGGCTCCTCAATACTTGGATTTGCTTTCTGGATGCCTGTATTATTTTTTTCTTAGATTTAAAAACTCTCGGTTTTGGCTCTGATGCTTCTGAGAGTTTTCATTTTGGGATTTCTTTCAGGAGGTGACCAGCGAATTCTTTTGTTTCCACTTTGCCTCCTGGCACTAAGAGATCTGGGCAGGTTTTTTTTTAAGATTACCTGAAATGACATCTAAGTTTTTTTTGTCATGGCATTCAGATGGTACAATGATTTTTAATTTTTTTCTTCTTTTACTCAGGTAAGCTGTTTTTGGTATAAGATTAGTAAGTTTTTCTTTTATTCTTTCAGTTTTGAATGTTTTAATATTTCTGATTGCCTCATGGAGTTATTCTATTTGGTCCATTCTAATTTTCAGGGGGCTTGGTGCTTGAGCACAGTTTTTCATCTCTTGTGACAAGTTGTTAAATTCATTTCCAATTCTTTCTTCCATTGTTCCTTTCTTTTCCATTTTTTTCCCTTAAGATTACTCATTCTATTTATAAAAAAAATTTAAAAATGCCCTTTTTAAAATCTTGCTTTCTCTATTTCATGCATGCTAGTTGAGTTTGTGCAAAAGCTGTGTTTTCCTCTGGGGCTTTGCTTATAAATGTTTTGGAGTAATTCCCTTCTCGTGTATTTGTGTCTTGAGCTTCCCTATAAACATAATTGTTCTTTATTGGTGGGGTTACTTTTTGCTTGCTTATTCTTGCATCTTACTTCCTAATTTCAGACAATGTTATGGCTGTGCTCTACCATACTTCTGGAGGAAAGCACGTCCTACTGATGCTTTCTTGGGGTATTGAATATTATTCTAGGATCTCACAGACAGGTTAGGGGCCTACAAGTTTTCAGTGCTCCCAAAGTGGTTAGATCCAGGGCAAAGTTTGATTGCTGCTCTCCTGGTCTAAGCTCTGCTAGTTCCTGATCTGGTTTGGGTTTGAGAGCTTCTTGATTCTGTTGCTATCAGCCACCTGGCAAGCTCTGTTGGCTCAGAATAGTAGGATTGTTGCCTCTCCGTTGGTCTGCAATTCTTTCACTGGTAATTCCTGAGCAGGCTATGCTAGATGCTGGAAGTTAGGTATTGCTTTGCATCTGCTCAGACTGTCATTTCCATTCCTGCTGTTGCTTTCTGAACTTCTTCTTTCCTCCACACATTGCCAAGGGCCTTCCTTACCCAGGAGCACCATAGCCACATACAAGTGCCTTTTTTACTCTACTTGCTTTGGGTAGTGGGTGACAAAGCTGCCAGTTTGTAACTTTCCCATGAATGTCACCCAATATGAATCTGAAGGTGTCCTGGTTCAGGTTTCAGACCTCCTCTTACCCTGATATACAGCTTCTCCATGGGGCCTTGAG
This sequence comes from Vombatus ursinus, assembly GCF_900497805.2. Taxonomy (NCBI): domain Eukaryota; kingdom Metazoa; phylum Chordata; class Mammalia; order Diprotodontia; family Vombatidae; genus Vombatus; species Vombatus ursinus. The sequence continues at coordinate 16,677,576 of NW_020954592.1, forward strand.
TGTTCCAGCACCCCAGGGTCTACAGATTTCCCTATCTATTTCCCTATCCTGACTTGGGCTATACAAAAGACTCATGAATTTTTCTGGGTTTCCTTATAAAGACTTTGTCTGGTGCAATTTCTGGATCAATTGGGAAAATTTTGTGAAGGGATCTTGACTGTACTCCTTTCACTCCATCATCTTCCTTATTCTCTTTCCTCAAGGACTATTCTATTCCCCTTTACAACTTTCCTTTTTCTGCCAATTAATTGATCATTCACTCAGTCACCTATGTTCAATATATCATTACATTCCAGGTATATTTTGTTTCCATCCCAAGAAACTCAATTGCTTATGCTGCAAGGCCATTCATTGGAATAAATTACTCGATTGGGAGTTAGAGGATCTGGATTAAAATCTTAGTCTTGTAAATACTTCTGGGCACTGAACAAAACTTTTAACCTCTCTGAGCCAGGGTTTCTTCATCTGTAAAATGGATTGTATCTGTACCATATGAAAAATGCTAGCACTTGTTATTTTAGTTTCCTTAGAGAGAAGCATCTGAGAATTGGCTCTTGGACTTTTGCCTTTTTCTTTTGCCACAGATATTTGACTGCTTTTGTTGTCTTTACTGGGCAGCTAGGGGATATAGATGATAGAGTGCTGGGCCTGGAGTTAGGAAGACTAATCTTCCTAAATTCAAATCTGTCCTAAGGCACTTATTAGCTGTGTGATCCTGGGCACATAAGCCTGTTTGCCTCAGTTTCCTCATCTATAAAATGAGCTGGAGAAGGAAATGGCCAACCACTCCAATATCTTTGCCAAGAAGATCCCAAATGGGATCACAAAGAGTTAGATATAATTGAAAAATAATTGAGCAAAAGTGTCTTTACTGCCTCTTTTCATGACAACCTCAAATTAGAACTATAATTATATCTTTAAAAACATACAATATTTCCCCAGGAATAGATTTTTATACTTTTCTGAAGCTCATTAATCCCTTGACTTAATCGTCTATATTTTCTCCATTTCTTTTCTTCTTTCCCCTCCCCCCCAACTTCAGTATATGACTATTTCAGTAAAGAATGTAAGTTGGGCTCATACAAATTCAAGACCCACTGGACTCAGTGACTTGGGTTATAAATATTCTAACAATTTCATATTTCTAGAACCATGTGAAATATGCCTCTATATGTTATGTCATACTATTAATTTGTACATAAGAATTCATTTTTCTTCATAATGAAAGTTATTTCTTCAATAAGATGGAGTTCATTAATAGATAGAAGAGTGGTACATTCTAACCGAAAAGACATTGGATCTAGAGTGGGAGAACAGGAGTTTGAAATCTGGCTCTGTCATTTAGTTGTTGTTCAGTTGTTTCAGGTGTGTATGACTCTGTGACCTCATTTAGGGTTTTCTTGGCAAAGATACTGAAGTGGTTTGCCATTTTTTTTCTTCAGCTCATTTTACAGATGAGGAAACTGAGGCAGACAGGGTTGAGTGAATTGCCCAGGGTCATAGCTAATCAGTAGCTGAGACTGGATTTGAACTCAGGTCTTCCTGATTTTAGGCCCCACCGTACCACCTAGCTGCCGTCTGTCATGTGCTGTCTTTTTCTGTAGATAGGCCATTCAACTCTTGGTGATTAAGTTTCTCTATCCATAAAATGAAGATAGAGTACTGAAAGGCTTTTAAGGTCATAAAGTCACTGGTTTAAAGGTAGAAAGTACTTAAAAGTTCATCAACTCCAATAATAGTAGTAGTAGTAGTAGTAGTAGTAGTAGTAGTAGTAGTAACCAATATCGATCTAGTCTAGTGCTAAGTACTTTACAATTATTATCTCATTTGATCCTCATAACAACTATAGGAGGTAGCTGCTATTATTATCTCTATTTTGCAGATGAGGCAACTGAAGTAAATAGAAGTTAAATGACTTGCCCAGGGTCACAAAGCTAATAAGCATCTAAGTTCAGACTTGAACTCAAGTCTTCCTGGCTCCAGGCCCAGTGATCTAACCACTACTCCATCTAACTGCCCCAATCTTCATTTTAAGGCCCAGAAAGTCTAAGTGATTTGCCCGCAGTGATACAAGTTATACATGGCAGAACCAGTATTCCTTAAAGCTCAAGGTCTATGTTCCTCATTATTACTTTTAAAAATAATCAACAGCTGCTCAAAAAGAAGAGCCTGAGCATTTTTTGATAAGAGTGCTGTTATACTGTCTGAGGTAGTTAATAATAATACACTGAATCTTTATGTAGCTCAGTTTGATTCAAATATTAAACTTCTTTTGGTAGAAATAGCACTTTAAGGTTTTCCAATCACTTTATTAACAATAATCTTATAACACAGAAGTGTCAGTAATATGGTCTCCATTTTACAAATAAAGAAATTGAAGCTAATAATAATAATAATAATAATAGTAATAATAATAATAATAATAATAGCTATACTACTTTAAGGTTTGCAAAATGCTTTACATTATGTTAATACATTTAATATTTACAACAACCCCATAGTGTAGTTGCTATTATTTCCCCCATTTTATAGAGAGGAACTGATGCAGACAGAGATTAAGTGACTTAATCAGGGTTACATAGCAAGTAAGTGTCTGAAGCAGGATTCAAACTCCAGTCTTCCTGACTCCAAGTCTAGTGTTCCATCCACTGCAATCCCTCATTGCCTAGCAAGCTGGTTATAAGAATACTAAAGGAAAACTACTAATTGTATATTTAAGAATATCTTAATTTAATACATACTTGATAAATTGATACTCACAGATGTTTCAAAATTCACGAAGGCTGGTAATCTTTACAAAGCTTGCAAGCATCTTTAGAATTAAATCATCTTCCTAATCATTTCCTATATTCCAAATTGGGATTAGGGCAGAACTTCTGGGGCAAATTTTAAATTGGAGTGTATTTTTTTTGCACCTATATCATTACAAATCTATTTTTACCTAATGAATATGTACATGGGAATGCTGTGGGGAAACTGAAACTTCTGCTATCAGCTTAAAATCTAAAGGGTGCCAAAACATTATGGACAGGATTATTTTTCATTGGGATAGCAAGGGGAACAACATGTTTTTTTCCCTCTAAATTTCATATAAATAAAAAGGAGCAGAATAGTTAAAAATTTCTCTCAAGTTTTTGGATTTCTGGCTTCCAATGGACCAGTTTTAAGGTTCAACTACTAGTACTCCAAGGTTTTATTCGGGATCTTGCCCCATAGTATAGGAGGAAGAATACTAGATTAAGAGAGGAGACCTGGGATTTGATGCTGCCACTTTCTTGGTAACTTTAGGCAAGATATTTTTACCTTTCTGGGGTTTGATTTCTGTATCTGTAAAGTGAGAGATTGTTGGAAGAGATGAACCTATGCTTTAGAATTCTGTAAATGACTGATGCATCCATGAGACACTCCAGAAAAAAAGAAAGTCTGGACATTGAGGTGATTTGTTAGGCAAACATGCTAATAAGAGAAAATGATACTAGTTGGAGACTGGAAGATCTTAGCTCAAATCTTGCCTCAGAAGTGTAGTAATTGCTTGACTAGTGAGTCACTTTGCTTTTATTAATTTCTGTTTCCTTATCTGTAAAATGTAATAATAGAGCCTGCTTTATAGGGTTACTGTGAAGATTAGAAGAGATAATATATGTAAAGTGCTTTGCAAAACTTAAAGCTCTATATAAATACCAGCCAGTACAGGAAAGAAAGATACCTTAGGCATTCATTCTTCTCAAAGAAAATTCATCTGAAATATCTCACAGAAAAAAATAAAAAGATTTACATGAATAAATTACATGCAAAAAATTACTTTGTGGTTTTGACCTGAATGATTTATATTTAGTTTTTTATTATTTTCTGTGATTTGTATTTAGTATTTTATTATTTTAGTAATTTTATTTAGTATTTTATTTATTTATTTATTTTTATATTTTATATTTATATATATAATAAATTTATATATTTATATTTAGTTTATGTTTATATTTAGTTTATTTAGTAATTTAGTATTTTATTACTTTCTCTTTTTTCCTTTCCTTTTTTCTTTTATTTCTTTCTTTAATGAACAAGAACTGAAAAAAAGCAGAAACAAAGTATACCTTAGGAATACCCAAATTTAAAGTGTTTCTCGGATTAGAACTTTAAAACTATAAAGCCTGAAATCAGTTAAGAGATTATTTACATCTCAACCACAAAATGACAATATGATTCTCTTTTCAAGGGAAAAAATGGATAATTGGGGAAAAAAGTGTAATAACTTGATGCTGAGTCACTACTGTTTCTAATAGAAAGCCTACTGTTTCTAATAGATAAGTAGTTAACCATTTATAAATTTTCTTTATCCAAACAAAAATACCCACAACCTTAAACTTGAAATTTCCACAGGGTTGAATCTTAGATGAAATCATATGAAATGTCAAAATAAAGACAGAATAAATTCAATAGCTGTGCAGATGAAGCTATGTGAAGTCAATAGTTCTGTGGTGGTAGTGACAGTCCAGCCAAGTTTTTAAAATGACAATATTTTTCAAATATGCAATAACCTTGACACCCAAGAGTAATTTTTTGAGATGGAATTACCTTTTTGATAAGGCTGTAGTTAAACTTACTTTTTTTCTTGATAATACAGAAAGAATACAGTGAAAAGTTGCTCACTTTTCTTTCTTATGCTCAAAAATTTTGGTATACATCCTTTGACACCAAAACGAAAAATTCCCTCCCAGCAACATCTAATCTAGAAGATTAGTTTGTCAGTTATGTTGTCTTTATTATCTCTTATACGATTGAGAAAATGTTAGCAAAACAGACCCCAGTCCTTTTATTAGTCCTAGTTAGACCTCTTCCAGTGGCATTACTGGCCAAGTTTGTTTCATCCCTCTGAATCTCAGTGTCATGTATGTAAAGATTTATCACATACATTTTTATATTTAGTCTCATAATTTGTTAAAAATTAGTTGAAGCTTTTATTCTTTTGTGATTGGGGGTGGTGTGCCATGATATCAAGTAATTAATGAAGTTAAAAAAGAAATCAGTAAAACTTTAAGAAATAAGTATTGAAAAGTATTTCAGCAATAAAACAAATACAAGAGGTTAAAATTTTGATCATAAAGAACAGAAAGAAAACTTGGGTATAAAAACTATTTTGTCATATTGGGAGAGAGGTAAATAAACATTTCTCTTAAAATGATAAATTATTGGCTACTATTGAATTTGAACCTCAAAATAAAATCCATAGTGTTGCCTCAAATGTCTGTCTTTCAGCCAAATATGAAAACTCTGTGGTAACTTCAGGGTATATTTATATTAGGATTATAAACAACTGTCACTCATTATTATCATTCTTTTGAAAAAATGATAGCAAAAGGGAAATAGAAAACAAATGTTGTGGGAAGGAAAAAAGATATTTTGATTTGATTTTCTGAGATGTTTGTGATTAATAAAAAATTATTGAGATCTCATGGTAATCAATTCCCATCAGTGTTGGAAAGACTTATCAAAGATTTTGGGCACAAAGAGCTTGGATTTGAAACCTGGCTCTGTCACCTTCATCTGTGTGACTCTGGGCATTTCACATTATCACTCTGAGTTTTTGTTTCTTTATCTGTAAACTAAGGCATTAAACTATATGTGCTCTGAGATTTCTTTCAGATCTTTATCTATGATTTACAAACCTATTACTATTTTATGCTAACATTAAGTAACCTTAATAACTTAACCATCACAAGAGTATACCTATTTACATGTACATAGATAATACACATACATATGTGTATGTATATATGAGCTAACCATGATATAAATAAATATATATAAACATGTGTGTTTCTATGCTTTGTGTTAAGAAAGAAGAAACAAAAAAAAAGCAGAAAAAAAGAGTAAATAATATGCTTCGATCTGAATCTAGACTCCACAGTTCTTTCTCTGGATGCAGGTAGCATTTTCCATCATGAGACTTTTGGAGATGTCTTAGATCCTTGTGTTGTTGAGAAGAGCTTAGTCTATCAAAGTTAGTCATTGTACAATGTGGCTGTTACTATGTACAACGTTCTCCTGATTTTGTTCACTTCACTCAGCATCATTCCATACAAGTGTTTCCAGGTTTTTCTGAAGTCTACTTGCTCATCATTTCTTATAGCACAATAGTATTCCATTACCATTCATATACCACAACTTGTTCAGGCATTCCCCAATTGATGGGCATCCTCTCAGTTTACAATTCTTTGCCACCACAAAAAGATTTGCTATAAATATTTTTGTACATGTGGGTGCTTTTCCCATTTTTATGATCTTTTTGGGATGTAGCCCTAGAAGTGCTATTGCTAGGTCAAAGAGTTTTTTTTGTTCTTTATTTGCACAAAATAGTGAATAATCATACCCTGGCTGGGAAAAACAAAACAAAACAAAACAAAACATTGGTTTAGCATTTAAACAAGTCATTCTGTCTGGAAGCCTCTATTTTGAAGGCTTGGGACTAGTAGCATTAGCCCCAGCATCTTTGGGTTTGGAATCAGCAGGCTTGGGGGTCAATGGGCTTAACAGCCTTCAAATCACTGGGCTTTATGGCCTTAATTTCAATTTTATTAATCTCTATTTTGGTTTTCAGTATTTCTAATTTGGTATTTAGTTGAGGATTTTTAATTTGTTCTTTTTCTAGCTTTTTTTTAGTTGCATGCCAAATTCATTGATCTCCTCTTTCTCTATTTTATTCATGTAAGCATTTAGAGATATAAAAGTTTCCCGAAGAACTGCTTTCACTGCATCCCATAAGCTTTGGCATCTTGTCTCATTATTGTCATTTTCCTGGGTGAAGTTATTGATTGTTGCTATCATTTGTTGTTTGACCCATTCATACTTTAGGATTAGATTATTTAGTTTCAGATTAATTTTTAGTCTATCTTTCCATGGCCCTTTATCACACATAATTTTTATTATATCATGATCTGAAAAGGATGCATTTAATGTTTCTGCCCTTTTGAATTGAATTGTGAGGTTTTTATGCCCCAGTACATGGTCAATTTTTCTGTATGTGCAATGCACTCCTGAGAAAAAAGCATATTCCTTTCTATCCCCATTTAGTTTTCTCCAGAGGTCTATCATACCTAACTTTTCTAATATTCTATTCACCTCCTTAACTTCTTTCTTATTTATTTTGTGGTTATATTTATCTAGTTCAGAGAGGGGGAGGTTGAGGTCCCCCACCAGTATAGTTTTGCTGTATATTTCTTCCTGTAACTCCCTAAACTTCTCCTCTAAGAATTTTGATGCTATACCATTTGATGCATATATGTTTAGTAATGATATTACTTCATTGTCTATGGTGCCTTTTAACAAGATGTAGTTTCCTTCCTTCTCTCTTTTGATAAGATATATTTTTGCTTTTGCTTCGTCTGAGAACAGGATTGCTACCACTGCTTTTTTTTTAACTTCAGCTGAAGCATAATATAATCTACTCCTGCCTTTTACCTTTATCCTGTTTGTATCCCTGTTTTAAATATGTTTCTTATAAACAGCATATCGTAAGATTATGGTTTTTAATTCATTCTGCATTGGCTTCTGTTTTATGGGAGAGTTCATCCAATTCACACAGTTTCAATTACTATCTGTGTCTTTCTCTCCATCCTATTCTCCCCTCCCCCATTTATGTTTTTCTCTCTCCTTTCTCCCTTTCCCTCCTCAGTAGTGTTTTGCTATCAACCACTGCCTCCCTCAATCTGTCCTCCCTTCTATCAGCTCCCTCTCTTTTCTGCCCTCCTTCCCTCCTTTCTTTCCCTCCTTCCATTTTCTTTCCCCTTTCCTCTTCTACTGCCTATATGACAAGTTAGATTTCTATATGTAACTGAGTATGTTATTCCCTCCTTGAGCCAAATCTGATGAGAGAAAAGTTCAAACAATGCTCATCTCCCTTCCTTTTTTCCCTCTACTGTAATATGCCTTTGTACCTCTTAATGTGATATAATTTACCCTTTTCTGCCTCCTCTTTTCCTTTTTTCCCATTGCAGTTCCTTTTCACCACTTCATTAAGTTTTTTTAATCACCACATCAAAGTCAACTTAAACCCACTACTCTATGTGTATCCCTTCTAAATGTCATAATAAAGATACAGTCCTTAAGAGTTATAAGTCTTATCTTCCCATGTAGCAATTTAAACAGTTTACCTTTATTGAATAACATGTTTTTTTTTCTTTCCTGTTTACCTTTTTATGCTTCTCTTGAGTCTTGTATTTGAAGGTCAAATTTTCTGTTGAGCTGTGGTCTTTTCATCAGGAAGGTCTGAATATCATTGAATGTCCATCTCCTCCCCTGAAAGATTACGCTCAGTTTCACTGGGTAGTTGATCCTTGGTTGCAATCCAAGCTTCTTTGCCTTGTGGAATATCATATTCCAAGCCCTCAGATCTTTTAATGTAGAAACTGCAAGGTCCCGTATTACCCTGATTGTGGTTCCATGATATTTGAATTGTTTCTTCCTGGCTACTTGCATGATTTTCTCCTTGACCTGATAATTCTGGAAATTGGCTACAATGTTCCTTGGCACTTTCAATTTGGGTTCTCTTTCAGGAGGTGATCAGTGGTGTCTTTTGATGACTATTTTACCCTCTTGTTCTAGCACCTCAGGGAAGTTTTCCTTGATGATCATCTGAAAGATGCTTTTCAGGTTCTTTTTTTTTTTCATCATGAATTTCAGGTAGACTAATAATTCCCAAGTTATCTCTCCTGGATCTATTTTCCAGGTCAGTTGTTTTTCCTGTGAGGTATTTCACATTTTGATCTATTTTTTCATTCTTTTAATTTGTTTCACTGGTTCTTGATGTCTCATAGAGTTATTATCTTCCAATTGCTGAATTCTGACATTTAATGAATTATTTTTTTCAGTTAGCTTTTGTACCTCCTTTTCTATTTGGCCCATTTTACTTTTTAGGGAGTTATTTTCTTCAGTGTACTTTTTTGCCCCATTTTGTCAACTGTAATTTTAAAGGAATTATTCAATTTTTCTTCTACCTCCCTTATTTGACTTTTAAAATCTTCATTCATATTCGTATGGAAGGGAAAGATGTCTTCCTCCTGAGATATTTTTTTTTATGGCTCAAGACCATATTTATTATTTATTTCCTCTTTATTGCTGTTCATAGAGAAGAAATCACAAGGTAATGCTTACAAGTGCACCATATCAAGATTGTTTTCATTTTAGGGCATTGTGTACTGCTGGGAAAAAAAAAGACTCTCACCAAAAACATGGTTTAGGGCTCATCTATTTGTTTTGGTTCATTATTTTACAGCTAGGTCACTTTTAATATGGTTTACCTTTGCCCAGGTCTGGTGGGATTTTTGTTCAATAATTGCAATATTACATCATTTAAGTGTTTTTAATAGACTTTAATTATTTTAAAATGTCTTAAGTGGTAATCCATAATTTTAATTGCATGCAAACAATTAAAACAATATAGACAGATAATTTTTTGTAAATGCTTCTGCTGTAGAAATGATCTAATTCACAACAATTTGCTAAGAGAGGATGGGGTATTAGAGAGAAAATTGTGCTTGGAATTAGCAGAAACCTTAGTTTGAATCTGGATTTCCACAGATCAAAAGAGGAGGTTAGAACAGAGAAAAGAAGTTATGGGAACTTGGCGAATTCCCTTAGCAGAGAGCCTTGGCAAGTTTTCAAGCTGGAGTATGCAAGGGACCCCTGCTCACCTGATCTGCCAGGTGAGCAGCCAGTCACAAAGGTACCAGATAGCTTTATTTTTCTGAATGAGGGACAGGTGCTAAAAATAATAGTGAGTACTTAGTCATGTATAGATGTGATCAGACATATAAGGTCTGACACCCTGTAGACACAAAGTGCAAGAAGTGTAAACTGAAGAATTTCAAAGTAAGAAAAATAAAAATGAAAAGAAAAGTTTTTTCAAACTCACTCTAAATCACAAATAAGATGAATACAAATTAAAGCAACTCTTAGGTTTTATTTCACATCCTGCAAATTGGCAAAAATAACAAAATGAGAACAATACTTTTTTGAGGGGCAAAAAAGGGAATTTTAACTCACTATTGTAGTTGTGGATTGGTCTAGCAAATTCTGCATGTCAGTGTGTAGCTATGCAAGAAAAGTAACTATCCATACCCATTGCCCTAGCAATCTCATTGTTGATCAGGTACCCCAAGAATGTCAAAGACAGATTCAAAGTTCCAATAAATATACCACAATATTCATGATAACACTCTTTATGGAAGCTCAGGAACTGGCAACAAAGTGAACTTATGGATTTGAGAATGGTTAATAAACCTGTTGTATAACAGCAAAGGAGTATTAATAAGGGAGTAAAAGTGATGAATATGAGGAAATCAGAGAAATGTGGGAATATTTATATTAACAGATATAGAATGAGATTAGTGGAACAAAAAAACAGTATATACAATGACCACAACATAAAAAGATCACTAGCAGGAGGCTGAATTTTAAGTAACTGAAAAGTCAATTTAAAGTCCTGGAGAACATAATAAAACATATCATCCTCCTCTCAGGATAAAGGTGGGGCACTAATAGGGAAGAATGTTGTATACATTGTTTGATGTAGTTACTGGATTGGATGTTCATACTTTTTTTATCTTTCCCTGAAAAAGGAGCTGCAATCTGAAAGGTATGGGGACACCCCTCCCCTAGTGATACCTATAAGGCAAAAATAAGAGGCATCAACACAACTTATTTTAAAAAGAAAATAATTAATTAAAAAGAAACAGTGGAAGAGTGATATGATATAACCATGAACAGAGGTATCAGTTTTGCTTGGGGCTAGCATCTGAACTGCATTTTGAAGAAGTATGGAGATTAGAATTTGGTGTTATCTATTTTAGGCAAAGTGGTGATAAAGGAGAAGGTTAAAAAGAGAAATATTTGGAAGTCCATCAAGGATAAATTAAAAAGTGTATGAGGATGAGCATTATGAAATAGGTCTCTTTTTTGCTTAAGAAAATGAGATTCCTTTTCATTGCCACCATTTCTGCATCTTATATTCAGCATGGAGGCTCTCAGAATAAGTGGGTGGTCATAGCTACTCAGCTTTTTGGTGCTGAACTAGGCAGCATAACTCCTCATAAATGAAAGAACATTTGCTGAAAGAAAAAAAAATCCATTAGCTATCAAGCCTGTTAACAGCTGCAGATTGTGGAGCCATCCACAATTGGTGCTGTTGAATGTATTTCCTGGATTCAAACATTTCTGTAACTGCTATGCAATGATACAACTTCATAGATACAAAATAGGATTTACAGTTTGTCTTAAAAATGGTTGGGTGTGTTAGTAGTTAGCTAGAAAAAGATTGCTTTTATCAGAAGAAATATAACTCTTATCATCAGCATACACAGCTATTTGCACACACAAAATCATATATACACATATAATGAGTGAGAGCTTCTACTTTATAAGTGACTAGTACCACAATAATAACTGGAATTTATATAGTGTCATGAAGTGTGCAAATCACTTTACTTCCATTATTACAGTTAAGCCTCATGATAGGTATTATCACCATTTTACTGAAGAGAAAACTGATGTAAGCATCATGATAGGTTAAGTGATTGATCCATAATATGCAGGTAGTATCAGAATAAGGTTTGGAACCCAGAAGCTCCTGAATCCAAGGCCAACATTCTATTAACTATATTATGCCTGTAAAGATGTCATAGAGATTAATATAGAACAGGAAGGAAACTAAGTGAAATTATCCATCAATATGAAATAATCAATATTACTCTACTTTAAAGGCAAAGTGGAAGTTATAGGGATTTGTTTGGTTCTATTGTTCTTTGTATTGTAACATTGTTCCCTATGAGATTGTAAACTGCATGGGACAGGATCTCAGCCCTCTCTCAATTTCATTTCTTACTTAACACTTAGTCTGTGTGCATATACTCTGTAGCGCATACTCTGTGTGCATTTTTTAAAATGTGCGACAGAATTGCACAAAGTTATCTGCCTTACGCTCTCTTCCAGAGTCACTGAAGTCCAGTGGCAGGATAAAAATCAAGATTATTGGCGATGACCCAGGGTACAAGATGACCTTCTCTTCTTGGATGTCTGATTAAGCTCTAAGCACTTGACAATGCCTTCTTCAGCCACCTTCATGGTCATTGGAACAAATTGTTTTAATCTGCCCATTTCAGTGAGGAAGTTTTTACATGCTTAGGGTAGACATCCCTCTAACTCTCTGACAGGTTTAAAGCCTGTTGGTTATCTTCAACTTGGTTTAGTGTATTTGCCAAGATGGTTTTACTAGGGTGTGGCTGCTGTGCATGCTACAGTTTCTTGGAGCTATGGGCAAGTCAAGATATCACCCTCATGATGTCATTGGTCAACTTTGAAAACAAAGGACTAATGACAACAATAACATACATATAATAAATGTTTGTTCAAATGAAATTGAATTGAATTAATGAGTTCAATTCATAGGAGGCAAAGCAAGGCATCAATTTTATTCTAAATATTGAAATTTGGGATCAAATTAAACCAAGAATCAATAATTTGAAGTTGTTGTAGATGGAATTAAAAGATCACATGCCTTTTTGAGTGTGAGAAAGGAAAGTAGTGAAAATGGCATTGAATAGGAAATTTTAGAGTATAGTGTGAAATGTCACCAGTCTTTGAATATGAAGATAGTAAAAGAAGTTTGTTCTTTTCAGACTATGGCAATTGGGAAGGTGATTTTTATCATGTACAATTCAGGTCCAAACAGTGAACAGGAACATGGGGAAAACTAGTATTCTATCTACTGGGAATAATCTATAGATCCTAGCAATAGAGTGAGAAGAGATGAGATTTGTGGGATGAGAAAGAGTAAATAAACAGAAACATATGAATATTGTGATAGGTTATAGGTACTGGAGTCGATTGGGGTGAAGAAAATGTAAAGATAAAGATTGCACAAAATAGTTACTAATTAGAGGTAATAAAAATATAAATTTAATAAAACACCCAAGCAACTTCAGTGTTTAGTTTTAAATGTATGTATATGTACATACGTATATTTTACAAAGTTAATTTTAATTGCAATTCAAATTTTTAAAATTTCAGAATTTAGTATCTAATTTTGAATATTATTTGAATATGCTATTAGAGTTTAGATTCACAGAATCATTTAATGTTATATTCTATGGTATACTATTTTTACAAAAGGAGTCCTTTGCTTGGAAAATTCAGACTTGTTTTATGTTGCAAGTTTCTCTTTGTATCATTTTACTGCTTTGCTTTGAAACTTTTTTATTGATTTTTTAAACATGACAGTAATTCCTGTCATGTTATATGATAGAATATATACAGTTTCTGTATGTAGTGGTGTACTTTAATATCTTTCAGAACTGAACTCTCCCCTATACTGAAAAAGAAAAGTAAACAGCTGACAAAGTAATTTCATTAAACAATTTTTAGAGTATTCCGTTGTCATAGCTCCCTGCTTCTCTCCTAAGACGAGGGAGATATGTTTCATTCCTTCTTCTCTGGGACAAGATTGTTTAAGATAACTATGCACAATTTGGCTTCTTTTGGTGTTATTTTCTTGTAGGTAAGTGTATGGTAATGGTGACAGATCTGGCCTGAGAGCCAACAAGACCTTCATTCAAATACCACTAATGGCTACATACTAGTTATTTGACTCTAGGCAAATTCCTTAATTTTTCAGGGCTCTAGTCAAGAAGTCTCAAAGTGAGAACTTGAAAAGACTTAGCTTAAAAGGACCGAGGTCTCCAACTTCTTCCTGGGCCATCTCGAGTTGTCCTGATCAATATAAGTGAGGTTGCTGACTTTGCATAGCCCTCCCTCCTTCAAATCAAAGTCGATTGCAAGTCATCTCATCTTCTCTCTGATACCATGGTCCTCTTTGAGAACAAAGGACAAATCCCAACCTGTGAGTAGTCCAAGCTGAATGGAGACCCAAGCTGGCCAGTTCCAGTTGGGCAACTCAGATCCTCCTGTCCTCTCCTCTCCTGTCCTGTCCTTTCCTCTCCTCTCCTCTCCCTTCTTCTCCTCTCTTTTCCCCTTTACCTGAGGGTTCTGACCAAAGGAAGGTAAATTTTGATGGCCATAACCTACCTAGATAACTTGCAGTTTACTGGCTAGATTTCTTTCTCAAACACCAAGGCTTAAACCCAATTGACTCTGGATCTCATGGACTGGATAACAATAGGTCCCTGCCCAAGCACCACTTAATGGTTATTTTTTAGGCCTTCCTGGCTCAGAGTGAATGTAAATAGTAATTGATTTTTTTTTTTTTGGCCAATAACCCTGAAGGTCTTCTTCCAGTTTTATTTATTTTTTTATTAAAGGGGCCATCCCTTGAACCACTTCTTAAAGAGGCCTATTCATTGAATGGACTTTGCCTCATTTAAAGTGAGAGCTTGAAAAGACCTTAGCTTAAAAGAGCCAAGGTCTCCCTCTGCATCCTGGGCCATCTCCAGTTGTTCTGATTGATATCTGGCTACTGGACTCAGATGACTCTGGAAGAGAAAGTGAGGCTGGTGATGTTGCACAGCCCTCCCTCACTTAAATCAAAGTCAATTGCAAGTCATGTCATCATCTCCCTAATGTCATGGTCCTCTTCAAGAATGAAGGATAAACCACAACAACAAACACTCAGCTGCAACATCCCTGAGTGTTTCCAGAACCAGATTAAAATATAATTGAAAAACATTTAACAAAATAAAAATCTAAAAATATAATAAACATAGATAAAATTATATTTTAAAACTGTCAATATGTGGCTCACAGAGATCCTTGTGTGTAGATTAGTGGCCCCTATTTCTATTTGAGTTTGAGACCACTTCTCTAGGTGACTGAGACTATTCTCTGAGATTATTACAAAGCAGTTGCTTTGGTAGGAGTTTCCTTATCTGTGTTCCCTATATCAATGAAATCACAGTCTTCTTTATTCTTTCATGTACATTACTGTAGTACTTGTCAGTAGTGTTCTTTTGGTTCTGCTTATTTTACCCTTCATCAGTAAATTTCAACCTCACCCCCAATTTTTCACATTTGCCACTTTTAATTGAACAATAACACTCCATTACATTTACATAACATGGTTTTTCTCAAACCTTATCTTTCTAGAATCTAGACCATTCTCTAAATTTGACAAGATGACCATCATCTCTTTCCAGATATGTGTTTCTTTTGGATTTGAGAGATATTGCTCTGTCTGCATTCTCCTCTTACCTGTCTGAATAGACCTTTTTAGTATCCTTTGTTGGACCGTAATTTAGGTAACTTCTACTAACTGTAGGTACTGTCTTGAATCTCTTTTCTCTCTGTATCCTATTTCCCAGTGACCTTATTAATTTAATTGCATTCACTTATCATCTCTCCTAAACCTCCTTATTTTTGTTGAAGATACTACCAATAATTTGTCAATTCTTGTCACTTCTACTTCAATGTCTCTCATGTGTGTCCCCTTCTTTCTACTCACACAGTCACTGCTCTGATATAGGCCCTGATAACATTTCATCAGGAATATTATAATAGCCTTCTAATTGGTCTTCCTGACACAAGTGTATCTCTACTTAAATCCAAACTCCACACACTTTCCAATGTATTTTTTTTCCTAAAGCACAATATTGACCATGTCACATTTCTAATCAATAAGCCTGAATAGTTTACTATTACTTTTAGGAACAAGTATAAACTGTTCTGTTTGACAATTAAAGCCAGTTACAATATTTTTTTCCTAGTCACGAACATTATGGTCCATTCCAACTGTCTTCGCTTTTGTTCTCATTTCTCACATATAACAACTTACTTTATGAAGACTGTGGCTTTGTAAGGGC
This sequence comes from Vombatus ursinus, assembly GCF_900497805.2. Classification (NCBI taxonomy): domain Eukaryota; kingdom Metazoa; phylum Chordata; class Mammalia; order Diprotodontia; family Vombatidae; genus Vombatus; species Vombatus ursinus. The sequence goes on from NW_020954592.1 coordinate 16,693,376, forward strand.
TACTCCCATGCCAGGAATATGCTCCCTACTGATATCTGCCTCTTGGAATCTGTAGTCATCCTTGAAGACTCAACTCAAGAATCTATACCCCCTTATACAATTTCCTAGGAATTAAAAAAAGGTTTGTTCTGCACATACTTTTTATAAAAGCATGCTGTCTCTCACACTAAAAATATATGTTTTTTGAGGACAGAGATTATTTTTTGTTTGTATCTTTTGAGTCTGTGACACACAGCAGGTACTTAATAAATGTGGATTGACTGATTGACTTACTAGTTGGATGGTCTCTGGGTCTGACTCTCCCTATATATATTGGATATCAAACTTATATCAGTGATATTTATTGCAAATATTTTCCCATTAATTAGTTTCTTTTCTTATTCTATCTTCATTGATTTTTGTCTGTGTAATCAATTTTAAATTTTATGTAGTCAAACTTGTCTAATTCTTCCTTTATGGCTAAATCTATCTTTTGTTTGAGTTAGAATTCTCACTATAGCCTATAATCTTTTACTTCTTTGTTTTTGTGTGGGATACAACTAGGGGTGTGATGGTAAATACTTAATAACTGGCTCTCCAAAATAAATGTACACACAAAATATTTTTAAGTTTAATCTACATTACTAACACTTTCTTCATTAGTTTATGAAATCTAGAAATCAACAAAACAATAAGTCAAGCCTTGATTTGTGTCATTTGCCAATCTGAGATATAAATTCTCACAGTGACAATTTAACAATCATCTCTTTTGAGCCTGATTAAGCTCTCTACAGCACACCCCTGGACATGATGTTCAAGTCATATATACATTTGGAGAGTACTGCAGATGGTGCAAGGTGATGGTCTGATTCTTATTTCTGCCCAATCGCTTTCCAGTTTCCCCATAAGTTATCATCATATGAAGAAGAAATATATAATGATAGATTTTGAAGAAACTTTACATATCATCTTGTCCAACTTTTTCACTTTTCATATTTGGAAACTGAAACCAGGATGGGGGCAGGGTGCAAAATGATTTGTCTAAGCTTATACAATGGTAGAACCAGGAGTATAATTCTGTGTTTCTGTCCCTTAATTCATTGCTGTTTTCTACTAACATAATTTTAATTAAGAGCTAAACACAAATGATAATACACATACAATAAAGAAAATGCATATTTATATAAATGCTTTAAAGTTTACAAAGCACTTTATGCAAATTATGTCAGCTGATAAATGGTCAAAGAATATGAATAGGATGTTTTCCAATGAAGAAATCAAAATGATTTATAGTCATATAAAATGCTCTAAATCATTATTGATTAGAGAAATGCAGATTAAAAGAACCTTAAGATATCATTTTTTACCTACCAGATTAGCTAAAATGATAGAAAGAGAAAGTGACAAGTGTTGGAAAGGATGTGGAAAAACTGGGACACTAATTCATTGTTTGTGGAATTGTAAAATGATCCAGCCATTTTGGAAAGCAATCTGGAGTTATGCTCAAAGACATATTAAACTACCTATACCTTTTGACCAAGCAATATTGCTACTTGGTCTATTTCCAAAGATGAGTGGGAAAAAGGAAAAGACCCCATATGTTCTAAAATGTTGTGGCAGCTCTCTTTGTGGTGGCAAAAAATTGTAAATTGCAGGGATGCCCATCAATTAGAGAATGGTTGAAAAAGTTGTGCTTTATGATTGTAAGGGAATACTACTGTGTAATAAGAAATGATGAGCTCAATGATTTTAGAAAAACATGGAAAGACTTGCATGAAATAATGAAGAGAAAAATGAGCAGAGCCAAGAGAACCTTGTGTATAGTAACAGCAATATCATTTTAAGAGTGACTTTGAGTGAATAAAATATTTTTCTTTTATAAATATCCAAATTAACTGTAAAGGACATATGAAAAACTCACTATCTGCATCCAGAGAACAAACTTATAAATATGTATATAATAATTTTACACACACACACACACACACACACACCTATTTGTGCTAGTGGTATCCATCTCTTGGATGGAAGGGAGGTAGTTAAGGAAAAAAAAAGAAAAATTACATGATAATATTGTTGTATATTTGAAAGCAATAGCAATTTATATTTAGCAGATTTGCAGTTTCATGTACAATCATCTTTTTATTGTACTATATTCTGGAAATGATTATTTTATTCCATAAATTAAAAATAAAAATGTTATAAAAAATTGTCATATGGACAAAGGCTAGCATTTTTTCCCAAAATTCTTTAATAGTAATAAAAATGTATATATATGTTTATATAAAGCCATATATACTCTAAAAACTCATTTATATTTAGATTATATAAAAACTCAAAAATGAATGAGAATATCTAATGTATATTATAATAAGAAAATAATACAATTTTTCAAAACCTAGGATAAATTACTCATAGAATCATTGAATATTAGAGACGGAAGCTACTTAGAGATTAGATAATCTCACCCCTGTGTTACTTTAAAAAAATGTTTTTACATGTAATGGAGAAAAACATAATAAAATAAGAGAGAAAAAATAAATATTGCATCAAAATCTTCTGATTAATGGAGTAGGAAGGCATGTTATTTAATATTATTTGTCATCTCTGGTATGAAAAACAGTACATTAAATTAAAGTTACAAATTAAATGACAATCTTAAAAACTAAACTTACACTAAATGCTTGAAAATTTAGCCAGATTAATATTCTTGAAGTAACTCATTTATTTAGGATTTAAGATGGATATTTAATTCTGAAGCACCATTAGTGTGCTCTAAGCAACAGGTAATATAGCTATAAGAAGATTCATCTATTCAAATGTATTTTTAGATTTACAACCTTATTTCCAAAACACTGTATGTAATAATCTTGGAAAAGGTTATTTGTATATCAGTACATAGTAACTTGTACAGCACTATCTGGCCTTGTGTTCAGGATTCTATATAATTCTTTTTAAAGAGTATAAATCAAACATATGTATATTGAATCACTTTTTCTAGTGGATTCGGTATGTAGTTTCTGTGACATATTCCCACATGAAATATTTTATTCTTGAAACATAATAAAATCAGATTTATAAATCTGAACATTTGTAAGGAACAGTTCTACGTCTCTAAATTCTTTATGGCTTATCAATTTCCTCCCTAAAATGTGGCACTCAGAACTAAGTTAATATAATCCTCAGCATACCATGATGGGACAACACATTTTGTAGATGAGGAAATCAAATTGCTCGGAGATATTAAATGGTGGCTAACATTATATGAGTAATTAGAGGTACAGCCAAGACTAAGATTTAGGTAATTTGTATTATTACCCTTTCAAGTGGAAACACTCCATCACTCTACTACGAATAAAGTTCTTTTGTCACACATCATACAGAGACTCTCAAATTTATTTCTTAAAATTACAATTTAGGTGACCATCTCTTAAGACACCCACAGATATCTGTTCTCAACAATATACATATTTTTTTACTTCTTCCAATGATGTACATCATGACACTTTATTATTTATTCCCAATGATGCAAGCATCTGTGTCGGCCCATCCAGTGCAGCTATTATTCATGTGTTCCCATAAATCTTCCACTGAGCACCACTTTACCTTGCTAAGAACCTTCCTGATATCTTCTAGACATTGCATATGAATGTCAATGGAGCAGTTTCCTTCACTGTTGGTTGTTCTTTGCCCTCATGACATGACTATACTTTTTCCATTAATGATTTTCTTTGATAAAATACTTTACATAATTTACACAATTACACAATACTTTACACAATTGTTCCTATACAGACAATCATTTGTAAGTATTATAGCCTCCTGATGCCTATCCATTGCCCTTTAGATTACTGTTAGGTAATCTGATCAGGGTGAGGAGGGGATGCTAGCATTTCTGGGAATCAGGAAAACTAACCTAAATGCATGGCTTTGCTTTGATCCTTATTATGCTAATTGTGTGATATACTTCTACTTTTGCAGGTTATTTTTAAATCTTGGTTTTGTCATCCAATGCATTAACTGACTATCTTTATGTCATTCATAAATTTGCAAAATCACTGATGAAAAATTTGAATAGGACATAACCAAGCACAGAAAACATTACAGTAAGTCCACTAGAGGCTTTCTTTCTAGATTGACATCAATCCATCAACCAACACTCTTTTGTTCTATTGTTCTACCACATGTGAGAATCCATTTAACTTCAATTCTGCCTATATTTGTCCATCTTTTAAAACACCTTGAGGGAAGACTTCCTATAACTTTTTTTTTTTTTAGGAAAGATTGTTGAAGTTTCTCTTGTCTTCAAGTAATCCACAGAGAAGGTAGAAGCAAGGATTTATTTGATGTCCTTTGCATTCATTCTTTAGAAAACAATCTGCAATTAAGTGCCTAATAATAGATTATACTAGATGGTTCACAGTTTAAATATGTTTAGAGGCCACTATGTCTCTAGACATGAAATAGGGCCACATTTCTTCCTTCTCTGCTTCTAATTCAGACTTTGCCTCAAATGAAGTGGCATAGCTGGGATGGGCTGCTGGGAAACCACAGCAGCAGACAGGAAAATTGGCATTCAGTAATCAGAAATGAGTCCCAAATGGAGACAAAGTCACAGAGAGTTACAGACATGGTCAAACTAGGTAAATAGTATCTACAGCAACAAAGCAAAAGGCACCCTTTGCAGCCTTTATGTTCGTATAATACAGAAAGAAAAGTTGGTTCCAATTGGTATTTTCAGTCACAAGTGCAGCTGGAGATAGTAATCCCCTCTGGGTGCTTCATTTTTGAATAGGATGGAAAACAATGCAGTAATTACAGTATTACTCACGTTAGGACAGACTTACTTTTCAATGAAAGAAGGTAAAATTTATCATCAGTGAATGTTATTTTATGGATAATAGTAAAGAAAGCTGAGGTTTCATTTATGTGGTATCTTAATTGGATAAAATAAGCTCAGGGCTCAAATATATTAAGAATATTCTTAGAAGGAGGATATATACAGGAGTCATGATCTTTGGATCAGAGGGACCTTAAAGATCAGATAGTAAAATAAGGAAAATGAGGCCCAGAGAAATCCCACTAAGGCTAAAAGTACAAGGATTAGGAAGATTCAGTTTGAAGTGTTTTTGTAGTTTTGTAGGTAAAGGTAATAAAAAAAGTCTATACTGGAAGCCCAGGTGAGAAAAATAAAACAACCTAAGCTGAGTTTCTCTAAACCTTGCACCTTCAAAAAGACATTTAGGCTTAAAGCCACAAGCAGTGGAAAAATCCAACATATATTATAAAATAATGTCATTGAAAGGTCATTGGGCTGAGTGTTAGGAGCTTGACTACTAACTAACTTGCTAACTTGGCCACTTACTCTTACTGGGTCTTCATTTAATAGTCTGTAAAGTGAGGGAACTGACCTACATAATTTCAGAGACCCAGTTCCTGTCTTTAACTTTGTGAAAGCTCTGAGTAACAATAAAGATTAGAAATAGCAAAAGGCAGAGTTCAAAATTTGAACCCAACCAACAGCAAGTACATATTAAGGCCTTGTTGACTGATTGACTAACCTGACTTCCTAAGCCAAAGAGAAACATGTTTCATGGTCTTAATTTGAAGAATCTGAAAAACTGAATATTCCATGTCATCAGCTTCTAATAGTACTTAGCTATTTACAACATGTTGTTGTCTCCTTAAAAATGGCCTGATGTGTACCTGCCATTGAGATTCTATGGAATTGTGGGACTCTCTAGAGTGAATATAATTTCCAGTATCAAAGGATTTTCAAGTTGGAAGGGAAATTGGAGATCATCTAGTTCAAATCCTTTATTTTACAGATGAAGAAATTGAGGTTCAGGATCATTAAATAATTTTCCTTGTGTCAAACCAGTAGTAAGAAGTAGAGGCTGGATTTGAACTTCAAATATACAGTTTTTTTTGTTGAATCAGTTCTATTCTTTATATTTGTTCAGTAATAAAAAAAGGTTGTTCAGCCATTTTTTTCTGATATGTCTGACTCTTCAGGGCCCCATTTGGTTTTTCTTGTCATTTCCTTCTCTGGCAATGAGCCAGATAAGGAAACTGAGGCAAATAGAGGTAAGTGACTTGCTTAGGATCACACAGCTAATAAATGTCTGAGTGCAGGAAGATGAGTTTTCCCAATTCCAATTCCTAATGCTATCTACTCCACCACCCAGCTGCCTTAATAAAAAAGGGAATGACTTTTTTTTACAATACATTTTTTAAAAAAATCTTATTTAAAGAGACATGTTAATATTTTAGACTCCTCAGATTATCATATAAATGTATATATAACCATAAAAATACTTTTAGAAATATTCTCCATGTTTAGATTTTTTTTTCTTCTTTGGCTTTGACCTGGGATTCACTGGTAAAAGTTACTCTATGGAAATTTCCTCTACAGATGCAGATGAACACTGGCTCTATTATAGAGTCTTAGAAAGTTGTCTAGGACAATGAGAGGTTAAATGACTTGTCCGTAGTCATACAGATATCATGTGCTCAAAGTAGCAATTGACCAAATCTTCCTAAGTCCAGGGCTATCCACTATGTCACATTGCCTCTTCTGTAGCTAATGTTAGGCATAAAATGTATGGTTATATGCATATATATATATACACATTATGTGTATGTTACAATCATACTATATATATATACATATTATATATACATGTATGTATGTATACCATATATAATGTTCATATATTGTATATACATATATATTCATTCTCTCTGACTCTTACTCTTTATCTTTGTCTCTGTGTAGTTGTCTCTATCTGTCTACTCATCCAGCCATCTCCCCATCTGACTCTCTCTCTCTCTCTCTCAATAGCCAAATAATGGATTTCAGATAATTTTATCTTATGAGTCATTAAAATCTTCAAAAATTTTCTTAAATTGTTATAGCTCAAAAATCTTACAAGTTTCTTGGTCAGATAGTATCTACTATCTCAAACTTTTAAAATTATCTCAGGAAATTTCCTGTGAATATCTTAAGAAAGACTTTTGATTGTTTGTTTTCTTTTTTCTAAGTTTTACTTTTGGGACTTGGAACTTTAAGTCACTGTCATGATGTTCACTGTGCACTTTAGTCTTATGTATAATTATAAAGCCAACACAGATGCTTGGCATACAAGGCTTGACTAATAAGTATATATGATATGTAACATTTATTTATCACTAGATAGAACTATGGCAGATAAGCATATCTATGCAGATCTTATATGACTAAATCAAAAATTTTCTTTTTAATATTAATCTTTTCTTGTGACAATTCAGTGATTATTAAACATATTTTTAAAAGTCTAATGATAACTGAGAAGTTTTAATTTCCAAATCACTTGCCAAAATCAGGTTCTTCTTAATTCCCAGAGTAAAGTTTTCAGTGATATGCATTTCTACATTTAAATATTAAAGATATTTTTTCACTCCTTACAGATTTTTTTTACAAACAATTTGGTGCTCAATCATTCATCCCTGACTTCTGTTTCATTATTTCTGCAATGCTGCCACTTATTTCAACATCAGGTTCTGCAGAAATGATCATTTTGAGCATGTCAGGAATCACAACTGGTTATTAAATACTCATGATTCAGGGGTAAGCAGCTGCAGCAAGAACAACCTCAGGCATATATTTGGTACAATGGAGCCATGGGAAGAGTGATAGATTTGGGGTCAAAGTACCTGGGTTCAAATAATGGATCTTCCACTTCATAGCAATAGGGCCTTGGGCTCTTCTTGTGAGAGAACTCAGAAGGCATTGCATCCACATAGCATCCCTGAGTGAAACAAATATGGAAATGAAGGCCAGTTTACTGAAGTTGGAGCTGGATATATGTTTTCCTGGATGGGAAGCACCTTGCATTCAAAGCTAATCTAGTTAACAAGCTTGCATGCCTACAAAAAGCAATGGAAGACAAACTCATGACAATACAATTGCCACTTGCAAGAAAACACCACACTCCCAACACCAGGAAATGCTCCTACCAGGAAAAATACCAATGAGGTTAAAAAAATTATGAAGACTCAGAGACCCTCTTCATCAAGAGGACAAGTTTATTATTCTGGGTGACCTTAATGCTAAAGGAAGCACAAACTATCAGACATGTCAGGGAATCCTTGGGAAGAAAGTAGTTGGAAGCAACAGCAAGTCACCTACTGTTGGAAACTTGTGCTTTGTGAAACTTGTACTATGTGAAAACATCACCAATACTGCCTTCCATTTACTGAAACATGCACACACACAGACACACAGACCCACAGACACACAGACACACACATGCACACACAACTTCATGGATGAACCCTCACAGAAAATTGGCATTTAATAGACTATGTCAGTGTAAGAAGAGACAGGGTGTGAGAATGAGGAAAGCAACATGTGGTGCAGAGTGCTAGACTGATCATACACATCCTCTCCAACCTAGATATTGACATTAAACAAAAGAGGTGACCCAAGGCAAGATGACTACCATAAGATTTAATGTCAACAGAATAGAGCATTTCTCCTAGTGGGAACAGGTTGTTGCTAACTTGGAGGGAAAGCTGAGGCAACATATGGTTGGCAATGGTGGAGTAGAAAAAGAGTGGACAGCTTTCAGATTTGATGTACAGTACTGCATTTACTCATCTGGGCTGGAACACTCACAAACATCAAGATTGGGTTGATGAAAATTATGGGAAATTCAGAAGCTGACAAAAGAAAAACAAGGACTCCACTGAGTTTACCAGCAGGATAGTTTGTCCATCTCTAAGAAAGTAGCATTTAATTGCATCAAAAGTAAAGTGAAAGCAAATCTTAGATAGGGGATTTTTGGATCAGGAAGAAGGCAGATGAAATTCAGTTTCATGCTGATAGTAACAATCCAAAACACTTTTATGATGCCTTGAAGGCTGTTTATAGGCCAAAGACCTATGGTGCATTTCTACTACATTGATTAGTGATAAAGACATGATCCTGCTCAAAGGACTATAAAACTGTGCATATCCTTTGATCCAACAATACCACTGCTAGGTCTATATCCCAAAGATATCCAAAAAAGGAAAAGGACCTATTTGTACAAACTTTTTTCTCTCTGTTTTTGATTTTAGACTCAGACACCAGAACTAAAATACAGAATAGGGAAAAGAAAAAGAAACATAATAAACTTAAATATTGAAACTTAAATACAAAGTAAAAAAAAGAAAAAAATGTCATGTGAACAGCAGAACATAAGATAGGATTCAAACTATATAGCAATGAATTTTCATTTTGAGAAAGTCTGTATGATAAATACATGTTGCATTGAGAGCTGTCCATCTTTTCTTTGCTTCCTTGTAAGTTTCTTTTGTTCTCTGCTGTGCACTTTTTACTTTGTTCTTTTTCCTCTTCCTCCCCCTTTCCCCCTTCCCCCTCCCAAAAAGGCCACAATTAAGTGCAGACATATTTGTATATAGATATATACACAAATACACACATACATGCATATACATACGCAGATACATCATATATAAATAGATACTTTCCCTAAGAAATTCTACTCCTGCTCTTTGTTTTTATGTTTGCTCATATCTCTAAGATATTTTCTATCCTTCCTGACTCCTCTACTTTACTTCTACTCACTACCTTGCCCTCCTGTTACTGAGCCTACATCCTGCTCCAAGGGTCTCTCTCCTATCTTCTCATTCCCATAAATCTAAACACCCTTCTATAATCACCTTTCACCTATTCCCTCACCCTCCCCTGTAGAGATCCCTCCCTTATCCTCTCCCCCCTCCATATCCCCTTGTCATTTTATTTCTTCTTAATTTGGAAGACTTTTATACTCTTCTAGATATATATGTATTATTCCCTCTTAAACCCATTCCTGATGAAAGTAGGTTATTAGAACTACCGACCCTCCACCCCCTTCTAATTCCTCTGTGTCAGTTCTTTCTCTTGCACCTCATTTGTATAAAATAATTACTCTTTTTAGCTGTTCCTAGATGATTTTACTTTTTAAAGGCATATCATACTCAGGTCTACCCCAATATTTCTTACAAACTATGTAATTACTAATGATAATCTTAGATATATGTTTTACATTTTACATACATAAAAGGTAAATGATATACCCTTATTGAAGCCCTTGTAATCAGTCTTTGAAATGTACCTTATGCTTCTTTTGGTGCTTGTATGTCATGTCTTCTATTAACTTCAGGTTTTTTTAAAAAACAAATTCATGGAAGTCTGACAGTTGATCAAATATCTATTTTTTTTATTCAGGATTATGCTTAACTTTGCTGGGTATGTTTTTGGCCAGAACCCAGTTCTTTTGCTCCTTGATATATAGTGTTCCAAGACATGCTATCCTTTAATGTAGCTGCTGCTAGGTCTTGTGTGATTCTAATTGTGGCACCATCATATTTAAAGTGTTTTTTTTTGTTGTTGTTGCTCTTAATATTTTATCCTTCAGCTGTGGGTTTCAGAATTTGACTATAAATTCCTATCTTCCTCATAGGATTTCCTTCAAGTGGTGATCAATGGATTTTTTCTGTTTCTACTTTCCTCCCTTGTTTTAATGCTTCAGTACAATTTTCTTTAATTTTTTCCTCATATTTTTGTATCAAGATTTTTTTTTTGATAATAGCTTTCAGGTAGTCCAATTATTCTTATGTTTTTTTTTATCTCCAGGTCAATTGTTTTTATTATAAGATGTTTCATTTTCTCTTCAATTTTGTCAATCTTTATATTTTGTCTTATTATTTCTTGATCCTTATAACTTTGCTTGTCCAATTTTAATTTTCATTTACTTCTTTAAGATTCTGGATCTCCTTTTTTTTGCAATCATCTCTAGTCTTGGAGTATGGAGGATGGCGCCTCTGGCCTCAGATCTTCAGTTCTCTCCTGTGGCCTAGAATTAAAGCCAAATCATCTGCTTCCTGTAAGTGCCCACAGCCATTCGTGTCCTGCCCCACTGCTTCTGTACTTGGGCATGTGCTGGTTTCTTCTTATTCTTGCTGCTCTCCACAGCACAGTTGGGTATGGTGTTCCTTGTAGTCAGAGGTTCATTTGATCTTCCCTGGCTCAGAAGCCCAACTCCACTCACTGTCCCAGGGGTAAAATTTCCTGTGGCTGGGGCCCAGGCAGCCTCCTAATCCAGCTAACCCCAGGACTTGCAGCTTGTTGTTAACCTCAGACCCTAGCCTGTTTATTTTTCACAGGGATCCTCATCCTGGGATTTTTCTTCTGATCTTCTTAGATTGTCCTAGGAGGATCCCTGTTGTGCTCCTCTTCTTATTTATCCCTCTCACATTTTTTGCTCTGAGGTACTAATTTATCTCTTTTGTGGGGGAAAATCTTGAGAGTTCAGAATTTTCTAACCTACTCTACAATCTTCCCAGAATCTTCTCCTCTGTACAAAAATATTTATTGTGGCTCTTTTTTGGTGGCTAAAAATTAGAAATTGAGAGGATGCCCATCAATTGGAAAATGACTAAACAAACTATGGTATATTATTGTAATGGAATATTATCGTGGTATAAGAAATGACAAGCAGATTGATTTCAGAAAAACCTGGAAAAGACTTACATGAACTGATACACAATGAAGTGAATAGAACCAGAAGAACATTGCATGCAGTAACGGCAATATTGGTCAATGAAGAACTATGAATGACTTCTCTATTCTCATCAATACAATGATTCAAGACAAACCCAAAGGACTAATGATGGAGCACACTATCTGCCTCCAGAGAAAGAACTGATATTGTTTGAATACAGACTGAAGCATGTTATTTTTCACTTTTTCTTTTTTTTTTCTTTTATTCAAATCTTTTTGTACAAAATGACTAATATGGAAATGTTACACATAATTGCACATGTATAACCTATATCTGATTGCTTACCATCTCAGGGAGGGGGGAGGGAAAGGAGGGATAGAATTTAGAACTCTAAACTTTGAAAAAAATGTTACAAAAAGACATAAAACTGTAGAGATGGGTTGAACACTCTCATAGTGTCCTCAACAGACCATCATCAATCAATGCTGAAGTCATTGACCATATACTTCAGGTTGAAGTCAATCCCTTTCTAGTTGAACTTCCTACTGAAGAAGAGGTTGAATGACATTAGGCTGCTTTCATATGGCAAAACACCTGGTGCTTATTCTATTCCAGCTGAGATTTACAAGGCAGAAGGTCCACTGCTCATATAAAAACTGACAGAAGTTTTCCATGTTATATCACAAGAAAAGATTATCCTCCAGGAGTTCAAGGATGCCTTCATTGTTTATCTCTACAAAGAAGAGGGAAGTAGGTTGTCCTGTAATGGTCACAGGGAGGGGGTCCCTCTTTTAGTGATTACTGGAAAGATTCTTGTCAGAGTCTTGCTTAATAGGCTGATCCTTCATCTGGAAAATCACACTTGAGAGCCAGTGTGATTTCAGAAAGGGCTGAGGAACAGTCAATATAGGTTTTGCTGCTTGACAACCCTAGGAGAAAGGCTAGAAGTGGAAGAGAGGTCCATACATATTGTTCATCGATCTAATGAAGATCTTTGACAATGTTAGTCATGAGGGTTGTGGAAAATTACAGCAAAATTTGGTTACCAAGAGGAGTTCATTAGTATTGTACATCAATTTCATGACAGCATGCTAGCTCAGGTTCTGGATAATGGACAATGCTCTTATGCTTTCCTAGTCACCAATGGAGTGAATCAGGGCTGTATGCTTGTTTCCGTGCTTTTTTAGAACCATGTTTTCTGAGATGCCATTAATGAGGATGAAAACTGCATCAAGATCAACTATTACACTGATGATAAGTTATTTAACTTGAAAAGGCTACAACACAAGACTAAAGTGAAGGGAGAGTTGGTGTGTGACTTTCTGTTCACATATTATTGCCTACTTAATGCAGTCTCTGAGGCTGAGATGCAACAAAGTATGGGTTGATTCTCTGCTGCTTGTGCTAATTTTGGCCTAACAATTAACACCAAGAAAACAGAGGCTGTCCACCAAACAGCACCACACCATCCATATATTGAACCATCAGTTACAACAAATAGGGAAATTTTAAATGCTGTGTATAAGTTCACTTACCTTGACAGTATACTTTATAGGGAGGTACACATGGATGATGAGGTTGATGCATGCACTGTGAGGTCTAACTAAGTGTTTGGGAGGCTCTGAAGGAAAGTGTGGGAGAGAGGAGGCATTAGACTCCCTATCAAACTAAAAGTCTACAGAGCCATTGTGGTGACCTCATTGTTCTATGCCTGTGAAACCTAGACAGTATAGCAGTTCCACACTAAAGATCACCTGGCAAGATAAGGTACCAGACACTGAGGTTCTTTCTAGAACTGAACTGCCAAGTATTCAAATTCTGCTGCAAAGAGTGCAATTCCAATGAACTGGCCATGCTGTTTCAATGCCAAAAATACATTTGTCTAAAAGACTATTTTATGTAGAACTCCCAACTGGCAGGTGCTCACATGGAGGTCAGAAAAAGCAATCTAAGGACACTCTCAAGGTCTCTCTGAACAACTTTGGAATTGATTGTGAGACATAAAGGACACTGGCACAGGACCACTGATCATGGCATGTCTGCATCAAAGAAGGTGCTTTGCTCTATAAGCAAAGCAGAATTGCAGCAGCTCAAAAGAAATGTGACATGCACAAATTTAGAGACATCTCTACTCCAAATGTCCATATGAATTATTTGTGTCTGACCTGTGATAGAGCCTTCTGAACTCATATTGGTCTGATCAACCTGTCTGATGCACTGTACCTTGACCCCAACATAGTAATATCATTTTAGTCCTCTTCAAGAATGGAGAACAACAACCAACTAACTGGGATATTAGGCAATTCACTGAACCATCTTGGGCTTCACTTTCTTCATATGAAATGAAAGCCTTGGTTTAGGAAACCTCTGTGGTCTCTTCAACCATTAAACCTGTGATCTTTTGGTAGATATAATCTCTAGGGAGCTTAAGAAAATTTTTAAATTCTTTAATTTGCTATATGGGATTTATCAAAAATAAAACTCTTGGAATAAAGTGTGTGAGTCCTAAGACCTGAGTTATAAAGGAGTTCTGATACCACTATGGTTAGGATAAAATAGAAGGTGTTCCTATAGAATCTGGAGAAAGGTAAAAAAGATTTGAAGACATATCCTTTTCTCACCAGTGACATACAGTTAGTATATTCTCTCAAGATATTTTTAAAGCAAACAAGCATGTTGACTGAGTCTTTAGTTTCCCAGGCAGGGATTAGACTGTCTGCCAACCAGAAAAATTATTGAGGTAAGGAATAGAATGTTGTGGTGTGTTGGGTATGATATTCCTGGCATATCTCCAAATGCTCTCTGTCATAAGTCAGGAGATATAAGATTCCTTTATGCAAAAGCAATTTAAACAACTTAAATTCACTTGTCATCACATAGGACAGTGAGTAAAGAGAAGTACCAATGGTCCAAAATAGCAGTTGAAGAAAATCTATATGTATGAAAATAAGAAAAAAATGCATTTACTAAGTAAAACATATGGAAAAAATATATTGTGATTTCTACCAGAGATTTACCTTTGAATTTTGGTGTGCCCAGGGCAAATTTGGTTTATTATATGTGGGGCTGGACACAAAAAAGAGCTAGATGGGTGCAGTCATAGAGAATACAGCCTCCAGCTCTTGTGGCATGGCTGATGAACATCAACTTTCAATGTCCCAATCTCCAGAGAAAATTTGAAGTAAAGGCAGAGTGGAAGATAGTCTTTGGAGAAGGGCAGGACCCATATCACATGGTACAGGTCTGGTAAAGGATCACAAAGCATGGAGATGTCAGCTTGGTTGATTGCCACATGGAAGAAGTATGCCTTCAGGATGCTGACATCCTAATTTAGACTCTGATTTCCACTGCTCTACTATGATTGTGGAAAATATGTCATCATTTCTTATCAATTGTTTTCAGTGTTTCTAGTATTACTTTATAGGATATAATAGGAAAATCTTTAAAAATGAAAGAACATTAAACTAATGCTGATAATTCAAACCTGAATAATTCTTCTATGTCTCTGACAACAGGGTTAAATAGTATTGGCCTATAAATGATCTCCATTTTGTATTGTTGATGAGATAGGAAATCATGTCATTAAGTGTATGGATTATATTGAATTTAGGTGTTGTCTAGCGCCTTGAAGGAATGGGTTTAAAATTTAAAATGATCTTCACAGATGTAAAAAGTGGTCTAAGAGTTGAAAATTAAATTATTCATAAACAAAATAAATTAGTCAAGCAATAATGAAAGGGGCAGTTGGTTTGTCTTAGAATCAGGAAGAGCTGATTTCAGGCTCCTCTCCAGTTATACTATTTGTTTGATTACTGGTTAATACTTTAAAGGTTCTGTTGCAACTAAGTTGCTAATCCATATCAGTAGCAGGTAGAAGAATTCATGTATGGAATTGTTACTGAAATCATGAGTCTAGACTACCTCCTTCTTCATTCCTATCCTTTCCTAAGTCTGTATGTACAAACTCCTTCTCAACCCTCACCATTGCTGCCTGATTCTCCAGTGTTCACTGGAATACTCTACCAAGCTGAGAAGAAATTTTTGGGGGAGGGTGGATGGATGATCTGGACTAATGATTACTAAAGGTTGAGTGTAAAGATCAGACACACTAGTTCAAGAAACCTGGTAATATCTGATCATTTCTCACCTAAGATCAGGTAAGAAATAGATTTCTAGGGAATGGAACATCCCTGTCTCAAAACACTGAAGTCCAAACCACAACTGCTTGGTTTCAGAGTTGAATCATCTCATTTTGATCCTTCCTGTAACTGGGGTAGTTTCAGAGCTAGGATGAGGTGATCAGATCTTTGTCTTAGGTCACTTACAGTATTTCTACTTCAACAAATATAAACAAGATAAACAAACTGAGTTTAGCATTTGACTTTGAATTTTAACTAATTAGTCTTGTTAGTTATCAGGTAGTATTTCCTACTCCTTCCCTGCAAAGCTGAAGTCCCAGATGAGCTACATCCTGGCCCTCCCCTGTCTTACTAGTTGGTAGTAGCAGCCTCCCTAGGAGTAGCCTTGTAGTATGCTGCTATCCACAGCCTTCTCTCTGAGTCTCTTCCTGCTCCATGTGAGATGGTGTCTTAGATGGGACTTTGCTCTAATGGGATCAACCCTGTCAAGGTCCAAGGTCTCTTTTCATTATCCTAGTTTTTTGCTCTAAGCACAATTTGTGGTATTTTTCCTGTTCAGAATTGTGTCAATGTCTATGAGTCATAGTTGTGATATCTAAAGTTCCTATATACAAGGGTAGATAAGCAAAATAGTTTATACAAAACATCATCATCTAATTTTTTTTTAGAAGTGTAGTGCTGGGACTGGAACTTCTGGGAGCCAAGATAGCAAATTAAGAAGTAAGAAGTAAGAAGCTCTCACTCTCCCTTATTGACCTCTGAAGCCCAGAAAATATCATCCCAGGAAAAACCATGGAACAGCTGAGCCATCAGAAATATGGGGTGCCTCAGTCTTATAGGCCAGGAAGCTTAGGGAATTAATGGGAAAGGCCCCTCTTGCTCTGGGGGAGGCAGAGCAGTACAGGATGGGAAGCATCCCAGCAAGCCAGCAGTAAACCTCACCAAATCAGGGGGGATCCTGAGCCTCAGGGTAGTGGAGCAGGCAAACATCAATACCCGGACCACCCCACCCCACCCCATGTTTCCTCAGTACTGGAAGGGGAACTGGTAAACACCAGCTCAGAAAACCACCATGAGCCTCAGTGTTCTCCAGCAGACAAATCTCCTTGTGCTTCAGCAAACCTTCAGGCTGGCAGACATCCTCCAGCAGTCAAACATTCTAGTGCTTTAGAATTGGTCAAATGGAAAAGGAGGCACAAAAACTCACTGATGAATTATTTAAAAAGTAAAGCACACAAAATAGAAAAGAAGGTACAAAATTTAACAGAAGGAAACAATCTTTGAAAATTAGAATTGGGCAAGTGTAAACTAATGACTCTAATGAGGTACCAAGAATCAGTCAAACAGAAACAGAAGAATGAAAAAAAGAAGAAGAAAATATAAAATACCTCATTGGTAAAACAATTGACCTGGAATATAGATCCAGGAGAGACAATTTAAAAATTATTGGTCTACCTGAAAACCAAGATGAAAAAAAGAGTCTGGACAGCACCTTTCAGGAAATCATCAAGGAAAACCTTCCTGAGAACCAGAAGGTAAAATAGTCATCAAAACAATCCACTGATCACCTCCTGAAAGAGATCCCAAATTAAAAACATCAAGAAGTATTATAGCCAAATTCCAAAAGTACCAGGTGAAAGAGAAAATACTGCAAGCAGTGAGAAAGAAACAATTTAAATATCATGGAACTGCTTCTGCCCTCATTGGGTATGTGCTAGTTCCTTCTCACCCAAGGGCTTGTCTCAGCAGCACAGCTGGGCCTGGTGTCCCTTATCAGCAGAAGTTCTCTTAATTTTCCTCTGCTCAGACTCCAGACTCCTCATACTCTGCTGTGGCTGGGGCAGAGCCTACCTCCCAACCCAGCTAGCCCCAGGGCTCCCAGCTTGCTATTTCAGTGGAACTAGTGTGGAGGTGTTTGCACTTCACAGGGATCGAACATCAGTCATGGGATTTTTCTTCCTTTCTTCTCCCATTGTCCTGGAGGACCACTATTCTTCCTCAACTCTTGTTTATTTACTACTTTACATTTGCCCTGAGGCACTGTTTTGTCTTGTTTGTGGGGGAAATCTGAAGAGCTTGACATTTTCTCACCTACTCTGTCATCTTCCAAGAATCCTCTCTTTGGCTTCAGTTATGACCTTAATTCAGATAGCTCTATGTTATGATGTGATTTCTTGAACTTCATCTATATTTTCAAATGTGTGGTGGATACTTCCACCTGAATATCTCATTAACATCAGCTTTAACATATCTCAAACAGAACTGATCATCTGCCATCTTACCCAACCTTTTTTCATCTCCCCAAATCCCCACTATTTCTCTTTCTAATCCCCTTATATCTGTTGATGGTACCATTACCCTCCAGGTTCACCTGGCTCAAAATATTAGCCTCATCTATAATTCTTCTATTTCCTTTACTCATCTAAGCAGTTGCCAAGCCTCCCCTTTTATTAACATTGCTATGACTTTAGTTCATGTTCTTTTCAAACTTCTCAATTGGACTAATATAATAAAAATGTAAATGCTTTTTCCTCCCTCTAATTCATTCTTTCAAAAATGCCAAAATAATTTCCCCAATTTACAGGACTAAACATATCACTATCCTTCTTAAATAATGTCAATGCCTCCCTATTACTCAGGGGCTAAAATACAAACTTATCATTCGGAAATCTAACTCTAACTTACATTACTTTCCTTTCAAACTATTTCTCTTCATGAACTCTATTCCAGCCAAATAGTTTCATTAGTTTTAACCTGTGTTTTCCTGACTTCATGCATTTACATAGTCTGTTCCCCATACCTCATGTCCTTCAACTTCCCTCCACATCCCTGCCTATGGAAATATTTTTCTTCCTTCAAGATGCAGTTCAGACATTTCTCTCTATCTCTGAAGCCCTCCCTGAGGTCCCTAGGTAAAAATAATTCCTCTCTTCTCAGATTTTCTTAGACCTCTTTTCCTCAAGATTTTTCCTTTGCCTTCATCACATTCTACTTTATATAGGCACGTATAGGCATGCACGTGGCATGCCTACTACTTGTTAGATTATAAGCTCCTTTAGGGCAGGAGCTGAGTTGTATCTTGCTTTGCTTCCTCAGTGTCTACCATAATGGTACATATGGTACAATAAGTACATGGCAGATACTTAATAAATGCTTATTGAGTAGAAGTGGGCTTTTCAAATTTAATATGTAAATTCACTGATTTGCAATTTTCCTGTTGTTTGAGTAAAATTATTTTTTAAAAATACATAAGCAGTCTCAGTTTAATTGAGTCAATGTAATAATTATGATAGAGAATTTGGACGATGATTTGTGACCTTGAAAAGTTTTACATTATTTACAGAGACTAAAGAGGGGCCTAGCAATGACAGCAAGTCAGGTCTATATCATCAAAGGCTGGACATATTCTGGCCTTTAAAATATGATTCATGTGGGTCACCTTGGTTCTTGAAAACAAATTCCAGATAGGTGGATTCACAGTAAAAAAACAAAAACAAAAACAAAAAAAACAAAAAAAAAACAGAGAGAGAGAGAGAAAGACCAATGTTAAATTGACTAATGGTATTTTAAGTTTCTAATTGAGTTTATCCTTTTTATATAGATCTGTTATCAATTTTTAGGCTCTTTTTTACTTCTAAATTTGATTTTTTCCAATGTAGGAAAGTATTTTGGCATACCTGCCCCATTAGAGTCTCATGTTCCAAAAAAGTTTATGGTGCTATGAGTACTGTAAAACTTTTTTAATCTGCTTTCTTTTTAAAAAAATTACCATTTAAGTTTTTAAGTAAGGGAATTTAAATCAGTTGAACTCGTGAAATTCATTCTCGAATCATTTATATTATCAAAAACCTATCTTTTTTTTAATACCAGTCTTCTCTCAATGGTTCTGTGTGACTAAATATCAAAGAATGTCAAAATTTCTGAATTTTCAAAAATCAATGAAAACTTCTTTGATGGGTATAAATAGGTTTTATCATATTATCAGTGACATATTATATGCAAGAAACACTTCTGAAGAGACAGTCAATGAGATGGAAGTAGTCAGGTATTATAGTGAACAGAATATTGGACTTAGCATACAGAAGACCAAGATTAAATTCTACCTCAGAAACTTCCTATGTATAAGTCACTTAACCTTCATCTCCCTCAATTTCCTTATGCATAAAATGCAGATAATAATGTAATCAACTTATATGGTGATTGTGAGGTTAAAATGAGATCATATTTGTTAAGTGCTTTACAAACTTTAAAGATTTATATAGATGCTGGCTCTTATTATTATTATTATTATCATTATTATTAACCATAAAAGAGGTAGGCCAGTCAGGCAGTGAGAGCAAGGCACAGCATTTAGGCAGCCTGAATACTGTAATACTGTACTAGTGTCAAAAATAAGACCTATAGGAAAGTGCTCAGAATTGGGAAGAGGGGAGTCTATTGAAGATTTATAGAAGGATAAGAAAAACATGGGGTGAGCATGTGTGGTTTCCTTCTGACTCTATAGAATACACATAACAATGAGACCATAGTTCTAGTCAAGTATTGAAGTTTAAATTTAAACCTTCACATATGAGGGCTTCACTCTCTCCTTCATATATCCCATATAGGTGTGACTGTGAAATGTGTTTATAAAGATATTTTTTCATTACTTTCCTAGACTTTTTAAAATCAAGAATAAGTGATAAATTATAAAAATAGTCTACCTTCAAACTTTTTTCAGTATTTTTTGCCTTTTACTTTTTAGATGGTGGAGGAGAGGAAGTAGAAGGAGAAACTCGTAAGGTTAAGAACAGCAAACTTTCATTTATTTTCTGTCTCTAATCTTAGTTCACATCTTTGGAATCTCCCTTTTCTCTGGTCTTAATCTTCACTCTTTAGAGTTTCTACTCTCTTTTTACCTATTTGCCTTACTTTGTATATGATTTCCAGATTTTTTCTTGTTTGTATATTTTAAGTGTATGCTCTGGTGATCACCTCTCTTCCTCTGCTGAATTGGCTTTTCTAAAAACAACATTTCCAAAGATGTGATTGCTGATTCCATGCACTAAAGGGAACACACATTTCTGAAGTGCTCATTCAGCACTATGGAGTAGAAATACTAATAGGTGGGCATCCCAGAATCTACTTTTTGTTATAATGATGATTTATTAGCCCCTTTGCAAAGGTGGGAGAAAAGTACTCCATAGCCATTTGGATTTCTTCCCACGGATATACAGTCCATGCAACTTCATTTGCATACTGCTACAGTAATAAAAATATCTAGGAATCTTCATATGAATAACACACTGCATTATTAAAAAGAGCACATTTTTTTTCTGTGGTACATTTCAATATTAAGAATATAATTGTCATATATAAAAATTTGATGTTGAGTATGATCATTAAAAGTGGCAGTTAAGACTATTTTTGACTACTTTACTTATCATAAGCTTGTTTGAGTTCAGACATAATGAGATATTTATGTCTGATAAATTATTGCTGATAGTCATCATTCTGGAATAATAACTACCTTCAAAAATACCATTTTTGACAATATCATTTAAAAGATGAACAGAAGAAATACTGGCATCTCTAAAGGAAAAGAAATGAGCTATTCAATTACTTAGAAAATTTTTTATCCAACTAATATTCATGGAAAGGGGGTTTGAGGAGGAAGAAGAAGACTTGGCCATCAGAGGACATGGATTCAACTTTCAACCTTGATATTTACTTACACCATTTTTAAGTTATGTAGAATTATACAAGTAATTCCAATTCCCTGAGCTTACAATTTTCCATTTGTGATAATAGTAATTAGATAGAGCCATGATTTTATTGGCTTGGGTGTTCCCTCCATTGCTACAAATGGAAATCACTTTTTGCCTTTTCATTCTGTGGGATTCTTGTCCATGTCTTCCCATAAACCTTCCTAATAGATCTAAACATGTCAAAGGCTTTCTGCTCCATCAAAAGGATCAGGGGTATTAGTGTACCATTTCATTGTACCATCTATTACCTTTAATTTTCTTAGTAATTTTTTAACTTTTTTTTACTTTTAGGCAACTGGGGTTAAGTGACTTGCCCAGGGCCACACAACTAGTGAGTGTCAAGTATTTGGTCTGAGGCCAGATTTGAACTCAGGTCCTCTTGACTTCAGGGCCAGTGCTCTATCCACTGTGCCACTTAGCTGCCCCTTTTTTATTATTTTATTTAAAATTTTTTTCTTTTCTTTAATTTTCACTGTGTGACCAATCCCCTTTCTTTTCTAGTCATGTATCTCAATAAAGTCAATCGTGCAAGTTTTTTTTAACACAAGTCATCATTAATAACATGCTACAATCTATTGACCACCATATATCTTTTGGTTTCTTATCAAGTTACTTGTGATTTTGATTCTTTGAGATCATAGTATCCCATGATTTACAGAGTTATACCATCATTGAGAATATACCAGCATTAGAAAGAAAGATATTCATAGAAAATGAGCAATTTAGGGTCATTGAAATCATCATGGTCTACCATGCTGTTTTTCTCCTCAATTGTGGTATCAGGCTACTATGTTTTAATAATGCTTATCTAATCAAAATTAGGCGGGCTGAAACAGAGAACTCTATGGCTATTCAGATGATATGAGTGGTGGATCCCTCTCCTCTACCTTAACTAGAAGCTGAGAATTTAGATTTCAATACTTGAAATTTGTTTCCTTCAACCTTGAACAGAAACCAGTGAAAGTGAAGTTCTACTGGAGATAGATTGCACAAATGAGATACCTGAACTTTCAGAAACATACCGTGTGTGTGCTTCTTTGTTGTTGTTTAGTCAATTAGTCATGTCTGACTTTTGTGACCCCATTTGGGTTTACCTGACAGACATATTTGAGTGGTGTGCCATTTCCTTCTCTAGCTCATTTTACAGATGAAAAAACTGAAACAAACAGGGTTAAGTGACTTGGCTAGGGTTACACAACTAATAAGTGTCTGTGGTCATATTTGAACTCATGTCCTCAAGACTCAAGAGCTGGCCACCTATCCACTTTGCACCTAATTGCGCCCTTCTTGAATTTTATTAGTTTATATAATTCCAGTAAATGTTTGTTTGAAAAAGAAGCTTGAATTATTAGGAGCAGGAAACAGAGGAGAGGTGGAACAAACAGGAATAATTTCCTTAGTATGGAGTAGTAGTAGTAGTAGGAGTAGGAGTAGTAGTAGGAGTAGGAGTAGTGAGCAGGTTACAGCTGTAAGATCTGATTGGGTAACAAATAACAACAATTATAATTAATAATAATGATAATTATATTTAAGGTTGGCAAAATACTTCACAACTATCTCCTTTCACCATCATAACAACTCTGGGAGGCAGATGCCATTATTATTCCTACTTTACATATGAAGAAGTTGAGAAAGAGGGGGGTTAAGTGGAAGCTAAGTGGTATAGTACATAGCATGCCAGGCTTGGAGTCAGAAAGGACTGAATTCAAAATCTGAACTCTGACATTTACAAGCTGTATAACTCTGGGCAAGTCATTTAATCTGTTTGTCTCAGTTTCTTCATCTCTAAATTAAGGATCATAATAGTACCTACCTCCCAGAATTGTTATGAGGATCAAATGAATTAATAATTGTACTTAGCACAGTGCCTAGAAGATAGTAAGTGCTATATCATTATCATTATTGTTATTATTACCATTATTATTATTATTATTATTAAGGATCACATAACTATTAAGTGTCTTAGGCCAGAATTAAACTCAGATCATCCTGATTCCAGGATTTATCATAATGCTAAACTGGTAAGACAATTGATACTTCCCTTAAAGTAGCAATGCTAAATGAAGAAAAGTGGCCAGCTTTTTGAGAGTGATCAAGAGAATTGGTACTTACTGCCCTCCCCTCCCCTAGCATCTTAGCATAGCCTTTTATAGCATATAATTAGCTCTACGCTATGATTGACTAGGTGGCTTGCATAATAGGTGAGGATGGCTCATTTGGTTGACTCTCCTGATCCTTATTACTCGGAGAATCAGTGCCAGTACTCTCTTACTGTGATAGGAAAAGTTCAAGGTCTAGGATCTCTACTATTACAAAGCAAAACATATGTTGAATTCAGAGAAGCCACAAAAGATGGATTGAAGAGTGAAATAAGCAGAACCAGGAAAAAAATCTGCACAATGAACATAATACTAAGGAAAAAAAAATTTGAAAGACAACAGAACTCTGATTAATGACATGAGAAATAAGGACAACAACTGATGATGAAACATGACTGTGATCTCTTGGCAGAGAGATAATGGAATGGATGTGCAGAATGAAACCTATTTTCTGATATAACCAATATATTTAATTATTTTTCTCAATCATAGTTATTTGTTACAAAAGAGAGCTTTTGTTAGTGGGGAGGGGGTTGTTAGTAGGTAGTGTTAGAGATGCAAAAAAGAAAGATATGAAAGAAGAAAGTATCAGTACAACATTTTAAAAGTACATGGAACAACTCTGAGGTTTCACTTCATACTCAGCAAAGTAATGAAAATTATACAAAATATAAGACAGATAAAAGACACCTGTTTTTGTTAATGTAGTAGGGTTTTTAGGAAGATAGGCATACCAGCATATTTTTTTGGTGGAGCTGTAATTTAGTATTAACATTTTGGAAAACTACTTTGCTTAGTCATTTTTCAGTCATGTCTAACTCTTTGTGACTCCATTTGAGTTTTTCTTGGCAAAGACACTGGAGTGGTTTGCCATTTTCTTCTCTAGCTCATTTTACAGATGAAGAACTAAGACTAATAGGGTTAAGATTAGAGTTTGAGGCATTTAGGGTCCCTGCCCAGGGTCACACCTTTAATAAGTGTCTGAGGTTGGATTTGAACTCACAAAGATGAGACTTTCTGACTCTAGGCCTGGAGCTCATTCCATTGCGCCACTTAGTTGCCCATTGAAAGCAATGTGGAATTATGCAAATAAGGTTACTAAAATGTTCATTCTCTTTGACCCAGAGGTTCCATTACTAGGCCTCTACTACACTGAGTTCATTGATGAGAAGAAAGTCCTCAAATGTACCAAAAAACTGGAAACAAAGTAGTTGCTCACCATTTGGAAGTGAAACAAAATGACATATAGAAATGTAATGGAATATTGCTATGCCATAAAAATTATGAGAAGCATGAAAAGACATGAAGTGATATGGAGTAAAGTGAGCAGAGGCAAGAAAACAACATACACATTGACTACAACAATTTAATGGAAAGAACAACCACCACAAAATAACTGAAAGTGATTGTTGCAAAATTACTAAGAACAAGAATGATTACAAAGATTATATGTGAAAAGACACTTCCTATGAATGGTGGGAGGTTCCCAGCTGTGTAACATTGCATGTATTTTCAGATTAAAAAATTATTGATCAACTTTGCTGTTTTTTCCTCATTTTCCTCTTTTTTCTTTAAAAATATTATTTGTTACATAGAATGACTCTCTGGGTGGGGGGTTGTTGTTGCTGAGTCATTGTTCAGCTGTGTCTGACTCTTTGTGACCCTTTTTGGGGTTTTCTTGGCAAAGATATTGGAGGGCAAATATACTATGAACTGTGAAGATATGGCATCCCCCATCACACAGATCTAATTGTTTAAACCCAAGATTTAGTCCTTTCTGGGATCTCTCAAATTCGGTCACCTCTTTGAGGTTGTTATATTGTTTCATTTTGTTTTTGTTATGGTTTTGTTTAGCTTTACTTTTGTTCCTTTAGTGCTGTCTGTATCACATTTATTAAATTTTGGAGATTAGGGTTGACCAATAATAGCCCCAAAGTGATTTAAACAGTGGAAGGCCTTTTAGAATACCTTAAGGACCATTTCCTTTCTTAAGGACCATTTACCATTCCCTTCTCCAGCTCATTTTATAGACAAGAATACTGAGGCTAACAAGGTAAGTGACTTGCCCAAGGTCACACAGCTAGTAAAGTGTCTGAGGCCAGATTTGAACTCAGGAAGAGGATTCTTCTTGACTCTCAGCCTGGCACTCCATCCAGTGTGTTAGCTAGCTGCCCATCCTGGAAGGAGGTAGTGGGAAGCAAAAAAGGATATTTACATGATGCAAAAACAAAATGTATTAATAAAATTTATTTTTCAAAAGTGTATAGAAGAAAAAAGTTCAAAGGGGGGCACAAATGGTGCTTTTGTTATCACTATATTAAATTTAATATACATAGAAATATAAATTATGTAATAGAAGTTCGTAGTTTCATACATAATCCTTTTTTATTCTTTGTATACCAGGTTTGTTGATGATCACTAAGTCCACAACAAAAATTAAATTTTAAAATAAGAGTTTGGCATTGATTAATGCAGTGACCAACCAGGCCTTCAGAAAATTGATGCCAAAGCATACTCCTCACTCTCACCACTCCACCTTCCCCCACCTCCAATCCAATCTGTTGCCGAAGAATATTGATTTCACCTTTGCAACATCTCTTTACTATGCTCCATCTTCCCCTCTGATATTGCCACCACTTTGGTACACTCCCTCATCACCTATGCCAGACAACTCTCAATAGCTGGCTAGTTCATTTGCCTTCCACATGTCTCTCCTCATTTCAGTTCATCCTCCATTCAACCATCAAAATTATTTTCTTAAAGCATAGGTCTGACCATGCCACTATTTTACTATCATCTCCAGTATTGAAGACAAAATCCTCTGTTTGGCATTACAAATCCTTCAGAACATAGCACCTCCCCCTTTTCCAATCTTCTTTCACCTTCTATCTCCTTCCATACTTTTAATCCATTAATACTGCCTTTCTAGCTGTTTCATGAACAAGACTCTATCTCCCAGTTCTGGACTTTTTTTTCTTTAATCATCTCCCATGCCAGGAATGTTCTTCCACACTATCTTCACTTCATCTCATGGCTTCTCTGTCTTCCCTCAAATGCCAGCTCAAATCTTACCTTCTACAGGAAGCCTTTCCCAATCTCTTCTAATGCTAATGCCTTCTCTCAATTATTTTCTATTTATGCTATACATAACTTGTTTGTACATATTTGTTTCCTTGTTGTCTCACTTATCAGACTATGCTTCTTGAATACAAGAACTCTTTTTTACCTTTTCTTATACTCTAGTGCTTAGCACAGTGCCTGGCTCATAGTAGGTCTCTAATAAAAGTTTATTGGCTGGCTAACTGGCCTCCCACCTCTCAGCAGAAAGATGCAGGATGAAACATAGAGTTAAAGATATGACCAGTTAAATTGATTTATTCTATGGGGTATATGAAGAAAATGATGGATCATTGTCTTTACTTTCACCTATTTTAATAGTATTTTTCCTCAATTACATGTCAAGACAATTTTTAACCATTTATTTGTACAAGATTTTTCCCTCCCTTCCTCCTTTCTCCTCTTCCAAAAATGGCTGGCAACTTGATATAGGTTATACATGTGCTATCATGTAAAACATATTTACATATTAGTCACAATTATGAAAGAAGAAACAGATCAAAAGGAAATAAACCATAAAAAGAAAAAAGTAAATAAAAATATGTTTCAATCTGCATTCTGGGTCTATCAGTTCTTTATCAGGATGTGAATAGCATTTTCCTTTGTGAATCCTTTGTACTTTTCTTGGATTATTGTGTTGCTGGGAAGAGCTGAGTCATCCATAGTTGTTATCACACAGTGTTTTCCTGATTCTGCTCATTTTCCTTTCATCAATTCATACAAGGCTTTCCAGGTTTTATCTGAAATCTGCCTGTTCATCATTTCTTTACTGCACAAAAATATTCTATTACATTCATATATAACATCTTGTTCAGCCATCCCCCAACTGATGGGCATCCCACAAATTTCCAATATTTTGCCACTACGAAAAGGGCTAGTGTAAATATTTTTGCACATGTAGATCCTTTTACATTTTTTATGATCTCTATGGAATCCCTAGTATTGCTGGATCAAAGGGTATGCACAATTTGGTTGCCATTTGAGCATAGTTCCAAGTTGCTCTCCAGAATGGTTGGATCAGTCCACAAGTCCACCCACAGGGTATTAGTGTTCCAATTTTCCCACATCTTCTCCAAGATTTATCATTTTCTGTTTTTGTCATTTTCCTTTTGTTGACTCATTTTTTTATAATTCTCTTGCATCACTCTCATTTCTTTTCCTAATTTTTCTTCTAAATCTCTGAAATGATTTTTAAGCTCCTTTTTGAGCCCTTCCATGAGTTGTTTCTAGACTTGAAACCACTTCCAAATTTTCTTTGCAGTTTTGTCCATAGGTGTTTTCACATTGTTGTCCTTTTCTGAGTTTGTGTCTTGGTCTTCCCTGTCACCACAATGACTTTCTATGGTCAGATTCTTTTTTTGTTGTTATTGTTGTTGTTTTTTGCTCATCTTTTTTGGCCTTTTCCCTTTCTTTTAAATTTGAACTCAACACTCGGGGTAGAAGGGGCACTGACTCAGGCTTCTTGTACCAGTGGCTGCAGACCCTGACTGTTTGCCTGGTGCTGTATTGATGTTTCCTTGAGGCCCTTGGGGGATCCTTGTTTCTAGTGCCACACTGAGGGGGTGTGGAGGGAGTTGGCCAGTGCTGCTGGAGGCTATAAGGTTCTGGCAGCTTACCTGGTGCTAAGCTGGGGTCATAATGGTGGTGTCTGGCATGTGCTGAGGCCAGTGAGGTGTTTCTGTGTTTCACCAGGCTACACTGAAGCATGTGATGGTCTGGTTGCTAGAGGTTGCCTGTGTGTTCCAGGCTACACTGAAACACATGGAAGTCTGGCCACAGGAGGTTGTCTCTTTGCTGGGGGCTATGCTGAAGCACATGGCAGTTCCCAGAGCTGGAGTCTGCCCATTACCCTGGCTATGCTGGGGTGTGGGTGGGGGGCCCTAGTGTTGGTGTTTGCCTGCTCTAACACACTGGGACTCAGGATCTACCACTGCTTTGCTGGGGTGGGACTTGCTGCTGGCTTGTTGGGTTGCTTCCTGTCTGGGACTGTGCTGCCAGACCCCTTTTACCTGAGTAAGACAGACCTTTCTTAATGATCTTCCAAATTTCTTGGGTTTAAAAATTGCTTCACCTTGTCTTTTTGCTAGTTCTGCTGTTCCAGGGTTTGTTTTGGGGAAGTATTTTATGGCTGTTTGGAGGTGAATATGGGAGAGTTATGGCTTTTTACTGCTTACTCTGCCATCTTGGCTCCTGGAAGTAGAATCTACTTTCATTTGTTTCTGTTCCTACCCCTAAGACTCGCAAGGAGGGAAGCAGCTTCATTTCATTCCAACACAGCACTTAAACTAACATGAGACCAGTTTTTTAAAAACATTTATAAAGCACCTACTATGTAATAGGCACTGTGTTTAATGCTTTGAACTTCTAGAATCCTTAATGTACTCTCATGTTTACATATACTTTACTAATCTGATATTTACTTTATTCTTTAACTAGTTAATGATTTTATTCACGACAATTAATTATCAAATTACTACTTTATCTATTACTGGACAAACCTAGATTTCTTTTATTTCTTGCTTCTGTACAACATTTTTAACATTTTTTTGCGATACTTTACTACTGTGCCCATTTCACAACAAAGACAGTGAGTATTAAAGTATATGTTGACTAAATTTCAATGACCTTGTCAAACTCTTCACAGAATTTCTTTATTTCTTCATCTCTTGGCAAGAGAAATTGGTTCATAAGCTATTATCCATAGTAGTCTTATTGGTTATACTCACTGTGAGAACTGTAAGGTGAGATGATTAAGTATCTTATATGTTTCTTGTTACCTTTAGGCACTTTATGAAACCCAAGGAAAACTGGTGATCTTTTTTTCCACTTCTTCCCACCTTTTCTGTGTCTTTGGGTGTCATGTATTATGAGAATGTTAATATTGATGTAATCTATTCTTTTAGCAGTTCATCAACTCATTACGTTACTAAGGATACTAATAAAAAATACCAGGAATACCAAGAGTTAAATTAGTATTGACAAACATTCTAAGAACTATGTGATTCTTAGCTGCTCTCCCTCTCCACCATTGTTCTATCTTCATTCTGGAGGTTGAATGGAACTATATAGCAATTAGGGTCATTCTATGTGACTGGAAAAAATTTAGTTCATAGCCAATCTTCTCATGATGAGCCCTCTTGCTTAGCTAGGCTAGTCCTTATATAGGAGACTTGCATTCCATTGATGAAACTACACTTGAAGGTATTTCTTGAATTAGCATATTCATTGAGAATCCAGGGTCACCTCCATGATATGATTTAAATAGGAATTTTGTGAAGGAACAATAATTGTAACACATTTGTATAATAGTTCACAATTTACAAATATTTCTTCACAATTCTGATGGGCAGGTAAGACTTAGAATGGTCTCATGTTACTCATGGGTTGTAATGAAATGAGATACTTTTAGACCATTCAACAGTTAACAAAGGGAGATTTATTTAGTCATAGTATAGAAAGGATATGCAATAAAAATACTATAACATTTAGCTTTGGTAGATGCCACTCTCCATTTTATCTCCATATAGAAAAGCTTCTGGTCAGCAGATATAGTAACTTACAAGGTCTTGGGACCTTGCTAAGTATGAAGAGCTCCTGCTACATGTGGGTGGGCCTTTCCATGATCAAGTCACATCAACAAGTTGAAAAACCCAACAGGAAGCTATGCCAGCGGAGACATAGCTTGAACTTTAGCCTCCTGGGTCAAGCCAACCCTGAGGAGACCTTTGTCACTTTATCACCTTTCAGGGAGACAGCTAACTTAGTCTGTATGGTGGTGATGATAATCTTGCAAATAGGGATTCTATTCAATTCTTTGAGGGAGGCAGGAGACATGTTACCTCTAATTTGTAAGATTATTTCTAATATAAAGGAGGTTTATAGAGGACAAGTACTTGATCATGTGCTCATAACTTCAAGTATTGGACTTGAGCCTAGGTATCCTAAGGAGTCAGGTAATCTTTATACCGCTCCAATTCATGAAGGGATTAGAATAGACAATTTCTAAGGCCACTAACATTTCTAACATTCTATGATCATAAGAGAGAGGCAGAATGCCTAGGTAGGTGGTACAATGGTTATAGCACTGGGCCTGGAGTCAGGAGAATCTGAGTTCAAATCTGGCCTCAGACACATAACACTTACTAGCTGTGTGACCTTGGGCAAGTCACTTAACCCCATTGCCTAGCCAAAAAAAAAAACGAAAAAAAAGAGAATCTGAGTTACTTCAAATGTAGGCTCAGACACTTCCTAGTTCATGAGCCTGGGCAAGTCACTTAACCTCTGTTTGCCTCAGTTTTCTCATCTATAAAATGGGGATAATAATAACACCTACCTTCCAGGGTTGTTCTGAGGATCAGATGAGATAATAATTGTAAAGCGCTTAGCATAATACCAGGCATATAGTAACATTTATTTAAGAGCAGCTAATTATTAGTAGTAATAATTAGTAATACTAGCTAATTATTATTAGTAATAATAATGATGATGTTGGACGGTGACCTGGTCTCAGAGTAAGGAAGATCAAATCCTACATCTGAAAGGTACTGATATATTTTGCTCTTTGATGCTGGAAAATTCACTAATGTAGGCAACTCTCTAAGATTTTAAGACTTAGCAAAAGATACATATTTTTGCTAAGTCTTATATTCTTAGATAGAGTGTCATTATAGAAGAAGTTCCTCAACTAACTGTACTGACTGTTCACAATCAAATCACAAGTCTATTATACATATATACACACATGCATAATTGTATGTACATAAGTATATGCACATATATGTTTATATATATATATATATTCTAAGTATACCCATTATTCTGATTATAGTTTTTATATTAGGTAGTATATTATTTTTTGAAGGGGGAATTGAGAATTTAATAAATGTACCTCTCAAAGTATTCTCAAAAAGAACTCACTCATTCATCAAGATCAGGCTTAGTTATCTACCAGTCATGAATATACATTCAATAAAGAAAGAAATAATCACACATCCTATTTATATAAGAGTTTAAAATTTAGAACAAGCTAATATTAGACTGTTGTAGTCTGACTGAACTAAATATTGACAGACACAAAATGATGAATGAAAAAAAATTCAACTACTTTTAAAATAAAAAATAAAATGGCAAATAATTATTTGGAAAATCCAGAAAGGTCAATCACAAAATAAGATTTTCCAGAAGGGAGATATTCTATTTTTCTGAACTATTTTGGTGGCAGACGAAATTATTCATTCTGTGGATATTTTGTTGCATTTCCAAAGTGACACTATTTAATTTATCATCTAAAATTTTAAGTACTAAACAATATATTGATATCTCCATTACAGTGAAGTACCTCACATATGGTAGATGACATGAAACCATTGACCTGAAGCTAGAGTAAAGGGCTTATGTTTGTTACTTTCTCTTTTAGCAATACTTGCTATTTCAAGTAACTTTCTGGGCATCTCTATTATTCATAACATTTATTTTATTTCTATTTTCCACATCTATAAACTTACTAGAGTTTATTTTTATTATATATGTCAGGCAGTTTAGAGCATTTCATTTTAAAGTGGTTGTTTTTATATCTGGCAGACACTTTAAGGAACAGTGATACTACCTAGTTTATTGTGTGTGTGCAAATAAAATGGACATAAAAAACACCACTGTATTCTTATAAAGCTAATGAAGTATCACTCAGAATGGAAAAGCACTGAATAGAATAAAACACAGCTTTCTGCTTCCATGTCCTGAGATTTATTATCTACAAAGTATCATATTTCTGAAAAATACTGAGACTATATTACCTCCTGCAAGAATATCTTGATGGATTTGCACTCTAACATCTTTGCACCTTATTTTCTTTGCATCATCCTAGCAAATTATTTAGTGATCCTTTTTTTATTAATTTATTTTAATTTATCAACAATCACTTCCATAAGCTTTTGAGTTTTAAACTTCCCCCCCCACCTCCCTCCCCTAGATGGCACGCAATCTAATATCGGCTATACATATGTATTCCTATTAAACATATTTTCACATTAGTGATGTTGTAAGTAAGAATTAGAACTAATACGAGGAACCACCAGAAAGAGGAAACAAAACACAACAGGAGAAAAAAAATAGCAAATAGTATGCTTTGCTCTGCATTCAAACTTCATAGTTCTTTCTTTGGTGGTGGATAGCACTTTGCATCATGAGGCTTTTGGAGATGTCTTAGATCTTTGTATTGCTGAGAGGGGTTAAGTCTATCAAAGTCAGTCATCACTCAGTGTGACTGTTACAACGTTCTCCTGTACAAATGTGTACAACGTTCTCCTGGTTCTGCTCACTTCTCTCAGCATTGAACCATACAAGTCTTTTCAAGTTTATCTGAAGCCTGCCTGTTCATCATTTCTTATAGCACAATAGTATTCCATTACATTCATATATCACATTCACAATTATGATTAATATCTGTGTCTTTCTCTCCATCCATTCCCCCCTTTATGCTTTTCTTTCTCCTTTCTCCTTTTCCCTCCTCACTAATGTTTTGCTTTTGACCACCGATTCCCTCAGTCCCACCTCCTTTCTATTAGGCCCCCTCCCTTTTCTTTCCCCTTTTCCCTCCTATTTCCTATAGGGCATGTTAGATTTTTATACCTAATTGATTATGTTATTCCCTTCTTAAGCCAAATCTGATGAGAGTAAAGTTCAAACAATGCTCATCTCCCTCCCTTCTTTCCCTCTGCTGTAATAGGTTTTTGTGCCTTTTCCTGTGATGTAATTTACCCTTGTCTGACACCTCCTTTCCTTTTCTCTCAGTACATTTTCTCAGTTAGATCAGATTAATTCACTTACTTGGATCCATTTAACCCACTTGATTAGATTTTTTTTTCCGTCATTACATCAAAGTCAATTTATACCCACTAACAATATAGTTCTCAGGAGTTACAAGTGTCATCTTCCCTTGCAGGGATGTAAAGAGTTTGCCCTTATTAATAACATGTTTTTTTCTTTCTGTCCTGTTTTCCTTTTAATGTCTTTCTTAAGTCTTGTATTTGAAGATCAAATTTTCTGTTGAGCTCTGGTCTTTTTATCAGGAAGGTATGGAAGTCCCCTATTTCATTGAATATCCAACTCCTTCCCTGAAAGATCATGCTCATTTTCACTGGGGAGTTGATCCTTGGTTGTAATCCAAGCTCCTTTGCCTTACAGAATATCATATTCCACCCCCTACAGTCTTTTAATGTAGAAGTTGCAAGGTCTTGTGTAATCTTGACTGTGGTTCCATGATATTTAAATTGTTTCTTTCTGGCTGCTTGCAGTATTTTCTCTTTGACCTGGTAATGTTGGAATTTGGCTACTATATTCCTTGGTGTTTTCAATTTGGGATCTCTTTCAGGTGGTGATGGGTGGATTCTTTCTATGGTTATTTTACCCTCTGGTTCTAGGCCCTCAGGGCAGTTTTCCTTTATGATTTCCTGAAAGATACTATCCAGGTTCTTTTTTTCATTGTGATTTTCAGGTAGACCAATAATTTTTAAATTGTCTCTCCCGGATCAATTTTCCAGGTCAATTGTTTTATCTATGAGATATTTTACATTTTCATCTATTTTTTCATTCTTTTGTTTTTGTTTGACTGATTCTTGCTCTCTCATAGAGTCATTAGCTTCCATTTGCTCAATTCCAATTTTTAATAAATTGTTTCCTTTTATTAGATGTTGTACCTCCTTCCCCATTTGGTCAATTTTATTTTTTAGAGACTTGTTTTCTTCAGTGTACTTTTTTCCCAGTTGGCCAAATGTAATTTTTAGGGACTTGTGTTTTTCAGTGTACTTTTTTCCAGTTGGCCAATTCTATTTTATAAGGACTTGTTTTCTACAGATAATCTTTGTCCTTCCTTTTCCAAGATATTGACTCTCCCTTGCATACCTCTCATTTCTTTTCCCATTTTTCTTCTACCTCTCTCATTTGACTTTTAAAATCCTTCTTGAGCTCTTCTAAGAAGGCTTTTTGGACTTCAGACCAGGTCATATTCCCTTTTGAGGTTCCAGATGTTGGTTTGTTGACAATGTTGTCCTCTTCAGAATTTCTGCCTTGATCTTCACTCTCCCCATAATAAGAATCTATCATACATTTCTTTTTGCTCATGGTGTTTGTTTATTTCCTGGCCTCTAAGGAGATTGGACTCTGCTGCTGGGGAGCAGAGGGCAGTGACCCAGGCTTCTTGTGTTGGGAGCCTAGGGCCTGGTTGATGTCTTTGTGTGCTGGGGCCTCCAATGTGGGCAGTTGGAGGCTGTAGAATTCTGGCAGCTTATCTGGTGTTGGGCTGAAAATAGCAATACTGGAATGGAACTCTAGGGATAAGATTGGGTAGTGTGGCTCCTGGAGATTTCTTGCTCACCTAGGCCTTTCCTTCCTTTTGCTTTCTTCAGCTCCTTTCAGATGGATGTTGTAGAGTGTTTATCCACCTGCAGCCACTTGGAGCTCTACTTCCCTTAGTTTTGCTGAGGCACTGGGAGAGCCGGTTGCTGTAGAATGCTGGGGCACCTGATGGTTTTCTGTGCTGGTTTCCACTGGGTCCAGGTGTTGGTGTTTGCCTGCTCCACCACCTGGGCTTCAGGATCTCATACTAGTATGCTAAGGTGGGGCTTTCCACTAGCTTGCTGGGATGCCTCCTGTTCTATACCGCTCTCCTTCCCCCAGGGTAAGAGGGGCCTTTCCAGTTAATCCCTCAAGCCACCTGGGCTACTGGACTGCTGCACCCCATCTTTCTTCTGGTTCAACTGTTCCAGGGTTTTCCCTGGGGTGATTTTTTTGGGCTTTCAGGGGTTAATAATGGAGGGTAAGAGAGACTCGCCTCTTATTCTGCCATCTTGGCTTCTGGAAGCAGAAGTAAAGAGGGCAATGTTGTTACAATTATGTTGCCATATGTAAGATCTTTATAGCCATGAATTCATTGGTGTGTGCCTGATGCTGAAATAGTCTTCCTATCACTCAAGCACCAAAGGCACTGTACTCCCACTTCTTCCTAGGAGTCAAAGATGTTACCATCTAAATCCTATTCATAGAATTTTCCATTTCGGCCTCTGTTTAAAAAGTGTTTCCCATCTGCATTCCAAATCACACTTGTTAAATGATATTTATGAGAATGGTTTATTATCATCCTTAGCTGCTCTATTTATGTATTCTAGGACCAAACCTCAGAGTATTTCCTCCAAGAGGTAAAACAAGTGTGATTTTCAATGTGAGGCCTTTCTTGACTGAGCTAAGAATGAGGAAAATTTGGATCAGGTCCTACCTTTACTCTTTCTAGCTGTGTGACCTTAGATGTCATTTTTTCCCAACTCTGAGACATTTTCCGTTGTCTGAAAAATGAAATAATATTATTTCATGAGACTCTTTGTAAAGCTCAGATTTGAAAGCCTTAAAGTGGTATATGAATGTCAGGTATTCAATTCAGTTAAAAAAACTTTTAATTAGTGTTTACTCTGTACAAGGTAATCAGTCAGGCAATCAAAAAACATTTATTATCAACTATGTTTTAGACAATGTGATGGCTAAAGAAAGGCAAAAATGTGATACTTTTTCTCAAGAAGCTAAAATTTTAATGGTAATAACATGTAAATAAATACATACAAGAAATGTAAATGGAAGACCATTTTATTTTTTTCTTTTTCTTTTTTACTAATTAATTTATTTTTAGTTTTCAACAATCACTTCCATAAACTTTTGAGTTTTAAATTTTTCTCTCCCCCTACCTCCCTCCCCAAGATGGTATGCAATCTGATATAGGCTGTACATATACATTCCTATTAAACATATTTTCACCTTAGTCATGTTGTAAGGAAGAATCAGAACCAATAGGAGGAACCACAAGAAAGTGGAAACAAAACAAAACAGAAGAGGAAAAAAAAGAGCAAATACTATGCTTTGATCTGCATTCAAACTCCATAGTTATTTCTCTGGATGTGGATAGCATTTTCCATCATAAGACTTTCAGAGATGTCTTAGATCCTTGCATTGCTGAGAGAAGCTAAGTCTATCCTTGTTTTATTGTATTTGTATCCATAGTGCTAAGCACAGTACTTTGCACATAAGAAGCACTACAGAACCTCAGAGCTATCAAGGATAAAGTACCTGAAAGTATAAAGTACTACAGCTACTTCAAGGGTTGGCTCTTAGATATTGAAGTGTGGGAAGACTGAATTAGGACCCCATCAACCTCCCTACTGCCATTCCTTTTACACAATTAGGCACACTAGCATCTAGAAAACATAACCATTGGTATTATATTCAACAAAGCAGCTCAATATTTTTGTTATGTCATTATTTCTCAGCCAATTTATTTCTGTCACATCCTACCCCTCCCCTCTCAAAATTAATCTTCTAGTAGCACACTTTGTTCATTTAGTGGTTGATATTGAAAGACAGAGTAATTGCTTCAAATGTCAGTCTTCATTACAACATAATATAGAAGTCTGGATGATATATAATAAGGCTGTGTCTGTGTGTAGAAATGGTATTGCTGGGTCAAACAGTATGCACAGTTTTAAAGCCCTTTGGGTATAATTCCAAGTGGCTCTCCAGAATGGTTGGATCAGTTCACAACTCCACCAATAATGCATTAGTGTTTCAATTTTCACACATCTTCTCCAACATATAATACTCTCAGATGTCAGAAGAGGAAAGAAGAGTGAAACAGGGAGGTAGGAGAATGCTGAAGACAAATCTCTTTTATAGTTTTTAAAGGTATTGATGGTGAAAGTCATGACAATGAATGCCAATATCCAAGTAAGTTTAGAATTTAATGTTTGGCTTTCCCAAAAACTCTTACTTGAATATCATTTAGTCTTAATGTTTTATTTATAGTTTCTTACCACCAAATCACTTATCCTTAATCTGATATCTTTTGTAGGTCTGTTTTAAAAGAAGCAGTAAATGTTTTTCAAAAGTTTGAGTAGGGAGACAAGATGGCAGAGGAGAGAAGCACTCAGCTAAGCTTTCCTAATATTCCCCTCCAAACAACTTTGAAATAATGCCTCAAATTGAATTCTGGAGAAGCAGAACCAACAAAAGGTCAGAGCAAGACATTCTTTCAGCCCAAGATAACATAGGTCAGAAAACAGCAATATCTGTGACATGGGGGAGGAGGCTGGCTCAGAGCTCAACTGGATGAAAGACCAGTGGTGGTTCTAAATGGTGGTGACAGAAGTAGCAACAGCTTCAGAAAATCTCAAGACAGAGACATTAAGGGGATATGTCAATTGGTACCATATTATAGGATACACCTGTGCTCGAACTGGATGCAGGATGAGATGCTTTTTGGGAACTTCATTGCCTTTACCCACTTCTGGGTCATAGTTTAAGGGGAGAGAGGAACATTTTCAGTCAAGAAGGAATGAAAGATCTGAAGGCAATATCACTTCTGGCCCAAAGGGATCAGGGATCCTGAGGCACAGTATTGATTGTAAACCCAAGGGATAAAGTGTACTTTTTGGGCAGAGACTAGAGTATAGATCAAAAGATTAGTGACCACACCTCTCCTCAGATCACAGCACTTTGGAAGCACCAAAAGCCTCCAAAACTTGAGAACTAGCTCTGAAAACAGCAATGCAAAAACAAAACAAAACAAAACAAAAAAAACAAACAACAAAAACAAAACCCTGACACTTGAGACAGATCTCTTAACCCCTGACTCTGAGAACAGAGACAAATATTAACATAAAGTTCCAAGTCAAGAAATAGGGAAGAAAATGAGCAGATAGCAACAACAACAACAAAAAAATAATCTGACTATAAAAACCTATTATGCTAACAGGGAAATTCATGATATAAACTCAGAAGCAGGCAATGAAGTCAAAACATTTACAAGCAAAGTATGTGAAACATACTTTTTTTGTGTAACCAAAAAAAAAATGTGAATCAGAGACTAGCACAACAGGAATTCCTAGAAAAGATAAAAAAAAATATTTTTTAAAATCAAATGAGTGGTAGAGTAAAAATAAGGTAAAAAAAGAAAAGCAAAGGAATAAAATTATGAAAGGAGAATTAATAGCTTGGTAAAAGAGGCATAAAAATAGTGAAAGAAAATAAAACCTTAAAAACCACAATTTGACAAATGGAAAGAGAGGTAAAAAAGCTCTCTGAAGAAAATAATTCCTTAAAAATAGCATTGGAATTAAGAGCTGTTTTTATGAAAAAATCAATAAAATGGATAAAATTTTGGTTAATTTAATTAAAAAAAGAAGAAAATCAAATTACCATTATAAAAAAATGAAAAGGGTTACTTCACCACTAATGAAGAGGAAATTAAAACAATAATTAAGAACTATTTTGCCCAATTGTTGCTAACAAATTTGACAATCAGTGAAATGGACGAATATTTACAAAAATATAAATTGTCCAGACTAACAGAAGAGGAAGTAAAATTCTTTAATAACCCCATCTCAGAAAAAGAAATTGAACAAGCCATCAATGAACTCCCTAGGAAAAAATCTCCAGGGTCAGATGGATTTACAAGCAAATTCTATCAAATATTTAAAGAACAATAAATTCCAATACTATATAGACTATTTGGGAAAATAGGTGAAGAAAGAGTCTTACCAAATTCTTTTTATGATACAAATATGATGCTAATACCTAAACCAGGAAGAGCCAAAACACATAAAGAAAATCATAAACCAATTTCCCTAATGAATATAGAGGCAAAAATTAAAAAATATTAGCAAAAAGGTTACAGCAACTTATCATGAGAATAATACACTGTGACCAGGTAAGATTTATACCAGGAATGCAAGGCTGGTTCAATATTAAGAAAACTATCAGCATAATTGATCATATCAACTCCAAAACTAACAGAAACCACATGATTATCTCAATAGACACAGAAAAAGCTTCTGACAAAACACAACAAACATTCCTATTAAATACACTAGAGAACATAGGAATAAATGGACTCTTTCTTAAACTGATAAATAGCATCTAGCTAAAACCTTCAGCAAGCATCATATGTAATAGGGATAAGCTAGAAGCATTTCCAATTAGATTGGGGATGAAACAAGGATGTTATCACCACTGTTGTTCAATATAGTACTAGAAATGTTAGCTTTAGCAATAAGAGAAGAAAAAGGAATTGAAGATATTAGAATAGGCAAAAAAGAAACAAAGCTATCATTCTTTGCAGATGACATGGTGATATACTTAGAGAATCCTGGAGAATCAAGAAAAAAATTGCTTGAAATAATAAACAACTTTAGTAAAGTTGTAGGATATAAAATAAATCCACATAAACCATTGGCATTTCTATATTACCAACAAAGCCCAACAGCAAGAGATAGAAAGAGAAATTCCATTTAAAGTTACTGTATGCATTATAAAATATTTAGTAGTCTACTTGCTGAAATAAACCTCAGGAAAGAGATCCCAAAATAAAAACTCCAAAGAACATTATAGTCAAATTTCAGAACTATCAGATCAAAGAAAAAATACTGCAAGTGGCCAGAAAGAAATCATTCAAATATAGGGGAGCCACAATTAGGATTACACAGGATTTAGTAGCTGTAACATTAAAGGTTTGGAGGTCATGGAACAAAGGAGCTAAGAGTACAACCAAGAATCACTTACCCAGCAAAATTAAGCATAAGACTTCAAGGAAAATCATCATTTAATGAAATAGAAGGTTTTCAAGCTATCATAAGAAGACCAGAATTAAACCAAAAATGTGATCTCCAATATCAAGATTCAGGAGAAGCATAAACAGGTAAAAAAGGAAAAGAAAACATAAGGGATTCAATAGGGCTAAGCTATTTACATCCCTACATGGGAAGATGATACTTGTAATACTTCAAAATTGTAATTCTAATAGTGTAGCTAAAAGGAATATGCATAGACAGAAGGTACAGGTGTGAGGTGAATTAGAGCGAATTACATAAAAATAATTAAGGGATAAGAAAGAGGAGTACACTGGCTGCAGAAGGAACAGAGAGGTAGAATGGGGTAAATTATTTCACATGAAGAGGTGCGAAAAACTTATTATAGTGGAAGCAAAGACTGAAGGCTGGGCAATGGGCATCATTTGAACCTTAGTCTCATCAGTATTGGTTCAAAGATGGAGTAATATACACAATCAGTTGAATATAGAAATCTACTCAACAGGACAATAAGAGGGGAGAAAATTAATTAAAGAGGGGGGAGGAAATTGAGGAAAAGGGGGAGACTGATAGGCAGGCAGGCAGATTGGAGGAAGGTGGTAGACCGAAGCAAAACACTGGTGAGGAGGGAAAGGTTGAAAGGAGAGTGAGGACAAGCAGGAGGAACAATAGGATGGAGGGAAATACAAAGTTAGTAATCTTAACTGTGAATGTGAATGGGATGAACTCTCCAATAAAACAGAAGTGGATAGCAGAGTGGATCAAAAATCAGAATCCTAGAATACATTGTTTATAAAAACATGCTTGAAGCAGAGAGACACACACAGAATAAAGATAAGGGGCTGGAGATGGATCTATTATGCTTCTGTTGAAGTATAAAAAATAGGGGTAGCAATCCTGATCTCATGCAAAGTAAAAGCAAAAATAGACCTAATTTAAAAAGATAAGGAGGGAAACTACATCTTTCTAAAAGATACCATAGGAGAGATCCTTTGGAAGATAAGGGAGGGATATCTAGAGGGGAGGGTAAGGGAATAGGTTTTAGGGGGTTATGCAAGGGTGTTTAGATTTATAGGAATGGGAGGATAGGGGAGGGATCCTTGGAGGGGAGATAGGCTAAGTAACAGGAAGGTAAGGTAGCAGGTAAAAGTAGAGGAGTCAGGACGGATAAGAAATAAGAGATATACACAAACATAAAAAAAAGATCAGGAGCAGAATTTGTTAGGGAAAGTATATGTCTATATATGCATATGTGTGTATGTATATATACACATATGTATATGTGTGTATATATATACATACATGCACATATATATGTATATATACACATGCATATACACCTACACACATATACACTTAATTGTAGTCTTCAGGGGTGGGGAAGAAGGGGGGGAAAAGAAAATAAAAAATGCACAGCATAGAACAAAAGAAAACTTACAAGGAAGCAAAGAAAAGATGGACAGTTCTCAACACAATGTGTAGTAGTTATACAGGCATTCTTGAAATGAAAATTTATCACTACATATTTTGAATCCTCACTTATATTCTGCTATGCATAGGACATGCTTTTATTTTTCTTGTCTTACTTTGTATTTAAGGCTCAATATTTAAGTTTCTGTATCTGTGTTTTGGTGTTTGAATCTAAAATAAAAAAATGAATAGAAAAACAAAGAAAGAAAATAAATAAATAACAAATACCATAGACAATGAGGCAATCAAATTAAGAAGAGCAAGGAATAGTTTACCTGTTAGAGCTATGGGGAGGGGAAGAACTAATAACCAAACAAGAGATAGAGAGCATTATGAAATGGAGAATAGATAATTTTTATCATATTAAATTGAAAAGCTTTTGTACAGACAAAACCAAATCAAGATTAGAAAGAAAGCAGAAAGGAGAGAAATGATCTTTACAGCAAATGTCTCTGATAAAGGCCTCATTTCTAAAATATATAGAGAACTGAGTCAAATTTATGAAATACAAGCCCTTCCCCATTTGACAAATCGCCAAAGGATATGGACAGGCAGTTTTCAGATGAAGAAACCAAAGCTATCTACAGGTATATGGAGAAGTAGTCTAAATTACTTTTGATTAGGGAAATGCAAATTAAAACAACTCTGGGGTACCACCTCACACAAATCAGAATGGCTAATATGACAAAAAGGAAAATGATAAATATTGGAGAGGATGTTGGAAAATTGGTACACTAATGCACTGTGGGTAGAGTTAAGAATTGATGCAACCATTCTGGAGAGCAATTTGGAATTATGCCCAAAGGGCAACCAAACTGTGCATACCCTTTGATGCCACTACTAGTTTATATTACAAAAGGATCATAAAAAAGGGAATAGGACCTACATGTGCAAAAACATATATGGCAGCCCTATTCATGGTAGCAAAATATGGGAAATTATGGGAATGCCAATCAATTGGGGAATGGCTGAAGAAGTTTCAGTATATGAATGTAATGGAATACTAATAAGCAGTAAGAAATGATGAACAGGCACATTTCAGATTATCCTGGAAAGACTCATGCAAACTGATGCATAGTGAAATGATCAGACCCAGGAAAACACCATACACAGTGTCAGCAACATCTTGTGATGATCAACTATGAATGACTCTGCTTTCCTCAACAATACAATAATTCAAAATAAATACAAAGGACTCAAAAAGAAAAATGCTATCCATATCCAGATAAAGAACTGACGGACTCTGAATGCAGATTGAAACATATTTTTTCACTTACTTTATTCTTTCCCATGTTTTTTATCTGTTTCTTCTTCCACAACTGTGATGAATAGGAAAATATGTTTTACATGATAGCATATGTATAAGCTAAATCAAACACGTCTACTATTTTCATAAGGGGAGAGGGGAGGGAGGGAGCAAGAGAGAGAGAAAAAACTGGAACTTAAAAATTTCACAAATTGAGAAGCAAGGAAAGGCATTCCCTGGACAAGGTATAGCATGGAAAAGGCACAAGGTATGAAAATGCAGGATAGGAAGTAGTGCAATTTGGTTAAAATACAAAAAAAGCAGCAATAAGACTGTTTCCAGTAATGGTGAGGACCTGAAAACTTTTGAGTAGAGACATGACTTGGCTAAATGTGTGGAAAATTGTCTTCCCAGAATTATGAAGGAGAGATTGGAGAAGGAAGGACAAGATGGGAAAAACATAGGAGGAGACTATTGCAATAGTGTAGGTGGGCAGTAAAGAGGGCCTGTATAGAAGTCAATGCAGTAAGAGTATGTACAGGAAAGAGTAGCTCTAAGAAATGGTTTAGCTGGTTTTCTTTCCAGCTTCCTTTCCTTATGATACAGTCTTTTATTTTATTTTTTTAAACTTCAGTTCTATGAAAAGTTCTCATTCTCTTTTCAATATAATTCATTTGAAGTTTATATCTCACCTTCCTTATTTTATGATCTTTTTTGTGCAGTTGTTTAAAAATGCCTTATTAATGACTAAATGAATGATAAAACAGGAATATAATTAAATATCATTGCACTTACAAGGAATTATATATATATGAAAAATTCCAAGAAAGATTTTTATGAAGTAATCCTGAGAGAGGTAAACAGAGCCAAAAGAATAGCATATGTAAGAAATCTAATAATATTTTTTTAAAAAAAAGAAGAAAAAGTAAAAAGTGA
Organism: Vombatus ursinus; assembly: GCF_900497805.2. Taxonomy (NCBI): domain Eukaryota; kingdom Metazoa; phylum Chordata; class Mammalia; order Diprotodontia; family Vombatidae; genus Vombatus; species Vombatus ursinus. The sequence goes on from NW_020954592.1 coordinate 16,737,259, forward strand.
GTGGTTACAAAACTCTGACCAAACATTACGGTCAATGTTAGAACTATTGTCCAAGTTAAAGAATACAGTTTTCTTTTTTGGTAACATTTGATTAATTCTCAGGCCATGCACTTTTTAATAGTGAGGTTATTTGCATATTTGTTGGAAAATACCTAATGTTCCCAAATCAAAACATATCAATAATTTTTAATACCAGAGATGCTTTGTTTCATCTAATAGCGGCTTTTATTTTGTCAACTACAAGGCAACATCACGAGTTGTTTGTAGCATGGAATATTTGTTCATCTGTAGCGTAATGTTTTTCATGAACTTCTAATACTTTTCCCCCTTAAAGCCTATTTACTTTTAAACTTTTACTTTAGTCCCCTTTCTAAAATATAATATCTGAAATATCTTTCTGTCTGGCTTTTCCTTTTGAGTAAGGAAATCAAATTTTATCACTTTGTCATCAGTACTGGTCAAATATGTCTTGGGTTATTTCCTATGTCTTAATATAATTTAATTATACTTTTCCCCTAATACTGCAGATAACATGACTGTCATTAAAAAAAATGCAAGTAAAGTGGAAATTTCTTGTTGGATGAAAGGAGAACTAAAAAAAGGAAAAATGTATTTTCTAGGGTACTGAAAAATCAAATAATACTCATTAATTCAATTTGTCAGAGTTGAGCTGCATGGTCTTTGAGATAAGTCACGCCTATATATATATATATATATATATATATATATATATATATAGTTTATATGAAAGCACATTATATTTTAATGTGCAGCTAAATAGCAAAACCCAGGACACAAATGCTTGCTGAGTCCATGATCACAGGCAGCTTTTCTTGGCAACTTTCCCTCTTCCTGGTTACTGATTTAATCATCTGAAAAACATTCTAAAGCCCCATAAAAAACTCTCTAAGAAAATAAAAGAGATATGGGGACATTTATGAAATGTAACAGACCATTGCTTGATTCAAAACTTAAACATATCTTGAAAGAAATTAAAATTCCCCCATGAACACTTAAAAGGTATTTACAAATATGTTGAAGTAATTTGCCAGTTATCAGCAAATAGACATATTGTGTTTGTGTTGACACTTCTGTCCTCAACCCCAGTGGTTTCTCTATTTAAAGTGATTGTTTAGGTCTTTATCAGGGGTTATTAACATACTGAATCAGACAATTTAGCCTGGTAAAGTGAAAATATTATTGTCCATATTTATATTTGAATATGTTTGCAAACTGGAAACATATTTTATCTCATATGTCCTCTCAATACCTCCAAGAAGTAGGCGCTATTACTATGCCTGTTTTTTTTTAATGTTGTGAAAAACTAACTATATTTCCCTCCATCCTATACCATCCCCTGTTCATTCTATTTGCCCTTTTTACCCAGTCCCTCCTCAGAAGTGTTTGCTACTGATTACTCCTTCTGCTAATCCACCTCCCCTCTATCATTACCCACTCTGTTATTCCCTCCCCCCCATTTTCCTGTAGGGTAAGCTAGGTTTCCATACCCAATTGAGTGTGTATGTTATTCCCTCCTTAAGTGAAATCCAATGAGAATAAGACTCACTCATTCCCTCTTACCTTCCCCCACTTCCTCTCTAAAGGAAAAAATGTTTTCTTATCCATTTTATGTGAGATAATTTACCCCATTCTAACTCTCCCTTTCTTCTTTTCCCAGTATAATCATCTCTCACCCCTTAATTTTATTCTCCAGATATGACCCATTCATCTCCAACTCATGCTGTGCCCTCCATCTGTCTGTCTATCTATCTATCCATCCACTTAAGTCCAAGTCCCAGGACTTGGAAGAGGTCAAAAAGGATTTTGAGAAGCAAGTAAGAGAAGTAGAAGAAAAACTGAGGGTGATGCAAGAAAATCATGAAAAACAAGTCAACAGCTTGCTAAAGTAGACTCAAAAAAATACTGAAGAAAACAACACCTTAAAAATAGCCAAACCCAAGTGGCAAAAGAGGTCCAAAAAGCCAATGAGGAGAAGAATGCCCTAAAAAGCAAAATTGTTCAGATGGAAAAGGAACTCCAAAAGCTGACTTGAAGAAAATACCTCCTTAAAAATTAGAATAGAGCAATTGGAAGCTAGTGACTTTATGAGAAATCAAGACACTGGAAAACAAATCCAAAAGAATGAAAAATTAGAAAACAATGTGAAATATCTCATTGGAAAGACAACTGACCTGGAAAAGAAATTATCAAGGGAAACTGCCCTGATATATTAGAACCAGAGGGCAAAATAGAAATTGAAAGAATCAACTGATCTCCTCCTGAAAGAGATCCCCAAAGGAAAACTCCTAGGAATATTGTAGCCAAATTCAAGAGTTCCCAGGTCAAGGAGAAAATATTACAAGCAACCAAAAAGAAACAGTTCAAGTACTGTGGAAACACAATCAGGATAACACAAGATTTAGCAGCTTCTACATTAAGGGACTGCAGGGCATGGAATAAAATATTCCAGAGGGCAAAGGAGACAAGATTACAAACCAGAATCACCTACCCAGCAAAAATGAGCATAATCCTTCAGAGGAAAAATGGTTATTCAATGAAATAGAGGACTTTCAAGTATTGTTGATGAAAAGACCAGAACTGAGTAGAAAATTTCACTTTCAAATACAAGACTCAAGTGGAACACGAAGAGGTAAACAGGAAAGAGAAATCATAAGAGACTTATTAAAGTTGAACTGTTTACATTTGTGCATGGAAAGATGATATTCATAACTCATGAGACTTTTTTCAGTATTAGGGTAGTTGGAGGGAAAAAATTATATGTATATATATACATATATAAATATACATACATAGAGAGAGAGAGAGAGAGAGAGAGAGAGAGAGAGAGAGAGAGATGGCACAGGGTGAGTTGAAGATGAAGGGGTCATATCTGGAAAATAAAATTAAGGGTGAGAGAGAATTATACTAGGAAAAGGAGAAAGGGAGAGGTAGAACAGGGTAAATTATCTCACAAAAAAACAGAAAATAAAAGGCTCTTATAGTAGAGGGTAAACAGGGGAAGGTGAGAGAGAATGAGTGAACCTTATTCTCATAGGATTTGGCTTAAGGAAGGAATAACATACACACTCATTTGGGTATGGAAAGCTGTCTTACCATACAGGAAAATAGGGGGAGAAGGGGACAAGAGAGCAGGGGAATGATAGAGAGGAGGGCAAGAAAAGGAAAGTGGGTAGTCAGAAGCAAACACTTCTGAGGAGGGACAGGGTCAAAAGAAAGAACAGAATAAATGGGGTGGTGGGATAGGATGAGCGGAAATAGAGTTAGTTTCTCACAACATGACTACTATGAAAGTATCTTGCATAACTGCACATGTATAACCTATATTGAGTTGCTAGCCTTTTCAATGAGGGTGAGTGGGGAGGGAGGAAGAGAGAAAATTTGAAATCCAAAGTTTTAAAAACACATGTTTAAAAAAATATTTTCACATGCAACTGGGAAATAAGAAATACAGGAAATGGGGTACAGAAATCTATCCTGCCCTACAGGAAAGTAGAAGGGGAAGAGGATAAGAGAAGGGGGGGGATAGATAAAAGGGAGGGCAGACCAAGGGAAGGGATATTCAGAATGCATGCCATCTTGGGGTGGGGGGAGGGGTGAGGTGGGGTAAAAATTTCGATTGCAACATCTTGTGGAAGTAAATGTTGAAAACTAAAAATAAATAATTTTTTAAAAAGAAAATCCTCTACATCACTGAATATACGATTCTTTCGCCCTGAAAGATTATACTCAGTTTTGCTGGGTAGGTGATTCTTGGCCAAAATACTATCTGTTTTGACCTCTGAAATATTATATTCCAAGCCCTTTGGTTCCTTAATGTAGAAGCTGCTAAATCTTGTGTTATCCTGATTGTGTTTCCACAGTACTTGAATTGTTTCTTTCTGGCTGCTTGCAATATTTTCTCCTTGACCTGGGAACTCTTGAATTTGGCTACAATATTCCTAGGAGTTTTCCATTGGGGATCTTTTAGGATGTGATCAGTGGATTCTTTCCATTTCTATTTTACCCTCTGATTTTAGAATATCAGGACAGTTTTCCTTGACAATTTCTTGAAAGATGATTTCTATGTTCTTTTTTTGATCATGACTTTCAGGTAGTCTAATAATTTTAAAATTATCTCTCTTGGATCTATTGTCCAGGTCGGTTGTTTTTCTGATGAGATCTTTCACATTATTTTCTTCATTGAGCTTTTGGCCCTCCTTTTCCATTTGGCCAATTCTGCTTTTGTGCTTTTTGCATATCTTTTGCCATTTAGATTTGTCTATTTTTTAAAATTAATTTATTTTGACTTATCAACAATCACTTCCATAAACTTTTGAGTTTTAAATTTTTCTCCCCCTCCCTCACCACCTCCCTTCTCAAGATGGCACACAAACTGATATAGGCTATACATATACATTCCTATTAAACATTTTCACATTAGTGATGTCGTAAGTAAGAATTAGAACTAATATGAGGAACCACCAGAAAGAAGAAACTAAACACAACAGAAGAAAAAAAAAACAAATAGTATGCTTCGATCTGCATTCAAACTCCATAATTCTTTCTTCGGATGTGGATTTTCCATCATGAGGCCTTTGGAGATATCTTCATTCTTTGTATTCCTGAGAGGGGTTAAGTCTATCAATATTAGTCATCGCACAATGTGGCTGTTACTGTGTACAATGTTCTCCTGGTTCTGCTCACTTCATTCAGCATCAGACCATACAAGTCTTTCCAGGTTTTTCTGAAGTCAGCCTGTTCATCATTTCTTATAGCACAATAGTATTCCATTACATTCATATACCACAACTTGTTTAGTCACTCCCCAATTGATGGGCATCCTCTCAATTTCCAATTCTTTGCCACCACAAAAAGAGGTGCTATAAATATTTTTGTACATGTGGGCCCTTTTCCCATTTGTATGACCTCTTTGGGATATAACCCTAGAAGTGCTATTGCTGGGTTAAAGGGTATGCACATTTTTGTAGCCCTTTGGGCATAGTTCCAAATTGCTCTCCAAAATGGTTGGATCATTTCACAACTCCACCAACAATGCATTAGTGTTCCAATTTTCCCACATCTTCTCCAAC